>NW_020448986.1:118193-267579 GCF_003343035.1 Apteryx rowi
CGGCCCTGTGCCTGCACCAGCCGTGGTACTCCCGACCCTAATGCTGCTGGATGCTGGGTGTAGGGTTGATTTTTGCTCTTCGCCTTCTGTTAGTAGCATTCTTCAAACAATTTATGAAGACTTTAAACATGGAAAGTTAGGTGGAAGATAATTCTACATCTTGATCCATGTTTAAACTGAAACTGTGACCAGAGCAAAGGTGAACAGTGAACTGCTTTGGCACCTTTGCTAGATTTGCCTAAGTTTCTTAGTTCTAATTTAAAAATACTTTATTTTTAGACTTTAGGTGGAAACTTGAGTGTGTTCAGGAGCTGGATGCTCTGTTTTGAATGCTGCAGATACAATCTATAGTTTTCTGTGGCCTGTAGTCCTGTCAAAGGCGAAGGTGGCCATGGACCATGTTTCAGACTTTGGCGGGTTGGGTATTGATTGGTGCAGGAGTAAATAAGCTTTCACAAAATGCGAGAGAGTAAAACTAGGGGACATTGTGAAGGACTAGGGGGCAAACAAAGCTGGGTTTTGGCATTTGGTTTATTAGCTGATTCTCTCTCACATTGCTGTAATTTCTTCCCTTTTTACTTCTGTAGCATTTACCACTGTCTAGTTCAAAAAATCAGCTGTGTTTCAGCTTCATTAGCACAATGGACAATGCGCAAATAAAAGTTTAAGAGACATCCTGGTATTTTTAAGCTACCAAAAATAGACAGAACTTGCAAGCAGCTATCGCAGCCAGGATTTCCATGGAAACATTAATAAGGAAATCTTGAACCAATTAGTATAATTATAGAGCAGCAGCACCAAGCAGACTATGAGTGAGTACCTCTCACGAGAATCCTTCTCTTGATTGTTCTTTGCTTTTTTAAGCACAGAAAAACAAAAGATAAGGTGTAGCTGCATAAGGTGTATTTCTTGCTTCAGCACTTCAAAAATAGCTCGTGTGTACATTTCCAAGCAAAAGCTATAAATACCTTTGGAATAACAGTAGCATTTAATTAATAACTAAAAATGAAAGAATTAAAGTTTAGATTAAAGGGAATTTCTTGAAGGAAGAAACCAGTTACAAAATTTGCCTATTTAAGATCTTTTAAAAGACCTTTTAAAAAGGTCTTTTAATATTTTTCCTTATTTCTTAGGGATTGATGCTAACCAATATCCATATTTTTAATTTGTTGCTTTATTATATTTTTATTGGTTTATAAAGTCACAGTATGCCTGGTGAGAAGATAAATGAGATGATACTGGTCCTGATATTATGGAACATAAAAGCTAAGCCCAAACCCGTGAACATTTATGTATATTCTGTTGAAATCAAGAAGAATAGTTATGGTTCTGAAATGGCCGCTTGCTGAAGGCTTGGTTTGATTAGGCCGTGGTTTGGACATGGTGCAAACGGAGTAGTCATGTCCAGAAAATTTGGGATTCCCTACTGCATCTGTTTCTTTCATTCCCATCTGATTTCTCCCTCTCGAGTCTCATGCAGATTCACTTTTAAACAACATACATAAAAAGGCAAACTGTAATCCTGCAAACACTTTGGATATAATGATTTTCACTGCTATGACACTGTTACGTCCCCTCCATTCAATATTAAAATTAAAGGTAGGCACAGAGCTGGCTCAAGAGTTTTCTGCCATATGACCCGATTGAATTTTGCCACGATGGATGAATGGCTAAAGTGATGGGAAGAGGAATGGGAAGGTTGAGGAGCATGGCTTGGAGTAGCGAAGCCTTCAAGAGAAGCCTGGCTTTCTGCTCTGTCCATACTCAGTGGAAAGCCGTAGCTGACAGCCAGTCCTGGCCTCATTAGCTGTTTTGCGTAGCCTCTGCTTTCCCTCCTTGCCCTCACAGGAAGAGCAGCAGTAGACCAGACTTTCTAGGTGTCCAGAGCAGACAAAGTTGACAACTGTTTTGTCACACTTTTGCATTAGTTTTGTTACCACTGGTAATCTGTGGCTTTAGACTGCTGCCTGCCTCGCCAGAGCTCCTCTTGGGCATATAGGTGTTTACTGTGTTTACTAAAATGCGTCCGATTTAAAATGTAGTCTCTTATTCAAGTAAATATGAAATAGCAATAGTTAATGTTTATAATATTGCATTGGCATTTAAGCAAGGTGTTATGAAATATTTAATACGTATGAATGATATAGTGTAATTTGAATATATGCTGATCAATATGTCTTCAGCACTGAAAATATGAGGCAGTGAAAAAATATTTTTAGCAACAAATCAAAATAGCAAAATTCATATCTTTCCTTGTACATTTTTTTGTATATTGATCTCACATACTGCTTTTTGTAATAGTCATCATCATAATAATGCTTAGAAATCTTAAGTAATCGTTCAGGATATTATGTTGTGCTAGGTGCTGTACATTTCTCAAAAGATGTTCCATGCCCAAGTGGTTTATAATCTGATGAGAAGGTGAGTTGGCAAATGGGCATAAGGACACAGCAAGGTCATTATTAGTGAGCAGGGAAGGCAGCAGTCACAACACACCAACAACATAATCACTGTCAAGGGCTTTTAGCCAGGCTTCACACAAAAGACAGTTTTTGTGGAACCTATGTAGTTCATTTCTTGATATTCTTTAGGAAAAACAGTATTACAGTCTCTTGATTTTAGTATTTGGGGCTCTCGGAAAAGCACTGAGTATTACGAGGGTTTGCAAGAAAACATCAAGTTCTTAACAGAACTACAGTGAACGGCAGGAACAGATTCTGGATAGCTTTGGGATTTGGGATAATCATTAGGTTTTATTTTTAGGTTTGTATCTGTAATAAATTACTTGTGGGTAAATGCTGTGTTGATTTATCCAGGCTTATGAGCAAGAGGAAATGATGAAAATATACAACAGTTTAGACTTTTTGGTAAAAATGAGTATGTTGCATTTGCATTACTTGATTTCTGAGGTATAGAATGTAGATCTTGAAACTACTTGCTTTGGAAAATGTTATAGACAAAACACGAATGTTTGCTTGTCCTCTAAGAGAAGATTTTCTAAGGCACAGCTGACAGTAATGCCATCCATTTTCTGTTGAAAATAAATGGAAGTCAGTGTCTTAGAAAATGTCTTTTAACATAAAACTATTGTTCTGTGTACTGAAGTCTGAGGTCTTCTCAATGATCTGAAAAAAATGTCGCAGTTGAACAGCTGAGACAACTTTTGGGATATCAGGATCAAATGTTTTATTTTTATTCAGCTGATGAACCTTCTGACTGGTAATAGCTCTCTATTTCGCACATGAATAAGGAATGAGAATATGTAAGTATACGTTTTTAAAGTTGCTGAATACATACAGGAAAGGAGGCAAAAATAGTTCCTCCGTTACTGAGCTTTAAACTGAATGCTGCACAGTTTGAAGACTTTCCCTTTGTGAACTTCCTTTAAACAAAAATGAACTTTTTCAGATTGCTGAATAGAGGAATTTCATATGAAAATTGATCTAAATATTTCATTCTAGCCTGATAACTTCAGTTGTGCTGTAGCAGTTTTGTTGATTTTTTTTATAATGGTTTGGCAGTTGGTTAGCTAGGGATTGTGATGCTAAGTGAATAATAATTATTTGACATGTAAGTATGCCTTTGTTTTAGTTATTCAGTGTTATGAATAAGTAAAACTTATAGGTTGAGAGAAATTATAGACGGACTCTTTCAGATTTCTTGGTCAAATTTGTACTGATTTGGTGCAGTTGTTTTCAGTTTTGCTCTTGGCCTAAGCATCACTGAAGATGACCTGAATGAGGATTGCAAAGCCACATGTTACAACTTTTTTTTCTCGTGCAAGTTTTGAAAAGTTCTCAAATACGTTAAATTGAGGCTTTGCAGTCCAGTGTGTGGTTGGATATTTTGGATTTCCTTTTTGTGAGATTTTTCAGCACATCCAAAGGAAAAACGTTGTTTGTGTTCATATAAAAAAGAAAAAAAAAGCAAAACTTGAAATAATAAAAAATGAAATTTGTATAGCAGGCAGATACTGGCTCAATCCAGCAGAGGGAGCAGCTGAACAACCTTGAGGTTGGTTTTGGAAAATCTGTCCGTAGGAAAACGTGAAGAAGGCCATTTAACTGCTTGTGTATTTCTTAAAAGGGTATTATTTGCCTGGATTACAATGATAAAATGTTAGATTTATAACGTTTTATTAGTATAGTCAATTATCCATATATATTTTGAAAATTACATTTTTATTAAGAAGATTGAATAGCTACTAAGGTTAGAATCAGTGTGTTGCTTAGTGTTACAAATGTTCAAGGAGTGTAAACTGAAGACACTTGCCTTTCATGGTGTCTGTGCATGAAGAAATATTATTACTTTGCCTTTTCATATAGTTCTTAATTCTTAAGCATCTAAAGAAAGAGCACATATTTATGGCCAAAAAATCTCTATTACTGTGCATCCATGTTACAACTGTCAGTGATCTGTTACCTGAAACTGCACTGCAGAGTTACAGATCATTTGAGTTTGTACAGTGAGTAAACGATTGTGTTTGCATATTGAATTGCACATCAAATGTCACAATTGCCTCAGATAGTTCCTGTTTTAAAAATTTAGTTTTATATTTATATAAAGCAGTTATATTACAGTAATAACAAGCCAGAATCAATACGGATGTTGGAAAATAAAGAAGATATTTCCACCTATGTACTCAGTTTATGACCAAAAGGCAGTTGTTTGGGAGTGAGATATAAGTGGATAGTGAGTTCACATAGTCAGAGTTTGGTGATGAGCTTAGAGAGGCTAGATCAGCCTCTGCGTGGCAATGGTTAGGCATGGAGAGTTAGTATGATGAGAGGCACTGTGGAGAATGGTGGTAGTGAGAAGCGGGTGGGGACAATCAAAAAAGAATCCTCTAAGTGTCAGAACGGGAAGAAAATCTAAAACCTCAGGCGTTATTTTTGGGATAGCTTTTACAAGCTATTTTTCTGATAATAGGCACGGGGAAATATGAACAAGAGAGTGTGTCCCAGGAAAATATCTTTTGGATCAATGTATGTTAATCTCTAGTTAAAGATACAGTTATGTTTTGAAATTTTTACCAGGCACGGAAACTTCCAATTTATAGTTTTGATTAAATATTCTCTATGGTAACCAGAGCTTGTCTGGTTATGCAGAGGTAATGCAAAGTAGTCCAATAAGCCAATACTGAAAAGCAGATCTTTTTATATTCTATTTTATCAATATTGGTTACAGATCAATTTCTGGTCAGGGTTCTCATTCAACATACTCTTTAATTCGCAAGATTAATCTAGTTTTGAATTCTGTTTTTCTTTAATTAAATAAAATTATCCAATCTTCTATGTATTTTTTATTCAATGCATGGTAAAAAACTGAAATTCTTAGTAGGCAGTGTTAGAGAAATACCATGTATTTTATTCCTATCCTAAATCCAGTGGTTTTTAGTCTACCAATTGAAATATGCGGATACATTCAACATTACATTTAAAATACAAATGAAATGTAAAGATAAGTGATAAGAGGAAATGCATCTACTTTACAGTATTTTAAAAGAAGCTAGTAGTTGCATTTGTTTTAATAGTTTCATATCTAGATGCTAATTTGCTGTTAACACAAAGATATTAATTTGCTGTTTCTTTCCACAGGCTCTGCTTTCTGGTGTAATTGTTATGCGTCCAGAAGATCCACTTATGTTTTTAGAAGAAAAACTTAAAGAAATAATGGAAAAGGGACTTGATGCTGGTTTATGGTACATCTTAAATGTTTTTGTGTGTGCTATGTGGTTTATAATACTGAACTTAGACTTTTTAAAACATGCTAATGCCACGGCATCTACTATGTAGACTGCAAGTTAAATATTAGTATTCCTTATAATGGCCTATGATATTACAAATATAGTAAGACCAATATTGACAATATCTCCTAAAAACATAGAAAACATTTTTCTTTTGGAATCTGTATTTTTTTTCTACAGAATATTTAATGAATATGACTTCTACTTAATGCTTCTCTTAGTTTGATAAAACCATTAAACCCTTAATTTTGTGGTAATCAAAATTGAAGTGCTCATTACTTTTTACAACTTCATTGCAGTCAAGAGTATATTTACCTATATGAGCCAGGGGTGTAGTCCTTTATGTATTGAATCATTAATTGTATTATTTTCCATTTTTTCTCTCCTCTGTGTGTTCTTTCACTCTTAAATCACAGTGTGGGATGAAAGAGACTGAGGATTTAGTCCTGTTTACACTGGAACCTTAGAGAATGTGATTGGCTTAAATGGAAGCAAGTTTTGGTATTCAAAATATACTTACAAAGCATATGTAAACAGTATGTTACAAATGCCTTCTGAGTTTTTAAAAAGATATATCATAATAGTTTATTTTTTCTCAGTCTCTCAGTGCCCGCTGTTAGAAGAAATAGCTTGACTAGCTTCTAGTTATTCCGTGCCTGAGAAAAGAGAAAGTATATATGTGTATTCCTAGTTTATTATTCAGAAACCAAGATGCAATTTTGCTTTAGCTCTGAATATTGTCAGGCCATATGTTCTTACCTGTTTTTGAAGCATGTTCAGTACTGTTAGTGCAGCTCTTGTGAAAATTATTTCTCCTCATTTGTTAATATTCACATATAAATGAGTAATTTCATGGTTCATGTGTATTTCAAGTAAATTTGTGCTTGTAAATATGCGATCTTGGAGGTACAAATTCTAGTCCATTGAAGGTTTTGAATATCAGGAAAAGATCTTCAACTGGTGCAGAGAGAAGAGCAGCAAGCTATTGGTATTTGTCATGACATGAATCACTAAGAAGATAGAGTGCTGTGGTTTTTTACTAACTGGGCTTCATCCAAGTATGTAGTTGCATTCATAGGTGTCATGGGTGCAATAATCAAGTCTGTATTTCATCATAGTGTCAGGATTAAGGTGCAAGAAAACTTTAAATATTGAGAAGAACTTCTGCTAACATTGTAGTGTAAGGGAATAAGAGGAGAAAAAAGGTGACCAAAGGTTTGTAATAATAGAGATGTCTGGAGCCAAAAACTGCTGGGGAGTGAAAGCTTTGTATAGGAGGGAGATGGCAAGCAATGACAATTCTGTTTTACATATAAATGCTATACTATATAATTTCTTTAGAATTCTGCTTAATTGGGTCTGCTATCACAGATGCATTGTTTTTAGTAAGAGACTGTTCTGTTGAGATACTGAATTCTGTAAGATGCCTCATCATTGTCAGAAAATTGTTGTGTTCATCACTACATTAAAACTGGCTCCGAAAGACCCTGCTGCTCTATTTAGATGGGAGCTAGAAAAACTTAAAGAGAGAGACTTGGAAGAAAGAGAGGGAAGAGAATAGAATTGACAATGTCATGGTTAATGCTAGGAAAACATCCATCTTCCACCTAACTTCGTAGGGCTGGCCAGTGACTACCCATGTGTAGGTGCATTTAATGGGTTCTCAAGGACTTACCTTGCTTCCATATTCTGTGCAAATGTCACCCCTGGTTGAAGTTTTTGGTAGGAGGTGCATAATAAATCCTTCATCTTTGGCCCACTGCAGCAGAGATCTCAGGAGCTGTGTGGGCTCCTATCCACTTAGGTACGTCATGGTGATGGATAACATCATTTCAGTAGGTGATGCAGATCTGTGCCCTTATTGTATCAGGCTTTTCCTTGGGTTTCTCCATGTGTAACAGAGGAAACCAGTGGATTCACCAACAGCCAATGGTCTGAACCATAATAATTAGGTTTTATTGTTTACTTTGCATTATTTATGATGCCATTCCTACAAGTTGAAGACCTACTTGATTTTTCTGTTAATTTTGGCTCTCTGGTAAATACTTTTTATTTCCATATTTTTCATGGAAGCATAATACAGCATAGTTCTTTTTGATTTACTTGGCTCTTGAAGTGTGTCCTTTTCTTTTTTAAGGAAACAAAATAGTTTACCTACCTACACTTGCCATAACCTATCTGCAACAGCAGGAAACACTGCTCTAACTGCTGAAAATTTGAAATGACTGTTAAATCAGTATTAAGATGAGAAACAAAATAGTTTCTGTCTTGATAATTTCCTTTCAGATTATATTACATTAAATATGTTCAGCTCTGATGTACACAATGTTTCAAAATAGCTTAAGAGTAGCAATAAAATATGGTCATTTGTTTTCATATTTTGTAAACATTTAAAAATGGCAGGTGTAGTTAGTTGTAATGAAAGTGATATAGGTCAATCTTTTAATAGTAATGTTATAATAATATTATAATATGTAACTATATTAAGTACAGAGGAAAGATGCATTTTCTTTTTGTGATACTAATACAGTTAATATAATTTACTTCTTTTCTGAAGGTATATGTGTATTGATCCTTCTTTACGGACAAACTTGAAGAGGATTGCAGAAACTTACCTTAATACCCTTTTTGAACTAGATGATGAACAGCTGGTAAAAATCTTTGAGCATTTGCATTAACTCTATGCTATGAAAGAAAATTTCTGTGCAGAATAGTCAAATTCTAGTTTCAAGTTTTTTCATGTTTCTTTTTTATATTTTACATGAGAAATAGGATACCTTGAATTTCTTTCTGTTGATGTTGATTTGTAATCTTTCAAAAATTCATCAGAGATGGGCATAGCATGTAGGCATATGGTGGGGCACAAGCAGTACCTTTTCCAAATATGGTCATAGTTAAAAAAATTTCCATGTGAATGAGTGCAGTTTCAATTGCATATTTTTCCATGTATTATTTAGTTATATATAGACAGATTCCACTAAATATAATAATGAAAATCATTTAAAAAGGAAGTGAAAAAAGTTTACTAAAACTGTGCACTGACGCACAATAACTATTTTTACACTGTGTCTACAATTTTAAATTAAATATGTCTGGGAACATTCCTGGCCGTTGTGGCCAGCTGCTATGGAATAGCTTTTATTTATGTTAGTAAATTATCTTAGTCTTCAATACAGGGTGTGTGTATGCAGACTGTCTAGAGGGGATGGTTCCTGGATTGTTCTGTCAAACCATGATAGGAATTTTTCAAGAGAAGAACTAAGTGGTACAGGTAAATCCATGTCAGAGAATGTGTGAACAGTTACTATGGCCAGGTGTGTTCCACTGCCTGGAAGTGTTCCTGAGTGTGTTTGAATGTACTAGCATAGACACAACGTTACAGACTCGTTCAGCTGTGGTTTATACATTTTAAATAAACAGATAGTTTTATTCTATTATTTGTACACATAAAATATAACATAAATGGATGTATTTAAAATAATTCTGTTTATATAAATTCATATCTCTATATTTTACTGTACCCAGCAAAACCAAATCCTGTTACAACTGCCATTCTAATTTATAATTAGACAGATATTGTTAAATATTATTTTAGAGAATAAATGGTTGCATTTATATTCCGTTGTATTGGTCATACTACAATGAATTACATTTGTCATTGCATGACTGTCATCTAATACGTGTTTAGGCAGATATGAAGGATACCAAATAAAGAAAATAATTTGATGGAGATTTTCTGTCACCAGTTTTCAGAATATTTTTTCTATTTGAATATAAGTACATTCAATCTGTCTACCCTTTGGAACTCTACACTAATTAATACTCTGTAGGATTATTTGTAGGACTTAAAATTATAGTTGAACACTGGTAAATTTGTAAAAATGCTGTCAACACTGAGAATGAGAAGTTACAGTTAGACATAGTATTCTTGTACATAAATGAATAAGTAGGAAAATATTTTGATTTTACCAATCCAAAAAAGTTACCTGGAGAGAACAAAAACTGTTATTGTAAAATTTCTTTTACAGGGATATTCTTAAAATACAAGACCTTAGACAATGGTCTTACAGAATTTTAAAAGTTCAAACAGGATTATTAAAATAAATATTGGTTAAAATCATGTGATAAATCGTGTGATAAATGGTTTACATACTAATGGTATGTGAAAGAGAAGAATTTTGACAAAGAGTAATTGAAATATTTCTTTTAATATGCTTAACTGCTAGATACGGTTAATCAATAAAACAGTGCATTTAAGGGATGAAAGACTGAAACTAAGTTAGATTGAGCTTTCCCTCAAGTACACATACTAGTTCTGTTTTGTATGCTAATTTAGCTTTTCCTTTAACTTTAATGTTTAAAAACAGGGGTGTAATTTGATAGCAGAAGTACTCATAACTATAAACAGAAAATTTTATTTGAACATTCATCTCTCTAAAGTACATACTTTAATTTGCACCAGTCCAAATGGAAAATAAAGATAGGAGATTTCATATTTTTGTTTGATTTTTAAATATTCATAATACAGTGCTGCTTTGTGTACTAATGCCATGAATAATTTGCTTAGATGACTACAGAATTATGTGCCAAAGCATTGGACTTCTACAGAAGAAACTTAATGAAGTTATATTTTCAGTAAGTATATGCATTTTAAATATATCTCAGGAACATCTTAGGGAACATCCTTTAAGAAAGGAATAATTATGTCATTCCTTTGGTAGGTAAAAAGAGGTTTTCATTTTCATTGAACAACATAATAAGAGAGATTAGAAAATTAGATTATCTGTTTTTACCTTACTTTAGCAATCTTACTTTACGTTAAAACTAGTTAATTCAGAATTTCTGCCTGCTCCAGGCCTGAACAAATTCAGTTGACGTTTCTGTACTTTGATTAGATCTATTTGCAAGGAATATAATAATAAACCCAAGAATTAAAGGATAATTTGAGACCCACTAAAGTTTGGGTATGAAAGTGAAAGATCTGGGTTCTCTTCTGTTTTTTCTTCAATTTTCTTTGTGCTTGAAAGTAAGTAATTTGTGCTTTCTGTAGTCCAACATTTCTCCTCTATAATGGGAAGATTATTAGATATGTTTAAAAAAATGGTTGTCACAAATAAACTTACCCACTAATTTCTTTGTTATAAAATTGAATAAAAATTTAATGGGCCTCCTTTTAGGAGAGATCAGATTAGAGATTTAGCAATACTATTTTGTTTTGAAAAGCATACAGTACTCATTATATCTGATGTACAACTCTGTTAGAAACACTAGTGTAAATCCTTACTAAGAATCACAGAATCATAGGGTTGGAAGGGAGGTCAAGATGTTGCAGACTATACCTAGGTCATCCGTAGTGAATATTTGTCAAGCTTGATTTTAGTGATATCAGCGAAGTGCTGGAGACACAACAATCTCTGCAGGCTGTTTATTCCAGTGATTAATAGTCCTTTCTACTAGAAATGTTTTTCCTAATACCTGAATCTTCCTTGGTACAAAATGCCTTTTTTTTTCTATTTGTCTTATACGCTAGGGACATGGAAGATTTTTGCTTTTCCTTTGCAGCAGCTTTTTGAAGATTGTCTGAGCTAACAGTTATGTTTAATTATAACAGAAGTTGGATTGGAACAATAGAGTGTTCCACTCATAATTGCTTCCAAATATATTAAATGGAATCCTTTTTTACTCCCAAATGAGAGACATTTTGACACATGAAAGTAGTCTTGTAAAGTCGCATTTGTTCGGTAGTCTTTCCAGCTAATCAGATTTGGAGACATACTGTATTTTAATGCATCAGCAACATATGATTCATTTGAAATACATTTTTGTTCAGGATCTGATTACTTCTCATCATTTAGCACAGAAGAGAAATAGAATTTTTACTGGAAGTTAAAATTGTTAAAAATACTGAGTTTTTATTCTATTACTTTAATTTTTACTTGTATTGCCAAGAAAATTTAAATAGCACTTTTAGTCCCAGTTCAAGGAAACAGTTAAGCAAATGCATACATCTAGCACTGTTAAATTATTTTGCATAAATACTTAAAAGTTCTATAATTATGGTTCCATATGATAAAATATATCCAACAGCAGCAGGAATATGTGATTGTGGAAACATGCAGGTGTTTTATTGATCAATAATGTAGAATATTAAGAAAAAGTAGAAAATGAGCAAAGTGAATTATTACTGAAAAATGTTACTAATATGTATTTTGTTTAAATTATAAATAACAAACATCAATTCAGAAGTTTATACTGATAAACTTGACTGCTTTGTGTTTCATAGCAGATTGAAGAGTTTTACGGATTTTACTTCATTCAGGTTGGGAGCCATACTAAATTGTATGTTGTATTTTAAAATTCAGAGGATGGATAAAATATCATCTACTGAGAAAGAACAAAAGAAAAAAGACAGAGCAGAAGATGGCTCTAGCAGTAGTCCATTATAAATTCCGAATAATAAGAGTTATTATTCAGAAGTGGAACATCTGGGCACAGATTCACAAAGAAAAAAAGACATGTAAGTCTTCATAGCTGTTTTTCTAAGACAAAATTACATGTTATGCTGTATTAATTGAATATGAAATATGCTTTTTTCAGAAAAAAAAAAATGGCCCAACAATATGTCTTGCTTTTAAACTTTCGGTCTCTCTTTTTGCTGTGCTGTATTGCAGGATGCCATTGGTTGACCAGCAGCTTAATCCTGTGAGAGGCAGTGGTTCCCTGTAGTGCTTTGCTAGGATAGTGCTGGTACTCTCCCCTGAAGATTTAGGAACGGAGCTGATGCAAAGCAGGCTTGGGAGTTGTTAGGGAAGTGGAGTCTGTGTAAGAAGTACAGGGTGAAGTGGGTCGATATGTTCTTCTGGGAGGTGAAGAGCACAGGGATTGGGGGAAAGCAGGAGGGGTCACAAGAGTCAGAGTCTTGGCTTCTGTTAGAGGGAATGAATGCTTGATAGGAGGTGGGGAAGGAGTGAGAATCAAAATATATTAATCAAAAAAAAAAGAACAAAAAATGCTTTGTTCACTCTGCCTGACACTTTCTGTGTTCCACAGATCCCGCCAGTATGGGGTTTTTTGAATGTCTCCACGCAGAAGGAACTGTGAACATAGACTCTATTAACCTGACTTCACTCAGTCATACAGAAGCTCTTTAGAAGTACAGAATGGGGCAAAAGCACTACATGTAGCTATGGACTTGATCTCATAGGGTTATGTGTGAATCAACAGCTCTCACAGAGCAGGAGCCCCAAACTGTTGTCAAACTTCCCTAAGCAGTTTTCAGAGCCTTTCTCTTCTTTTCTATTTCTTTTTCATTCTCTTCTAAATAGTGCTTTCAGCAAAGGCAACTTTTGTTAATCTTAAGTCCACAGAAGCATCTGGAGTCATCTGGAGACATCTGGTGGGCATAATTGCACAATGTATTTTCTTCCATGACAAAGCTGGCATACGAAGAAACTCTATTCAGGCATTCCTGGCTCTGTTCCTCAGTTTTTTGACTCTTCACTTGTACCATTATAACTGTTTGTGGGATTGCACTGTAAACTAGGGTACTGGAATGATTTACAGTTAAAAAAAGTGTTGGTCTTTTTTCTTGAATAAAATCTGATCACTTTTGCAATCTGCTTATAATAGAACTACCTGTGCTGTGGGCACAACCAAGGGAGGAGTGATCTGTGGCAAAAGTACAGGAGTGAACAGTGTGTTGTGAGAAAGGATTAAATGGGCTGAGAATTTCTAAACTAGTTTTGCCACCAGTGTGGTATTAGATCCTGACTAATTAAAATCAGACCGTGTTCATGTAGAACGTAGTTTGGCCCTCCCATCCAATCCTGGGAAATTTTGCCTGCCTCCCTTGGGTCTTTTGGACAACAAAAAATTGATGGTATTTTGTAGTCATTTGCCCTGCAAATCTTTCCAGTTTCTGTACCTTATTGAGTAGTGTAGCATAGAAAGTTATTAAAGTGTATAATTAAAGTGTAAAGTGTACACTTACTGAAGTGTGTAATTAAGTAATATCATACAATATGTTCCCTGGAACATGTAGCATTTAAACATGGCTAAGATAACAGAAAACAAATTTAGGAATATACTATCAAAATTGCATTTTTTGCTGGATTTGAGATACACTGGTGTTTTTTCACAAACAGATATAAATTTAGTTTATTTCAGTTGAATTTCAAGACACCTTTTTGTTAAAAATAATAGCTATGTTAAGTGATGCTATAGTGTACATTTAAAATTTCAAAATTTACATTTTAATCATTGTTTTTGAAGAAGAAGACTTCATGCCACATTTGTCGAGCTTAGCCCTGGTCCATGACACAGGATTATGTAGAACTAATTACTCAAGCAGCTGTTTGTTCTTAAAAATCTCCAGTAAGAGTCTCTGAGTTCTCTTTGTAGCTTGTTGTAGTTTTTTACAAGATTAACAAAGAAAAAGTAATTTTGAATGATGACTTAAGCTTTATTTCAGAAAATTGTAATGATTTCCTCTTGTCTTTCCTTGAATGGCTGTGAAGAACATTTTATTTCCATTGCCTTTGTAACACCTTTTATGTATAGAAGGACAGTTACAGTATTCCACATGCACACTCTTTGCACCCAGACTAAAAAACACTCAATTCCTTCAATCTTCCCTCAAAAATCATGTTTTTTAGTTTGTATTAATTCATAATGAGCTTGTGGTCTTTCATAACCCCAAATCTTTATCTGCTGTACTGCTGCCAAATATCCTGTATGCTTTTTTGTACATTTAACACTTAAGTGTAACATGTAGCACTTGTCTTTACTAAATTTACTTTTATGACTTTTAACTCCCTCTCCACTTTGTCAAGACCATTTTGAATTTTGTCCTGTGAATTGCTCACAGTTTTTTCCCTCTCCAGTCCAGGTGGCATCTACAAATGGTAGGAATGTGCTCCCTTCTATGCCATCCAAAACATTTTTAAATTTATGAAGTTATATGTTATTTCACTTAGGTCTGTATATATTTTGCAGCTTCAAGTCCTATGAAATTACTGGCTTTGGTAAATCAAGCTGTAGATCAATAATGTCTTATATGGAACTCTAATAAAATGCAATTACATCCTATTTATGCTTTGCTTTCTGACTTGGAATCCTATTGTAAAGTTTTTAATTATATCTATTACAAAAAGTTGTTATTTATATCCTTACAAAAAATGAACCGAAAAGCTACTTTATTGAAAAGTAATTTGGTAAACAATCATCATCTAAGGCATTTAAATGACACACTTGTTCTTGATTATGGTCCCCAAATTGTTTATCATTAAATATGTTTTTCAGTGGCAACAAAGAGACTACAACAGATCTTTAATAAAATATCTTTAAATGCTGTCTTAAAAGCTTGGCATGCCGAGGCCTGCAGTTCTTTGAAAACAAAAGCCTATTTTGAGGTATGCAATATATACTTCTAATATAGTAAACTCAGTGATTAAAGATTACCTCCATAAATTCCAACTGTTATGGAAAAACAGCTCTATCAATATTAAATGAAGCATTTTACTGTACTACTGCGAATACTACTGTTTAGTGCTTACAGTGTTATGGAAGTAGACCATTGCCTATGTGTGTGATCTAGAGGCCAATTTATGAGTAAAAGCTTGGTCATATCTTAAGCAGCAAAAAGTGTTGAGTGTTACCATATATTATAAGCAATTTATCTAGCTTGGATTGTGTGGCTGATGTCCATCTCCCATTTGAGATGGCTAATAATGATGATGCCTCTAGACCCCAGCTAGCAGAATCTAAAAGGTGTAGATCCCTGCAGAGTGAGGGGAAGTAGCTCCATCCCCTCCCAAAAAGTATGAGGTAGACAAAATGGGGGGGGGGGGTATATCACCTGTGAGTTTGCAGTGCATACAGCTGCATGTGCACTTCTGGACCACATACGCCCCATCTCCCAGCAGTCATATCTGGCCTCACCGTGGGAAATAAGGCTCTTGTATTTTCTGGGAAGGTTTCTCCAGGAAAAGGAAAACCATGCTGCAGCTTGGTGGGATGCTAAGGAGATACCATGTGGGAACTGATAACATGGGGGTTGCAAAAATCACACTCACGCAGCTAAAGCTCTCCCAGTGTTTGGCTCCTTTTGCTTCCCCTACTGTAGGGTGGTTGGTCGGAATGAAAACCACCTATGCACAATTAATCCTTTGCTGGCTGCCAAGCACCAGTTGTCACATCCTTCCCGGAGTAAACCTATCATCAATCCTGCTTCTTCACTAGTCCCTAAAATTATTTGGTTGACTCTAACTTGTAATGTTTTCTTTCTTGTCCCTCCCATACCTTTTCCTTAGTCTGTTTTCTTGCTGGTATTTTAAAACATCTAAAATGTTAGTCTGAGTGAACTGGGTTAACAAAAGATGTCCTGCTTCTGGAGGACAGCAGGGCATTCTTAAGAAATAATATTCTTGAAATTCTTTCCATTCTTAATAGCAGTTATAAGGACTGGTTTGACTTCTGTAATTAGATTAGAATGCATATAACAAAAAAATATAGCTGAATCTCTTCACATTTTTTGATTAGTATGCACTTTTGCAGGCATTTTGGGTGCAATTAAATTACCTAAACATAGGCACTTGGTGTAATTTGATATGCCCCAGGATAAGGAAAGGCCAGACCAGGCAGGCCTCCATCAGTTCTTGAGCCAATGCTCAAGAAGTGCAAGAATTATCTGCAAGTCCTGTGTCATAACTGCCAGTCTTCTGTGGGAGTCTTGGATACTCCAGGGCATCTGAGATGACACTCTAATTGGCTTTAAAAAGCATTATTAGGCCAATAATGATGATGATAGGAAGTAAACCTAATGGGCCAGAAGGACTCATATTGCTGCTAACGGGCAAATGAATTTTTCAGAATGGCAAATTATAATCTAAAGCTCATTATCTCCATTTGTTCTATTCTTTCTGTCTCTCCCACCCATTGTCTTCTTCCTTCCCATTTTCTTTACTAATTTTTTCCTTTCCTCCATATTTTCTCCTTTCTATTCTCTAACAGTATGTTTCTGTCATACAATGTGCACAAATCAGTGTACAGAGTGTTTTAGTTTGGAAGTGTAGATTGTCTCCTATGCTTCTATATTGTGTTGCTGCAATTCAAAATCATGAGATGGACCCTAAAACTATAATTATCCTTGGTAACAGCAGTTACAAATGTTCACAGATGTGTAACTATATGGGAGCTTGAAAATATGTAGTTAAATTTAGCAAATTTAACTTCCTTTTTTGATGATATTTCTGAACATTTAAAAGTATTTAAAAGTTTGAACTTGCGATTAAGATAAAATTGTATTTCTCTTGTGCCATCTTTTTTTCAGAGTTTGGTAAAGAAAGGTCAGGAAGGCTGTTTTGGTTCAAATGAAGATCTTTCTTATGAATCTGTTAAATGTAAAACATCCAATTTACCAGAAAAAGCCTTATTACAGGTTTGTTGATATTCTAAAAATAATTAATATTTTATTATGTATATTTACTATACAGTATATATTATGTTTTGCTTCAAAAGCTGTGTCTGTGCAATGGAAAGGAAGGTTCTTGTTTATGTTGTTCTGGCTGCTGCACTTTGGGACAGGTGGATCCTTTGAAGTATAGTAATGTTATTCCTTTCTTCGGTGGCAGCTGATCATATTATCATATTCTGCATGCCTCATCCTGACATCGAGAAGTTTCTCTGAGCTAAGACCGAAAGAGAAAAGGTAGAATCAGAAAGGGAGAACATGAAATCAGGAAATCTGTAGGATAGGTACAGCTTGGAACTCCTGAGAGAAGTAAATGGACTTGCTTGCAGCAGATAGAAGACCATAAGCTAAGCCCCAGCAGTGACAGCAGTTTATTTTCTCAGAGATAGAGAAGACTGTACAGAGATTATGCCACTCAGGAAGACAGTAAAAGCTGCTAGCCCAGAAAGCAAGACTAGGGATAAAGAATCTACTATAGCTTTAAAGAGTGAAAACTTTTTGATAAGCTAACTTGTAGAAAAGAAGGTAGTTCTACCCAGAAGTAAGATGCTCTGGCCAAATAGGAGTCTTTGCGTACAGGTTGGTAAAAATCTGCATAATCGGTAGAGCTTAATTTGTGGTAACATTTAAGGAAAAGGACATGCTTATTAACTAATGGTCATGGAGCCTTCAGTTGTAAAGCCCAGTTTAACTAAGGCCCATTACTGGAAATAATTGCCATTGAAGGATACATTGGAAATACTGCTAAAATGTTTTGATCTTTAACGTCTTACTTACAACCTTTAATTTCTTGCATCTCCACTAATTTAAAATCACAAAAATGTGAAAATGGCATTTAAGAAAAACATGATACACTTTTCTTTTAAATATTATGGACTATAGTGTATTCAAAACTCAATTTTATCCTATGAAGCCTAAAACCAAATGCATATATTTAATTTTAAGCATGTACATAATGCCACTGAAGTCACAGAAATCTTGAATCTGTAAGCTTCTGCTAAATCTTGGCCATAGTTTATAGACCTTATCAGATCGACTTTAATTCTTTATGTCATCCATATGGATTCCACTGGTGGTGCATATGGTCTTCATGAATGCGAGATTGGTTTATTTTGGCTAGATGCATCCTTGGGGCTTAGTCTGTGCTATTTTCTTAATACTGGCTAACTTAGTAGGAAAGAATTTCTACTATTAAATGATTCAGTTATGGGCTGAACTTGGTAATGGTAATACTCATACCTGTAATTACTAAGACTTTGTTACTAATTAAGGAATAATCTCTAGTATGAATCTCTTCTTCAAAAACTGTGCACTCCAAGGGCTGTGTTCCCCCCTATAGAAGTGTGAACACCAGTAAAACAGAGGGAGAGATTTGGTTACTGTATGAGTAGCAGAATGAATGAAATTAGATCTACACTGCCACCTCCTAATGTTCTCATCCCTAATAAGACAGTACCATATTATGAGTGTTTTTTGGACTTTTCCGGTGCGTCACAGCTGAACACCTGAGTCCCCTCAGTATGAAAGAATCACCCTTGAAGACCTAGACAGCTTGCATATATCCATACATACCAAACTTGTCATACCTATACATAATTGTTCAAGTTTTCAGAAGGTCTATGATGCATACTAGCATCCTTTCTTCATTAAAAACCATGAAATAATGTAGTCTTTCTGTTAGTTTCAAAATGTACAATATTGACAATATCATTGCCTTTTTCCAGTTTGGGAGAAATCTGTTTCTTTTGTGTTAATCCATGAGTCCTGTGTTTTTGACATCTGGTTCATCAGCTCAATATATGGTGTTTTAGGCTGTCCTCAGAGATTACCCTTTTTTGAGGCCACAGCCCCATTTCTAGCCTACATTGTTCAAAAGTTACACGTAAACCAATGTGTTCATCTGAAGTTCACCCATCCAGGGAGAATCCAAACTTTACACATGGAGGAAGAACAAAACTTTACAGTTACTTGTAGGAAGATGTCTAGATTGTTTGGGACAGAGATAATTATGATAATTATGACCAGGAATGTCCTCTTTCTAGCTGGAGAAATGTTACCTTAATTTTAACCTGGGTAATTTCTCCTGAGGCGACGTAGTTTCTTGGGATAGCTATATATTTGATTGCTGTTCTCCTAAGGCACTCCCATTTTGATTCAAAGGTACTTTTCTCAGGGCAACCTTAATATCACAGTTATGACTTACTTAAAGTTATTTACAACTATATTGGATATATTATGAGTTGGCCAGGTTAGGTTTACTAACATACATTGGCACTTACTCTTCTATAATTATTTGTGTGAGAATTGTCTCTGTTACAAAAATGTGTTGGGTACCTATAAAGTCTCTACTCCACATATTTTTTGATAGAAGCTTTTGGATTGGATGCCTACCTTGTATGGTTTTTCTATCAAATTTATTATTTGTGTATATAGGATTCTTAATTTCCAAATACATAGATCATCTTCTGCCAAGAAGTGTGAGACTCAGCTTGTAGATTAAGACCACTCAGTTCAGATCTCAAAATACAGGATTCTGTATGAGAGCTGAGAGCTCATTGCCTGACCAAATGTAGCTGTAGGGGGGATCTGCAAATAAGCACCTTGGTTTAGCTGTTTTAATCTGTGAATTGTGTCCCATCCTAGGAGTGAAATCATTGTGATTAATATCTCAAACAAGAAAGAACAGCTGTTTATCTTATCTGTGGTTCTTTTGAGAGGATGATCTATCCTTTTTTTGTACTGGAAACTTATTTTTCTGGGATTCCTCAATATCTGAGAAGGGAATAGAGGAGTGGTTAAGGCTGCTTTATCATTCATGGGTGCTGTTGCCACAGAGAATCAGACCTCAATAAAGTCTACGTACAAGAAAAGCAGAATCTTGGTATAACATACCAAAAGGAACAGCAGCTCTTGTGAGATATGTAGCCATACTTTTTGATTATGGCTACACAGCAGCTGTAAAAATCCATTGTATAATTTTCTGTTTTGTTTATATATAAAATGAAATTTATAGCCTATATAAATCAAATATCCTGGCAAGATCTACTTTAGTGGCTTAGCAGAAAACACTGATGTCTTCCATTTCTAGAGCAATTACAACTCTGAGGTCTGGAGCTGAAATATAAGGTAGTTTGCCAGCCCTGATACTAGTCCCATCACAATGTATATTTTTGTGTGTTATTGTGAGGAGAATGAAGTAGAATGTGAGAATTGTACTGTTTTTGCTGAAGAAATAATAGACTGGAAAATTAAAAAAAGAGAAAATTGCGCAATCCACACAATTTTCAAGCCTTATTTCTGTGATCCATATATAAATATGTCATTGTAGGAAGAGGACTTATTTTTGTTTATCATTATTTTACATAGTATTTACATGTCCTGTATATCTAAAATCCAAAAGCTAGAGCTAAGGAAATCATATCCCATAAAAGAAATTAGGAACAATTATATTAATGCAGTAGAAGCAACATGAGATGAAAGAAAACAAAAAAACAACTTCAACAATGGATAAGATGAATTCATTAAAGATTATTAGCCAAAAGAGCATTGTAGTAAAGGTGATGCTGGATTTTTCACTAGAGAGTGATCGATATCTCTCAGATTTTCAGAAAACAATTAGTAAATAAGGATAACATTTTCTGAGTATTTGCAAATAAATCATCTGATAAATTTAAAAGTTCTTTAACTAGCAGGATGTCCATTCAGGAATCTGCATTATTATCTCAAATTTTTTTTGTGACTGAGCACACAGGTAAAGGTAAAGAAATGTAAACCTCCTAAATCTAAGCAGTGTACTTATATAGTTTTGTGTTCCTAAAGACAAGACATGCAGACCAGTTTTTCTACACCTTTTCATGTTTTCCTGTATGTAATACATGCCTGTTCAATGAACTGAACAAAATGTATTTTTCTATTCTTATTTGTATATAGTAATTAATTTTGAAATACGGTGTTTAATTCAGTCCTGTGTTCTTATGTTCTTATAATTTGCTCTTCTTTACAGCACTGGAAAATAAAAAGCTATTATGTAATGCAATATTTATTCCTTCTGGAAGGAAACGATGCTCCAATTCACTAAAGGATACAAAAACCTGAAATGAACTTAGGCAGGAGTTAAGCACCAAGATCTAAAATAAAGATCCTTAAAAATATGGTTCAGTATCACTTAACCCTGCAAATGCAAAAGTTTTCAGTATTAAAGTTCCTCAGAACTGGAAGTTTTGCTAAGGCTCTTGGACCCACTCATACGATTTAAAGGAGACTGTCCCATCCTTCACCATTTGCTCTTTTCTTGCCCCAGCACCATCCTCCCCTTTGTGTTCCTAATAGTAATTTTTGTGACTTTGTAGTGAACCAGATCAAGGAACAGATCTATCTGAAAAATAGCCACTTTCTTGTTTTACTGAATTATTTGACAGTTGGATCAATTCCTCAATCCAAGTCACTGTGTGGTGCACAAATACTTGTCTGGGTACAAAGGACGTGGGAAATAAGTGGTGGGGAAATGGAGAAGCAAGAGTAGATCACCCTCTTATGGCAGCAGTTCCAGATTCTGCTGGTTTAAAGTGTTCAGTGAGTCCCAGGGCCTGTCTCAAGCTTAAGCTTATTGGGATCCATGGATGAAACCATTCTTTGCCTGTCTAGCCTGTGCATCTCTAGGCAGTTTTAGGGTATACTGAGTGCGGCAGCTGCTGGCGTTCTTCAAAGTGTAACTGGAAAAGGAACATGCATCCCAGAAGAGAAAGAATCTTCTCCAAAATGTCATCCAGTCCATGCTCTTACCTCTTGTCTTACCTTTCTTCTCTGTTCCCCTTCCTCAAAAATTCTGTCTTCCCAATCAGAATGAGCAAATTAACATTTACTTTGGATAGTGAGGGCATAGATAGTGAGGTGAGATATAGATGAAGACCGTAGCCCAGGCAAGAACAAGTTTTTTGTGTTAACCAGCTGGTGTGCTAGACAGTGTTTGCTTCCTCCTGTCTCTTTTTCTCATGTGCAGCGATGAGCCGAAGTGAGCTGTAGTGAGGTGTCCTGTGGTCACTTCGCTGCAGGAAGGCACAGCTGTGCTGTATTTTTCCTATGGAGGTAGCCCAAAAGGTGTTGGGCTGCAGAGGATGGGAGCTGATTCTCTTAGTTAATTTTGCTGTAAACAGAGGATTAAGGAATGGGATCAACAAAAAGAGGACACCAGGAATACAGAGATTTTGGGAGCATTCCTGGTAGATGTATGTGGAAGTGGCTTGGAAGTGAGCAGGATTGGAGAGTGCCTTCTGGAGGGTTTTTTTAGGATATACAGAGAGATTACGCTGAGTCTAAAGTATTTTTGCAAATATTTTTTATGTATGTGGGATAAATGATACAAGTTGTTACATACGTGGGCTGGAAGCTGGGGGTGTGGGTCCGTGGGGCAAGCCAAAAATTGTGGCTTTATTTATGTGTAAAGTGCAGAGGGAACAAAAATTATTACAGAAAAGAAGGGAGTTATCCAGAAAACTTGAGAACTGTTGCTATAGAGCAAGAATACCTGAATCCTTCTATTCAAAATGCTTCAATTTTGTATTAAAAAAAATATGGCTCCCTTGATCCAGAAAGAAATGCAAATCTGGGTGTCTGTCACCTGGTAGTAGTTAAGGTACTCTCCTTTATTAGAAGTTTCCTAAACATTAGTTTCTTTTCCTTGAGCTTTCACTATTTTGCTCAGTACTGTAAGTACAGAAGAAGCTCTTCTCTACTGGCAAGAATCTAGAGCTTCCCAATAGGTAGGTGTCTAACCATGTGCTGCAGAAAGGCCGGTCGCTCTTTCTTTGTTTTCTTGCCTCCATCAACCTTTGTGTTTGCTTTTTGGTAGTTACAGTGCAACATCTTCAACAGGAGATTGTTAGTGGGTGCTGTCTCCGCCAGGCCTCTGGTCTTTGGTCAGGATGTCTTCCTAGAAAGCAGGAGCAACGGAGGAAATTGAGCCAAGGTCTTCTATAGTGCGTGAATCTTGACTTTAGGGTCTCAGTGATTTTAATTTATACGAAGAATGTCAGATCCTTCAGCAGGTAAAGCTGTTTCTATTTTCTTGTTTCTCTTTAGTAGCTTCTGTAGAATTTGTGTTTACTTTGAACATTCACAGACTGTGGCAAATAAAGCGTGCCTGGACTTCTCAAAGCTGTGGAACTTATGGTAATGAGATTTTATTGTCTGTAGCCCTGTGGAGGACATTTGGCACTGGTTCCTTTCTAAATCAAGGGTATTTGTTTTGATAAATATCCCTGTTATTATGTTATCATTTATTGTAGCTTTTTGTTCTGTTCCCATGCAAAAAATATCTGTCAGTTTATATTTACTGCTGGGATAAGATCTGTCTTCAGGGCCTGCTGTAAATCATTTGCTTTTAAATTTCACCTTTTTTTGATACAGTTTCCTATAAAAGTCAGCAGCACCATAGTACCCTAAAGTGTTGTTGACGGCAAGTGGCTGCGCTGCTCTCAAGCTGACTGCCTGGTCTTGATCTGGATCTTACATGAAATTAACGTTACAACAGGCCATTTCAGATCTGAAAATTCAGAGGGCTGTTAGCAAGAGAGTGACAAATCAAAATCCTTGCTTTTTTTCTTCTACCAAGAAACTAGGTCTTATCGATGAATAATAATAATACATCCTATATCTTTGTTCTCATTCTAACAAAACATATAGTTCCATTTCTTCAAATACTTTTTGTGATCTACATCAAAATTCCTTAGAATTTTAAGATAGATTAAGTTTTGAAGTTAAAGAAGTAGTCTAAATGTCCAAATCAGTCAGACTTTCAGTTAGGTAAGCCTGTGATGGATCCAACTATAATCATCGTGGGATGCAAGTCTTTGAAATGATGGGGCTTTCATAGAAGGCATTTGTTATTGAAAAGGGGTTACACGTTTATGTGCTTTCAAAAATCTTTGTAAGTGCCTAACTGCATTATGAACCAGCTAAATATCTTTAAAATTAATATAGCTGTAATAAAATCCCAGGATTCCAGAATAAAAACATACAGCCAGAAAAATCCACTTTTTTGATTATTTTGGACAGATGATATATAACAGCAGCCTAAAAGAACTGTGTTTAAAATACATTTTCCCTCCATTAAATTAATAATGTATTGGATTAGGGAATTACACAGGATTCCACCATTTCCCTTCAGATAAATTTTATATGTGATTTAAGTGGCAAAAGTTAACATTAATGTCTCCATGGTGTTCCTGCCAGGATCTCTGTGCAAAGTCCTACCATGCAATTACTTTCTTCGTTTGCTTGGCAAGAAGTTGAGATTTGTACATTCTGCAGCCTAATCTTTTGAGGAGACATAATTAGAAACAGCTATTTGGAAATTTCAGTGGTGTGATGTGAGGCTTATTTTCATAGGAAAATACATGTAAATTCTTGGGTGTTTTAATGCATTTTTTTTATTTCCATTTGTTGCATCAGTTTGTGCAAACAAGATATTCCTCAGGGTATCATTGAATGTCTCTTGTACAAGATATATTGTGTTTGTAAAATCCAGAGTTTGCTCAATAACCAGGTCATGGCAATGTAGCAGTTGCAGAGGATTTAGGCGCTATAGGCAGGGCTTAGGCAGAATACTACTGAGTCACCTAAGCATCTGATCGTAGTGATCCACAATCGTCACCTGTTGTCCAGCCCTGCAAGAGCCTCCTGTTGTATTCTGAAGTGGTTCAGAGTGCAGTTAGGCATTTACAGCGATCTGGGTGTCTGGGTATGCGTGAAAATCTTCCAGCCTGAATAGCATGGCACTTCTCTCATGAGTCAAGTTTCTGAAGTTAAAATGCAAGCGTGTCATGCTTCCCTGAGCGGACTGACAGATGTCATCAGTACACACTCAGTATGCAAAGGGAGGATAACTGTAGTGATCCAGCCTTGGCTCACCAACCTTGGTATCCTGTTCCTCATGGTAAGCAGCAGAAGATACCCGAGGAACAGACTATGAGAACAGGGTAATTCTAGAGTGGTTATTTTTCATATACCCTTGCTTTAGTTTAGTGATTTCTTGAGCTGAAGGTTGCATCCATATCATCACATTTAATTGCCATTGATGGACCTTTCTTTAAAAATTTATTTAATTATTTTACAACCATTCGTAATTGGCAAAGGATGAGAAAGTGTGGATAAAGTGCTTCCCCGGTTTGTTTTAAAATTGCAGCCTGTTAAGTTGTTTTGGTGCCTGTATTTCTCCTGTTAAGAAATGGAATTGAATAATAATTTTCTCTAAATAAGAATTTTCTTTCATGATTTCAGTAATTTTGTGCATCTTCCTGTATCTTCTGTCTGACATCCTATTCTGAATTGAAGAGCTCTAATCTTGAATGATTTCCCTTATATAAAAACTGTTCTTTATTCTGATTGTCTTTGTTCCCCTTTTCTGTGTTTTTCCTATTTCTCTGTGTGACCAGAGGTTTATAGGGAGTTCAAGATAGAAACATTGAAGATAGGAGCACACCACAGATGTATATGTGTCAGATGATGTTTCCTGTTTTGTTCTCTAGTACTTTCCTAATAATTCTTAACATTCTGTTTTGGTTCTGAGAATCAATGCCCATTGAGATGACTTTCTCAGAGAACTACATGTAATAATTCCAAGATCTCTTCACTGTGTGGAGACAGCTGATTTAAAACCCGTCACTGCGTATCTGCAGTTAGGGCTGTCTTCTGCTCTGTGTGCTACTCTGCATTTATTGTCACTGAATTTCTTTTGTCACTTTGTCTCATTCCCTCTGTGTCCTACTATCTTCTTGGAACTCTTTGCAAGACACTCTTGAATTTGATTATTCTGAGCATTTTGTATCCTCAGCAAACTTAGTCACTTCAGAGTTCACATATTTATTAGCATACATTATTGTGAAACACTACTGGTCATGTCCCTCCATTGTGAAAACTGATGATTTATCTGTAGCTTTTGTTTTTTATCTTTAAATCATTTACTAGCCAATAAGGGGACTTTCCTTTTTATCCTGTGGAAGCTCAGCTTTTAAAGAGATTTTATTTATATCTCATATAAATAGAATTACTTGTATCATCAGCTTTGTTGCTTACTTCAAAGAACTGTAATTGATTTGTGAGGCATTACTTCCCTCTATAAAAGTGGGGTTGATTCTTCCCTAGTATAACATGCATATTTCTATAGCTACTAATTTCTGCTGTTTACTGTAGTTTCAATGGGTTTGTTCAGTAAGGCTTACTAAAGATGAGTTCTCCAGCTCTTCTAATTCTTCCTACATGAAATTCTTTATAAAATTGGTATCATATTTGTCACCATCCAATCTTCTGATACCATGCCTATTTAGAAATAGATTATGTACCTCAGTCGGTTCTTCAAGAATTTCACAATTTATTTCCTTTAAAGCTTTTTGGTGGTTATCATCTGGTTCTGCTTACTTGTATTCATTTTTTTAATTTATTCTAAAGCCTCTTTCACTGATACTTTAAAATTTTGAGAAAGTTTATCAAATTCATGTGACAGATTAGGCTCTATATAAAATGGAGTTGTGATCACTTTTTAAAATGAGATTGCAACAGAGCATGATACCACTGACAGGTTGGTGCATTCTTCCAGACTTTACTGTTTACTGTTATACAACTTTTGTGGCCCACTGAAAATTAAACTCCTTTTGTATAAAGATAATTCTTATATAGGACAGGAGATAACCAATCCTTATTTGGTTATCCTTTTGGTTAGAGACACCTCCTAGGACTTACAGGCTCAATCATCCAGGCCAAAGCCTGGAATCCAGATCAGGAAATGCTTTAGTGACTGGGTTGCTATATAAAATGGGAGTACTGAGAAAGATTTGAGCCACTTCTCTGAAAGAATGGAAAGTGCTTGCCCTCAGGAAGAATTCTGGGATATGGACTTTCAGAGGAAGGGAACATCTTTTTGCAGCCCTGAATGAGGTATCTAAATTACAAAGAATGAAGACATATAAGAAAATTCTCTGCAGCAATTGGGTCATTTAAAGTTGCTCAGTGCTTGATTTTTTTAAAACCCCAAATACCTGGTTTTCCTCATGCCCTGGATATAGAGCTTAGGCAGCTAATGCAAGGTTTTGTAATCTAGTGGAGGAACAGGCACCTGTGTTCTTTTTTTGTACTTATTCCAAAGTTCTTTACAATATGTGGGATATCTGGCATGGCTTCTTAATATCTTGAAAATAGGGATTTTGTTCTATGTAGTTTGGCACAAAATAGAAGGAATTTATACATAGGAGAATTGGGCAAACATAATGTTTACTTATGAATACATTTGTATATTGTATTAAGAAAATGCAAATTTGTTTTATTGTTCAGTACAACAGTAAATATGTTATTTTTTTTTCTAGCAAGAGTATGATTTACTTTCCCAAGAATGGTATTAAATAACAATGTTGCATGAAATCTTTACATATGAAAAATGGTCCAGAATCATCTTCAATATTTCACAGAATCCCCCTTTCCAGCCTGACTGGACTGACTCCAGAGCTAATCAGGATATGGTCCCAGCAACCTCTAATATTACTTAAAATTAAAAAATATATAGTTAAAAGTTACACAGTGGTATTTAATTACTCCTACATATCTGCAGGTTTAGGCTATTTTAATATACACACGAGTCTTGTAAATGCATTACTGTATTTTCATAAAGTAACATTAGTAATCAGTCTTCTTAAAATATTCTGCATATTTTGGATATTAAGTGTATATTAGAAGGAAACATTAAGTACATTTTTAATACATTTTTGCAGGTATCTTAGAATTTTGGAAAAAACAGTTTGACCTTGATTCTGCAAATCTGTATTAATTTGGATTTTTTTTTAAACTCATACCAGCAGTTCTGTTGATATCACTGAACTTCTTTAGTGAGTAAGGATTATTTGTGGGACAACAAATTTTGAGGATCAGGCCAATTGTTTGAATTTGTCACTATTAATGTGATGAAATGTTGGCAGTGAAAGTTACATTATCAGTGATTCTCCTATCTGTTTTTTTCCTTTTCTAGATAAAGAAAGTATAGCCTTTAAATAGGTTTTATAGGTTGAAACAGAAAATGCTTTTAGATGCTGGTAGAACATTCATAATATTTTTGTTTATTTCTTTTCTTTGAACTTAGTCTCTGTGATAAAAATGGACTCCAACTGGTATATTTTTCAATCCTGTTCCTTTCAGTAGGATTGCATATAGTATGGAAAGGATAGAAGATTCTCTTAAGGAAGGAATATTTCCTTTTCTGAAACAAGTCATTTTATTAAATCATCCCCTTTTGATTCTAACTGTTTTTTAGTGACTCATTTATTATAAAATAAATTTCAGTATAACCAAGATAAACTGTACTTTGGTAATCAACACACTCCACACTTGCACTGACAGTCACTCTTTCTTCACTTCTTAGCCACATTGATTACCAGAGGTGAAACAAAATTTGATATTACTTCCTTACTTTTGCAAAGGCTTTATGTATATTGCTTCCAAGCACAATGCTTATGCCTGTGTTTGACTCAAGATTTGTCTTATATCTGTATAGTTTGAGTGAACTCTGGACATGGTATGCATTCATTTTTCTGGATAATATTTCAAATCATACTCCATATACTGATATAATGAAAAACAGTTTTTATTTTATGTGCTATTGTATGAAATGTTAAATAGCTAATCTGGAAATACTGTTCTGTAAAACACTGTGAGTCTTTGGTACGTTTTCACTCTGACATTGTATTATTGAGGTACATATCTTAATAACTGCTAAACTGAATGAACGTGTATGTGAAAAAGAGTTTTAATGTTCAGTGACATATTAGGGGATAAAATTAGAAAGTCTTTTATATATTTTTTGCTTTGGCCAATTACCGTGTAAAGTTTAAACAGATATATTGGCGTCAGCCATTGATACATTGATACCTTGTGCAGTTATGAAAGTAAGTACATTACAGGCATAAAGTTTTGCTTATATAATAGTTGCTTTAGGAAAAAAGTGGGATTTTATTGACTGTGTTTCTTTCAGGTGATTTCTTTTTCATTCTTACAACTTCACCTTTTAAGTGTTGGGGTTCGTATTAGATATTTACTTTTATATTTCAGCATATGGTATAGTACTTCAGTTCTCCAAATGCTTAGGGATATGGGAATTTTTTTGCCTGTAAATAATCCTGCTGTCTTAAATAAAATTCTGCATATGCCTTTAGTCTTTGAGACTTAAATATATCTTACATTTTCAGATGGTTATAATATAATACATATTTGCTTATGTAGCAAAGGTATTAAAAATGCATTTATTGTATTTTCCCTTATTTTGTTTTAGTGAGCTTCTAAGCTGAAAAATGGAAAATGTTAGCATTCTACTAGCAGAAATACTGTTTCAGACTTGGTCATAAAAATGGCAGGAGAGGAGCTATGGAAGAAGCTTGGCAAATGTTCTTTCAGTCTCTTATTTTTATGGTCTCAGACTGCTTTATCTGAGATTATCTATCACAACAAAATCTTTTTGGAATGCTATGCTGCCACAATCATTTCCTTTTTCAAAGTGATGTGTAGTGACAGCAGTATATTTTGGAATATTTGACTGCAAGAGATGAACTATTGGGATAGCTTATTTTTTCTACCATAATATTACAAGACCATCTTTAATATATATATTTACCAAGTATACTAGTTACATTAAAAAGAACTCTGAGGTAGAAACTACAAAAACTCTCTTAATAGGTAATTCAAAGTTGAATTTTAAAGTTCTATTTTTAATCTACAAAGGTTTGTTCCAAATCATATTGTTGCAAATAAGTTTAGGAGAGGTGTTTGAACAAGTGTTCTCTTAACACAGATGAAATGAACTGCTGATGAAAAATCTCCAGTTTTGGAACTCATCCCTGTCTTCTCCATCACAGCTTGAATTTATACACTTTTAAGCAAAGCCATCTTTTAATTTTCTTTGTTAAGGATGTTAATGACATTCTGATATAAAAGATGTGGATTAAAGTCCTAAGAAAGAAATCTTAATTTGAAAATAGTTCTGTTTTTTAGGATAGATGAATGTGTCTTGTTTACTGCAGCAGTGACTCTTACTGAACAGTTTTTAATATCATGTATTTCTGTTTTTCCAACCTAGATTTTTCATTATGTAAATTTAGTTGATCTGGCAAGATGTGCTCAGGTTAGCCAAACCTGGATGCTATTAACTCAGAACAGTTCATTATGGAGTGATGTAAGTAACATAATCACTTTCAATATTTTATTTCAATTTTGTTCATTAAAAAAAGAGTGAAACAAGGACGTAGGTTATTTCAAGTATACTAAGGATCTAGGACAAATTATTTATCCCAGAATTTGACCTGTTCTACTCAATCACATGAATAAAAGTAGGAGCAATTCAAATGAAGTTGTCTGTGGTACATCATTATAAAATCAGCGTAACTGGAAAGAGAATCAATCACTAGGGCTGGGCCCACTAAATTTAGACAAGAAGTGTCTCAGGCTCCCTCTGTAGTCTGAAAGGGCACTGTATGACTTCTGTGGCAGGAGAATGTAAACTCAGTTACAGATATTCTGAGCATATTTGTTTACTCTAGAGAGAGTCCTGTGGTGGAACAAGTAGTGCAAACCAGCTCACTTCTGTACTAATGAAGTCTTACAGTTGTTGGTGTGGGCCTTTCACCTCTAGACCACTATCAGTGTCCATGTTATTGCATTGTTTCTTGTACCCTAACATCCCAAGTGCCCTTGGCACACACATTTCTCTCAACTTGCCTGTCTCGTACACATTATGTGACCATGCCATCATGGTCTGCTTTAAGGGCCACACCTGACATAGCCAGTCTTTGCCTTGAACTTAAAAGCACGGTCACACTGCTTCTTGCTATTGCCTTCAGCAGTGCTGATGAGGTTTCAGTTATGAAGGACTGCCTCAAAGCTTTCCATTCCTTAGGTGCTGAGGTGCTATCACTAGCAGTGATACCTTGAGCACCATTACTTTTGCTGTTGTATCATTGCCACACATATAGCCATTTGTCAGCAGCGCAAAGAAACACTAAGGTCAGATTTATAAAAGTGTGTGGGCACATCAAACAGGATTTAGTCAGATTTTAGACACTCAGGTCTAAAATTACAATCCAGAAACCCTGTGCATCTTCTGCATAACTCTGGAGATGTCTAGTTTGTTAGGCATCTCCTTTTTGGACCTAAAAGTTTTTTGGGTGAAGGAGATTTATCCTCTTTTCTCCAAGAACTGCCTGACCTGTGAAACTTGCTGTGAGATGTGCAAGGGAAGGTGAGCCAGGAGCAAGGGGTAACAGAAGGACAGGCAGGGGCAGTGCTGCACGGACAAGGGGCACAGTGCTGCAGAACCCAAGTAGAAAGAGCTTTTCTGCTCTTTTTGAAACATTTAGTAGGCAGCCAGCAAAAACTATTTTCTAGTATTTTTGTTAACATTTCTTAACCTTGAACTTTTGATAGACGTTAGAAAAAATATTTTTTTAAGCAGAGATCAGATATCCCCAATCTGCAGCTTAAATCATTAAAAAAATCTTCTAGTAAAACTAAGATGATAGATTATATGTTCTTGACGTCTTGATATATCAGTAGAGTGCTAACTAGAAAAAAAATCTTTAACATCTTTAGGATTTTATACATCTTAAAGGAAACAAGTAAAATAAAAATTCAAGTCTGACAATTTTCTTTGCAGAAGATGTTTCTGACTAGTTATATTTATGGGCAGTGAAAACTAGTCTCAGTTCCATAAAGACTGTAGACACATGCTTCCTCTATGTATGAGTATTGTTAGTCAGCTCTGTAGCATTTTTATGTATGTAAAGAAACGATGTTTCTGTGTTTTCCAGACTTTTGTGATTCAGTGTTTAGAGGGAACTTATTTTAATAGTGATTTTCATAATGTTATGTATTTTGTATGTACTACTTATTAATACCTGAATTATATATTAATTGCTTAAATTTTTAGATCAATTTTTCATCAGTAAAGCATAAAGTTCAGGACAAAATAGTAGTAAATATTTTGCAGAAGTGGCGTCCATATGTATTTCGTTTGAATCTTCGAGGTTGCTATTCTCTTCACTGGCCTAGCTTTAAAAGTATCAGTAAGTATTCTATATATTTTTTAATTTTAATTCTATCTATAAATTGTCTTCACTGTATCCTTAACTACTGTTCCATTTTGCACCCTATATTCCTTTCTATAGGTCCAGCCATAATTAAGCAATCTGAATATGGGATCTGTTAAATTACTTCAGATGCCTTCCCCTGTCTTTCATTGCAGTCTGTAGGCCCAGCAGTATCCATATGACGGAGCATTGCTAGAATCCCATAAAATAGCTTATATTATATATGAAATGCTGTGACTACATTATGACAAATGAGACTGGAATGTGAACATATGCTTATATGTATCAGAATGCCAAAATCCAACTACACTGAGATAATTATTCCAAAACTCAGATGTAAAATGCTATGATATTGCGTGACAACTTAAAGTCAAGATCACGAAATGCGGTTCCTGGGAAGTCTTGATTCCCCAAAGAAATTACTTTTTGGAAAAAAAAAAAGAGATGAAAAACAGATTCATAAAGATCTGTACTATCCAATTATAAACACTTAGGACCTTGTAGAATAATTGGGAAAATGTTTGCCTCCCAGACATTCAAAATAAATAAGGAATATGCATGATGTCTGTTTAAGTAATATTTTTTGCCGATGAAAAAAACCATTGGAGAACAATTAATTTGGAAATAAAATAAGCGTCTGCAGAATAGGGACTAGCTTAATAGATTTGTAAAATGTGAATTTGCCTATATGCAGTATTGCTAATTTTGAAAGACAAATACCTCAAACATTATAATTTTAAAGAAAAGGTTTGGATCATTTTGGTCCATCTTTGGTTTTTTCAATTCCTCTTCTGTTAACAGAGTATTCTGGACCCTTCTACAGAGCTCTTGGTGGAGAGCACCACTGAAATTGTGCATAGTGAGGGTTCCTGCTTTGGACAATTTCAGTTAGAGATAATAAATTCTGAAAGTCTTTTGGGGAACTGGCTGTGTAACATCCAATGTATACTATGCTTTTAAGAGTTTATGATCTAGTCAAATTTTGTCTGCTCTGGATCTTTTGAAGTAATTTTCAAAGGTAAAAATAACTGAGAATCCCAGAGTGGTCCAAATATAGCGTTCAAATTTTAGCTCAAAGTGCAAGAGGTGTTTGATGCTACTGCCAAGGCAAAGTTCCTCTGGATATGGGAAAAGCATCCTAGTCCTTCCTGACAGTTTATGTGGGAGTACACGTGACTATGTGATCAGGAGTTCATTCCCTGCATGACTGCATTTTGCAATAGTATCAGCTCAGTAATCTTTTTCCATAGCAGTTGAATAGCTAGCACACCACTAAGCACAGAACCGGGCAGGAAAAATAAAAAACCTTTATGATCAGTGTTAAAGGTTCAGTACTAGCTATCAAAGTGCCCTTGATTCATTAGGAGTTGCCTAACTGATATTCAGCCATTTTATCATGCTAGTGCTAAAAAACCTTGGTAGTGTTTTCACGGGAAAATTTTTTTCTGCTACACCTGGGCAAAATTCCAAGAAATATTTTTGATTTCTGGCACAGCTTTACTTCAGTGTTTCTCTAATAGAAAATGTAACCCATTGACCTTTCTAATCTACACTTCAGCCGAATGCAAATGAGTTTAAAGGTTTTTATTTTCCAAATAAAAAGTGTATTTTCATGTTTTGAGATTTTAATGCATTTATTATTTAACCAGATAATACACAATTGAAATTGTTGATGTAGCATATAACAATTTCAGTGTATTTTGCTTTGTTTTCAAAAGTGATTGTGTAATTATGGGTGAGAACAATTTGCTCTCTAGAGTGGTGAGGGAAAAGCACAATTGGCCAAGAATAAAAAGTATATTTGAGCATGGTCTTGTCTTTTAAATCACAGGATAAAATAGCACTGTCACTTATATCAGCCTGCAAGTTATTTAGTAAAATAATTTAATTTAATATTATAATGGACTCTGGCAGATAATAAAGCAAGCAAACCAAAATGATTCATACACAGTCACGTCATCTCCTTATGGGGGCTGTACTTAGAAATGTTAAATGCTTTCACAATTTTGTTTTCATTATGTAACTGATTACAGAACTAAAATCATAGTAATGTTTATTTTGTGACATGTCCTAAAATCATATACATTCTAATATTCACTTTCCAGTGCTTCCTCTTTCCAGAGAAGTTTTTGTTTACATTTAATATATTTTTAATTTTATACATAATTTCTGTTTTCTCTGGGAATGTTATAAACATTGTTACTAGCTTCACTTAATTCTTTAATACCTGTCAGTCTACCAGAAAAAAATCAGAGAAATCTTTCCTTTTAAATAAGTTTTCCTTAAAAGAATAGCAAAGCTTTGGTTACTGTTTTAAGACATAGTGCTATTGCTAATAAAACATGCTAGTGTGTGTTGGTATAAAATCTAAAATTGCATTGCATTACATTTGTCGTGCTATTTGTCTTTATTATATACCACTACACTATTAAGCATGGAGGTATTGGATGAGATGTTTCTAATGATGTTCTGCTGTTGAGGAGCCAGTACTTCTAGCTTGTATGCTACAGTTCAAAGGGTATCCTTTAAAAGGATAATGTACATTGCACCAATTTTTTTAAATTGAAGGTTGGATAGATCCAGAAGGTATTAAATGTTACTAGTACTTTGAATAAAGTCAACTGATATATTGATGACTAGATGAAATCTCTTTGGAGCTGGTATACATAATAGCGATCCTTAATTTAGAATGAAAGTAAAGGAACACTTCTTTTTGGAATAATGTATCTTAAATAATATAAGCCACTCTATAAAACAGGCCTTCTACAAGGTCAGTTAATAGCTATGTTATGTAAGTAGGGAAGTTTCAGTGGGGAGGGGAACAAATTCAGAGAGAACTATATGTTGTTCTACTGGAGCTATATGGATATGAGAAGATGAGAGGCTGGATAGAGAAGGAAGATGACAACTAGGGACAAAAAGAGAATCATGGTTTTTGCTACTCTGAAAAAAGCTAAAAGATTGCTAGATTGTCAGTCAGAAAAAGAGGTTTGGAATATATAGAAAATAAACCATCCCCTATAGCTTTTTTCTGCTGTAAACCAAGAAAAAGGATCAGAATTCATGCTGCCATAGCTCTGGTTGAGATGCATGCTATATAACTTCTGAAAGAAACAAAGCAGTGCAAACTGTATATGAATATATAGGCAGTAGGCAGGCCTTGTTGCAGCTATAATGGTCTAAGATAAGCAAGATGAGGTTTGAAGATGGAAGGCCTGAAAACAGCCTTCATCAAAGCTAACAAGAAGTAAGAAGAGTTGCTCTAGCATTAAACTTTATGTAATCACTGTCTTTTCTATCAGGTGGCTTAAATTGATTCATATCTAGTTGAAATAATTTAACTTAGAAGTATCAGCGAAGGTTGTTGGTTGCCATCCATTTCCATGTATTTTATACATTCAAGACACTAAATTCAATCTGTGTATCTACAAACTGTGTGTATTCTATTTTTCTTGAAAATTTATGTTTTCAGTAGGCTCAAAATCAAAGATTATATTCATTTTCACCTAATTACTGCTATTGTTTTTAAACTAATTGTGATGAATCATGCAATTGTCCACAAATGTTTAGCAAACTTTGATATATAAAACTGATTCTTCTAACTTTGACGATAGTCAGTAATTCCTTTTAAGAATGAAATACATTAATATCATCATACAATTGCTATTTAATTAATAACATATTTCTTTTTTTAAAGCTCATTGATATTGATCATACAGCCTACTTGTGTCATTGCTTTGAAGATCTTGTAGATGGTTCATAATTGCTGCAAAACTATTTCTCTAACATTTTTAGATGGTTGAAAATCATATTGGAATTCTCTTCCTTTGGCATTTCTTCAGCTAACAATCTGCACTGAATTGTCTGTTCAGTTATAGGCTACAGATGTTATGAACCTTTCCACTCTAACTTCCCCAAACTACAGTTCTGACCTCATCTTTCCAGACAAATCCAAGATTACACAGATTTTGGCAACCTCTTTTTATCGTTAATGGTAAAACAGCAATGATGTTAGCTGTTTTTAGGTCTGTTTCGCTGGGTAATCGAGTTAATATTTCTCATTTGTAAATTAATTGGCTGCAATTTTTTAAATTATTTTTACGTAGTGCGACTTTTGTATGCGTTTTTGCATGATACAGTAGTCGTTGTTTAATTTCTGCATATAAATGTCATATGTTTCCAGCTCAAACTGTTGTTGGCAAATGAATGTATTGTTGTGCCAAAAAAAATGATTTTATGAGATGCATGGATTACAGTTCAGCTGTTTGTGGTATTACTCCACCCACTCAGTGATCTTGGAGAATCGTTTGACCTCCATGTGTGCCTGGGAGTTGCATTTAAAAGTTGCCATTCATACTCCTAATGCAGGAGCTAAAATTTCCTCAGAGGTATTTGAAGATTTCTGTTTCATTCCCGGTACTAGTCACAGTACTGACAGATCTATCCATTTTTCTTGCATTCCATCATATCCAAACATGAAGCAAAATAATCCTTTTTGTGTTTAACATGTGCGTTATAGACAACTGGGGCAACTGCTTCTTTGGAGTTTTGTGGTTTATCCCTTAAGACATACTCTGCGCATCAAGAAGACAAGGAACACAATCACATGCAATTACTTCTTGGATATGGACAGAGAAGGAAAGGGAATTAAGAGAGAAATTACTGAAAGGATGGACTTAAAAAGCATAGGAAGGAAAAGGAAGGCCCATGATTTTCTTTTAGACATGGAAATGCTCCTAGGGCCTTTGTGATAAAATAGTACAGACTAAGAAATGTCAAGACTAAATTGTGGTTTGTGGCTGTGGTGTTTCATGGGGGGTGTTTCATGGTGTTTCATGCTTTACTTTACAGAAAATTTCAGAGAAGCTCAGAGAAACAGCAAGTAACCCTATGATGTTGGACTTTTTTTTTGACCAGCTGTTAATCATTTTCTCCTTAATATATATTTTTACAAATATAGTTTTGTCTCTTTCCTTGGGCTGCCTGCTTCTGCTCTATTTTGTTCCCAGTCTCTATGATTTTCCTGTTCATACAGTCTTTTCTCTAAGCGTTTGCTACTAGTCACTGTCAGGAGAACACACCTAATATACCCTTGCCCCAATCTATTATTTCCATTCTTGTGTTCTTATATTACAGTTTTGCAATTGCAATTACTGTCTATTCTACCACTTACTCAATTTGAGTCTCTGAAAATGCTGACCATATAAAAAATCCTTATAGGTTCCTGCTAGTTTATCACTTTTCCAGGAAGGCAGGAAGGGTTTTTTTTATTATTTATTTTTTTAAGGAGCCTGAGGGTTCCAAACACCACTTGAATGTTCTTTTATCTATTTTATGAAAGTTCTGTAGTACCATTGCAAAGCTGAAATATGGACTATTTAGACTGTAAGGACTACAGCAGATTGTTGTTAAAAGTATACAAATTCTGTTACTCTTTGAAAGCTCTAGTGGCCATCTAAAGAAAAAATGGCAAGGATAATTCTAACATTCAAAACTTTTCAGTCCATCCTTCTTTTGACTGCAAGAAGCATTTTCTCTTGTTGATTCTCTGAGATCTAGACAGATCCATCTAAAGGCTTCAATTTCATTGTGGTGATATTGTGTAAGTCACTTTATTATCATCGTGGAGCTTCTGAGACCACACTGATCACACAAGTCCACACTGAAACCTTTGTTTGCAAGACAGTTGTTGAGACACAATCCTTTAGAGTCTCCATGTTGATGGAGTAACACAGTTTACAGTAAAGTAAACTTGACTTATAGACTTTACTTACAGATTTCACCCTTAACTCTGGCTTCTACTGAACAGTTGTCTTTAATCTATCACTGCTACTCCCAAGTATTAGCCTTGGTCCTAACAGGGACACTTCGCAATCTATTTAGGAATCCCCATGGCCTATGAACTTATCTACAGCAGTTAGGCCACTGCTTGTGGTCCTCAGTCTTACTCCACTGCTTTTCCAACTGCTTACCTCTTGCTGACCACGGAGGTCAGAAACCTCTCACCCAGCTTTCCTGCTTTACTTTTCATGGACTGCCTTTGGTACCCTGACTTTGGCCTATCTTTAGCTTTTTTTTTTTTTTTTTTTTTTGAACACTGACTCTTTGTCTGCAGAAATTAACCTAACATGGTTTATAAACTCATTTTTTCCAACTCAGCTTTTCTCCATTAGCTGTACTGCCAATAACAGCTGTTCTGTTGCGGTTCCATTATCTGTCCTTTTTAGTCATTCCCAGTGGTTTCATTCTGTACTGAAAAAATCCCCCAGAGTTTGAGAGGAGGAGGAGAAGTTCACTTAATACTGGCTACTACCTATGAGAGATTTTTTTTTCTTTTGGCACTTCTAAAGGTTTCTAGAAAATGCCCCATCTAGTGAATATTACTGTCCAAATGGGAATCTCATCTGTATTCCATCTTCTAAGGATTGTCCTTTAATAGCTAAGATAATGCCTAAGATATTCCCAGGAACAGGAATGAATAATATACTATTGTATTTCTTATAAAGTTTTGAAAAGATGATGCAAAAGAGATGCATAAATTATTGATCTTATCAGTAAAACAACATTAAATAGATTCATAATCTTAATGATGGGGGACATGAAGGGATACAATGAATTACAGCATGTTTTTGCTTAAGGATTCTGTGGCCCTCCTACTATCCTTAATATTTTATGAATATTTCATTTATGTTGTATTTTTTTTTCATGTTGGCATAAAATTATTCTGAGTGCTCTGTATTACACTTTTAAAACAAAGTATGTGACTTTTTGGGCTTGTGGCTGAAGCACCAGAGGAATTCATGAACTCCATGATTCTGTGCAGAGCTTTAAAGGAAGAATTTTTCTCCCCAGAGCATTTCAGAACTTCTTCCGCGATAGCCAACAGATATTTAAGATTTTGCCCCTGAATCTCTGTCTTGCACTTACATATTTCTTACTGATCTAGGAGTTGTAGTAGGACTAGAGCTGGGAATACCAAAGTTTTGATCCAGCATTTCCTACTTGTCCACCATGTTAGCTTGGGGACTTATTTATCCTTCCCATCTGTAAAAAAGGCATTATAATACCTGCCTTCAAGAGGCACTAGTTCTGTTAGTTTAATGTTAACTGGCACAGAGATTTAAAAACCAGAAGTATTATGTAAAAGTAAAGTACAGTAATTCAGTAAAAACAGCTTTTCTGTAAAGGAACATTTACCCACTGTATTGTATAGCAAGGTATTATATCTTTAGAGGTATTGTCTTTTTAGCTAGGGAATTTGTACGGCCTATTGCAATAGTATTAGAACGCATCACAATCTTTAATGAATGTATTCTTGTAAGACTCCAGTGAGATAAGGAGGTACTATAATCTGCGTTTTACAGATGAGTCATGGATGGGGGGACTTTGAGAATCCCACACTTCTAGTGAGCGCTCGGAAGGATACCTCCCTTCAGTTCAGGTGGGCGGCAGCATGTGGAACGCAGACCGCAGCAGTCCTCAGGGGTTCCACTTGATCTAGAAATGTGCTCATGTAACCTATGTCAAACTGACGTGACAGCCTCAAATGCTTCCTAGAAAGACCAGCACTGCTGCTCCAAAAGCCAGACAAGGCCAATACAAGCATTTGCAGCTGGGTTTTGGGAACCTACTATGTCTTGACTATTCCTGTTTTCTGACAGCTCAATTACAGAAGAGACAGAGGCTGCATTATTCACTCAAGACTGAGCATAAACAGCAGTAAATAAGCCAGTAGAACCCAATTCTGGGTTTGTATCCTAATCAGTATAACAACAACCATTCCTGTTATTCTAGAACTGTATTTAGGGTAAGTCTTCAGTTTGATTTTTCATATACAATAAAACAACAGGAAGCTGATACAAAAATCTTAGAAATGTCTTCTGGGAATATTTCAAGAAACTGGTAAATATAAAGAACAGGCAATACATTCAGGAAAATGTGTCGGTCACAGTTCTGCAGCAAGTTCCTGTCAACACGTAAGCTGTGTTTGCACATAAAACTGCTCCTCCCCACCACAGCTCTGTGTTTGTTTCTGTCCATTTCTATTGCAAAGTTTCAAATAATTGCTAGAATATTTCACAAGAATGTCCTGAACAAATTGTCGGAAACAATAACTTGCTGAGGGATGCTCTATAACTAATGCCATTCTGTAATTATTAACTATAACAAAAAGAAATCTTTGTAGGCAGGTACTCTTACAAACAATCTGTATAGTTAACAAAAAATGTAAACAATGATTTTTTTGTGTCAGAGTATCAAATATTTGAATCTACTAACAAAAAAATTTCCTTTATTAGCCTATTACAGTGACAATTACACCATGCTTCTTTACTGTTTGAACTGATTGTTCTTTGTGTCGTTCCCATTCCTCATCATCTTTGTCCAGATCAAAATTTTCTGGATAAATGGGTAGCTTGTCTTTTGGGCACTCCTCATAATAACTTCGAACGTATTTTCCGACAGACCATCCTTTGTATTCCTCAGGCATTTTGCATTCTAGGCCGTTGTAATGAACATTGTAGTGATGCTTCAACCAGTAGAAAAGGTAATGAATGTTGTAATCACATCTCCAAGGATTCTCTCTCAGCCACAGTATTTTCAGAAAATAAAGGTCTTCCAGTACACCATATTCAAAATTTTGCAAGCTGTTGTTTGATAAATCCAGCTCCTCTAAGTTATTGAGCCCTGAGAAAGCAGCTGTCGATAGAAAAACAGTTATTGGTACTACATAAAGATTATTTAGACAAAGTATGCATATCTACAACAGGAAAAACATTTTCATGGCTATAAAAAATACATATCCATACATTGATTAAAATGTGTTTTGCTAAAGGCTACACTAAAGACTTTTCAAAAACTGAATTTTGAAGTATGGGTTGTACCCTGCAAAGTGTGATATATTGTTATAAATGTGTCAACAATAGGGGAATGGTACTGCTGGTAAATACGACCATGCATGAGTGTAATATAAAGACAGTGAAGCTGGACAGCATCAGTGAACAGTTGTTTTGCTTGTAGAACTCTATTGCTGTTGCCATGATACAGAAGTAGAAGTATGAGAATTTATTAAATCTATAACAGTGTGCAGGTGTGTTAGTTTTTATATATATGGTTGTATGTATGCATTTTTGTGTGCATGTGTGTATGTAAAATCTTTAAAACGCTATTAGAAAAGGCTCTAATTTTTGCCTCATTCTTTCCATTTCTCTTTCCTTATATCTACTTTCATAATTAAAAAACCTAATAGATATACACAATAAGCAAATTGCGAATACAATGCTACTTGAGTTCTAATACTATGTAATTTAAGAGCAATCATATATAATGATTTTTAACCCCAAAGGGTTAAAATCCTTTCAGTTTGTCTGTTACTTTATTATTCAATATGATTTAAAAGCAACCATATTATATGACACTCTCCATCAGAATTTGCAAAGATATTTAAAAAGTCATTCAACTCTTTAGCCTTTTTGGAACTGATTAGCCTGCCAAGTTCAATTTTTTGCACTTGGTTGACTCTATTAAAAAATGGAAACTGAAATTAGTCTCTGTTCTTGACATCAGTGATTAATACATTTCAGCACAAAACTTGACTGTGTGAGTTGAGTACTACAAAGGGTAAAATTCAGACCAACTTGTTAATTTTTAAATCTTTTTTTCCTCACATTTGTATGTGATAGAGACATTGCCAAAATGTATAATTAATAAAGCAAAAATAGCTTTTTTATGAATATGTAAAATTATTCTTACCAGGATCAATGTAAGTTAATCCATTACTGTTTAGGTTTAATATCTTCAGTTCACTGACATCTTCAAACTCTTTGGCTCGTAGTTGTCTAATTTTGTTGTTGGACAAATCGAGTTTAACTATATCTGGAGGTATGTTACCTGGAACTTTCTTTAAATCTTAAAAAATGAAAAAGACATATTTTGCATCAGCTTTAGATTATTTTTGCTGTTTGCATATCACAGTTGCATATCACACAGAGCTACCAAGAAAAAATGACCAGTTTATTGTGTCTTGAGAGATAAATCAGAGCAGATGTCTCAGAAAAATCATGAAAATGCTTAGTGATTACATGGGAAAATACAGGGCACTTTAAAATTTTTATTTTTGTAAGATCTGTTCTCTGATTTGTCTCTAAAAGGCAGGGTAAACTGGTCATTTTCTCCCAGTCATTTGGCAATATGTTCACGCTAATAGTGGGAAAAGGCTAAATAGAAACAATGGGAAAGCAAATTTATATTCATTTTACTAATTTGCTCTATATAGCTTGTATATTTTCCTTTCTTTTCCCTTTGTCAGTCTAGCATTGTTTTCTCCTTGTCTTCTTTCATTTTTTCCCACTTTTCCCACTACTGGTATCAACATGTTTTTTTGACTCCTGACTTTGATTGCTTTGTTCTTTACTATCTTTGCATCTCATGTGAAAGTTGCTATCTCCTTTAATGCTTATAGTAAAACTTCTTTCCGTGTTTTACATTTTTATTTTAATGGAGCTGTACCATTCATCTGCATCGGGATAGCATAGGTCATGAAGATACTATACAAATAAAAAGCATATTTGTGTGGGCTTAGTCATTTAAAAAGAAAAAAACAGAGTAACTATATAAATAAGTGTCCACTGGTATGGGAACATCTTTGATAATCAAATTATAGTATATTATGTCCTTTGTTTCATGTTACCAATGGGTAAAATGTTGTAAGTTTTATTACCAGTAAAAATACTAGTTATTATAACTGTATAGTATTTATAATATTATTTAAGACTCTATATATTATTTTCATAGTTATCATTAATGTTTTTCCAGGTTGCATAGTGGCATTTCTATCTATCTATCTATCTGCTTCTCTATCCTACTTATATAATTGGCATTACCAAAGCAACTAATATGTATCTATCCTTATAGTGCTCCTTGTAAAACTGTTGCAGAAATAGCTTCTAGTCCAGTAGCAAGGGCATGTGCTTGAGAAGTGCAAACTGTGATGTGCGTCATCTCAGGAAAACTGAAGCAGGAACTGAATCTCCCAGTTTTGTTTCCTCGATGAGTGTTCTAATCCTGGGCTTTTATACAGAGAACGGATGTTATCTCTTCTTTGACTATCTTTGACTGAAAGTAAGTAGTTCCTATTCCTAGTTTCTGTGCCAAAATTGGTACTGTGAGTGTACATTTTAAATTCTGAAGATGTCTAATGCATCAGGCATTCTCGAGACTACAGCAATATTTCTGAGACTTCCTGCCTCAAATCTAAATTTCAGCAGAGCTTTCGTAGGAACCTGCTCTGATCGGAGTGTTTCATGTTTGTGCAGATGTCCAAGTTTCAGGGCATATTTATCACCAAGTGAATGCAAATAATGTTTGAATTTAGAGACTTTGGGAGGTTGCAGTACTTGAATGCATGTTTTTTGAACTGCTCTTGTGAACCCAGATTCTTTTGTGGTAAAGCAAACAGAAGTTACGTTTTCATGAAACTTTTGTTGCTTTTATTTTCTTAAAAGAAACAGAGTCAAGGACATGCTATAATTTAGTCCCAAAGTATTGACAGTTTTAGCGCATCACTGATCTGATGAGATAAGAGTAAGAAGTTCTTCTTGTTTGAGAAGGAGAACATATATATCGTTACGTGATTTTTTAAGATGGCTGTTTCATGAGTTTTCTAGCATTAACTGAAAGTTGCTGACCTGAGGGACAAAGTGCAGACACTGCTCCTTTGAGATTCCTAGTACTGCTATACTGCTTGTCACTCCATCCCCTCCTTTGTAAAGGAAGAGTGGGCTGCAGCTGTTCTTGGTATTTTACTGGTTTCACAGGTGATACACCTTTTTTTCCTACTCTGAAACCTTCTCCAGGTGGATCTGAGCAATTTTTGTGCTTTACCAGGATTTGGGATGTATGCTGCTCCTATTTCTGGTGGAAGGTCCAGTTTAATTGTGCATCTACTGCACAGTAATAATACTCAAAAACAATAAGTACAATACTTTCATCAAAGGTTGCCATATGTTCAGAAATCCCAGATGTCAATGGGATATGTGCATCCAGCTGCCTAGCATATGCACGGTGGATCTGATACATCCTAAAAAATGTGGGACTTACTTACACAATGACATTCAGGAAGTCCTGGAGTGGTATAGTTAGCTGCTGACCTGAAGGAGGGACTCCCTGTACCCTCTAGTACACTCATGTGGGTTGTGACGTTACTGTTTGTTCCTTAGTAATCAGGACAGTAATCCATTTTTAAAAATGCTGTAAAAGCCAGTGAAAGTCCCATGAAGGGCAGACTACACTGAAGGTTTCTATGAATGAGAAAAGTAACGTTTATCTTGCCAAAATTTTTTTAGTATATTTAGATATTCAGCTCATCTTTACTCTGCCACTGAGCAGGAAGGTCTGGAAAGTCAGTCTTTTCTTTTATCATGAATTGTATTATAGGCCTGTTTTTGTTCAGTTGCACTGTCTACTGGAGACATGAGGTGATGGTGATAATAATTAAGATCCTATTGTATACTACAAGGAAAGGTAAAGGAAGTGAATAGTAGCAAACAAATTTTAGCCAGTACAAAAGCATAAACAATTAATAAAAAAGAGGTAGCAGCTGCATGGTAAAAAAAATTGAGAGAAAAGTGAGATGTAGGAAGAAGAACAGAGTTTAGCTGTGAGGAAAAGGGCAAAAGCATGGAGTATTTTTTTATGACATACGTAACAGATAAACCATGTAATCAAGTACTGATCAGTGATTCTTTAGATATTGTCTCCTTATACTGACTTCTGAGTTTGTCTCTGGTGTTAAGATCTGGGAATAAGGACACATCAAGAGCTGTTGTATAAATTTAAAGTCACTATTAAAACAAATAGAAGAACAGTATAGAAGATTGGCGAACATTTTGCAAAATAAAAGTAGGCAAAACAGACTGCAGTGATCAGGCATTGCAGGCTATACTTTGCGAAAGCTGGGAAAAATCCTCCCAAATTGGGCTACTCCTAGTAATGCTTTCTTTTTTTTTTTTAATAATATTAAAGAACAATTCTCTTCTGGATTGTTTTGTTCTTTGCTTTGTTTCATCATGGGATAAAATATGGGAAATATAAAGCATGAATAAATGTGCACTTTTATATTGATATATGCCCCAGCTGATTTACCCTTAGGGCTTAACTGTGGCTTGTAGGAGCCTGAGATGCATTTGGGAAGGGAATGGAGCCAAGTTTCTGACTAAAGTTTCTTGAAGGCACTTTAACTTTGAAATGTCTACTATGTGCTATGAGGAAGAACACAGAGGACACGTTTCTTTAGGAGCAAAAGCACACACTTTTTTCCCTCAGTAGATGAAATCTTGTACAGAAAATGTGAGGATGAAATGCCTCTCCTTTACAATTAGGTTTCTTTGAGGATTGTAAGCACAGTTGGCAGCTCCAGTCGTGCTTCACATCTCCCTTTTGTCAATTCTTTCTGCTATCTTTGTGTTCGTAGACTGGAAAGAAGAGAAGAGAACCTGTGCCTCTTCTCCCTGTCAGTACAGCAGTTTTGGAACAGCTGGAATTGACAGCATATTTATAGCCGTAAAATCAGACAAGTGAGGTACTGGTGCTACAGTAACTTAAGTACATGCTTAATTTTATTCCTGTTGATTTTCACTGAATTATTTGTACTAGAACACTAAAAAATATTTGTTTGCAGAATTGGGCCTGTAGAGTGGGGGTAAAATGCTGGAAGAATTCCTACTTGTTGCTTGTAATCACAAGAACAAAAGATTACCAGTATTAGTTAAGGAAAGTCGAGCAAGTGCTGGTGCTATATTGATTTGCTGTAATTAATATATGAACAAATATAATAAGGGGACTAGAATTTTAAAATAACTCATTCAGTTATAAAGATTGATACAAACCTTTTCTTTTGCAATTCAGAGTTGGTACGGGAAACACATACATGTGGCACAAAGAGGAATCAAAATCTGGTTTGATAGCTTCAGGCTTCTCCCTTTTTATATTTTGGGGGTCCTGCCTTTCCTCTTCACCACAAAGCTGGTCAGCTTTTATCTGCTTTAACTTTTGATTTTTCAGTTCTATTGGATGCACACACTTGGCATAATTTCCCAAATTCCTGTTTGCTGGAATCTGTAGCATTGTAACAAGAGTTTCCAGTTCACAGTTGCAATGCCAGGGATTATCATAAAGACGTAGGTAGTTTAGAATGGGCGTGTAAATAAAAACCTCTTCAGATAAACTCTTAATTTGGTTATGCTGAAGTAAGAGTGTGGTAAGCTTATTCAAACCAAAAAAAGCCTGGCTCTCAATTTTTGATATATCATTCTGTTGTAAATCCAGACTTTTCAATACTTTATACTTGGAAAACATATTATTCTTCAGTTTACGAATCCTGTTTCTTGCTAGCAGCATGTGTTTTAAATCATCAGGCCAATTAGATGGTACAAAAATCAATTTTCTTTCCTGGCAATCTAAGTATTTCTCATGAAGATAAGTGTATATATCACAGGGGAGGCCGGGGGCGTTGCGCTTAACAGTGCTAGAGGCTTTCCTTAAGATATTTTCCCTTTCATTGTTTCTCAGACCCCTATTCCTTGTCTTCCTAAAGTCAGATGCTTTACAGAGAAGTAGTAGTATTATAACAGTTACTACTTGCATCCTGACATTCAGGTGGCCCCTGTTATTTTCTGTGACAGCTGGAACAGTCGAAATATTTGGATAGTCTTAAGCACTGTTGTTCAAATCTGAGGAGGCACAGCTGGGGTATGTGAAATCCCTGTGCTGGAAGAAAAGGAAAATATTTAGAAAAGATAAAACAGGCATTTGGAGTGTTGTACATAATACACAGCATTCAATCAAGTACTCAGTCATCATACTGCTCAGAGCTTCACAAATATTCTGAAATATTAATGCCATATCTCTTTTTTGTTGATATTACTGTCTCTGATCCACTGACATTCATTTTGATTAAGCATGGCAAATTATATCATAAAAGGACTGGTGTCTAACTGATTTTTAATTGGAGATTCTTGTATATTCAGCAGAAGGGCATTGTGCTGAATCTTCATTGCACTTAAGTTTGACTTGGAAGATCAGCTTGAAAGAGGCGCTTGAGGCTGAGATTTGCCGGCTTTCCAGCTCTTGGCCCGCTGGAACACGTGAAGAGCCAGGTGAAGGAAAGTCCTCCAGGGCTACTGTTGCACCGTGAGCTTTAGAGTACTCTGAGGTGCGCACTCGTTTTCAGGTTGGGCCCCATTTTATCATAAGTAGCCCTGCTACTGCCATGTGTCTCCCATGGCCCGTGTCAAATAGACAAAGTGGGCTGGATGGCCCTGAGACAGACCCGACTAGTGTCTGTGAAAACCCATGGGATTATCTGAGTACAGGCGGTACAAAGGGAACCTGGCCTGCTTCCAGCCACTGCCCGCGCTGGCCACCCGAGGAGGGAGAGCATAGACAAGTCAGCTAGGAGCTTTTACCTTTCCAGGAAAGCCCTTACATGAAAAATGAAATTTTATTTATTACTTTTTGGCACTTTTGGCTAGTCGGGGGGGTTTTTGCCTGTATTCCCTCCTGAATTTACTGTAGTGCTGCTCTGCACTGCCCTTTTCCCTGCTGTTTTCAGTACCATTTGGCCACAAGGTTGTGTTTCCTTAGAAACCCTTCCTTTTTATATTACCTGCTTTTTCCTCTCACATATTTCCTGGGTTTTGCTAGTCAGTATCACTCCTTCTAACACTTATTTTTTCAGAAATCTTTGTTCACTGTGTGGTTTAAAAGCTTAGTTACTTTTTCTCTATGACTGTGGACAACATCTCTGCATTATGTTCCATCCTTTTCAGCCTTAGCATTTAGGAAGGTACTGAATTTCGATTCTGAGTGCAGATCATTGCACAGATATTCTGTCTCTAAAACACCATTGTTTTGGGCTCAAAAAACTTGTCTCTATCCAGAGGAAAAGTGTTGTCTTAAATCAACTAATACTATGTAAAATCCTTTTGAAAGGAAGGCAATTTGTAGTTTTTAAACAAATTGGTATATCAGTTTAAACAACATCTAGACTGTAGGGAAGATGTACTCTTAATGTGCGTGCAGTTCTAACTCGTCAAACAAACGGAACAGACCTGTGTCTGCATGCTGCTGCATCCTTCCAGCCCACGTGGCCAGTTGTTACTATTATCTTTGAAAACCCTTTGAATGGTGTCTCCATTTCATTCCTGTAGGTGATAGTTCTCTATCTGCATTCAGATTCTGTTAATTCACAGCATGAATGAACATTTGCATTAATGACCTTATTCCTTACATGAAAAATGAAATTTTATTTATTACTTTTGGGCACTTTGGGCTAGTCAGTATAAATTGATCACATTTTAATAACTTTCATGATAGCTGGGATCCTCTGTGTTGTTTCGAACTGTTCCACAGTTCTGGTAGGTCTGCCAATGTGATAGCTCATCTATCTGGAGCAGAAAAAAGAGGAGGAAAGATAATAAAAAAAAAATGTAAATATTTTTTCCTCTTCCTTTCCATCTTCTGAGTATGAGCTTGCATTTATTACTAGTATTAAATTCTGCCTGCAAAGTAAGCTATATTCAGTTATGATACCAAAATGAACAGTTCCTTTCAGTAGCATTTACAGACTCGCATGTAAAATGATAACTCTGCCTGATTTAGTATTAGGGCAAGAAGCATGTAGAGTATGTCATTCCTTTGGCTTAGCAGCCTTAATGATGATTTTAATTGATTAGGATCTTGGAGTTGTCCAGTCCCTCTCAGCAGAGTCCTACTCTTCAAAATGGCATTGAATGAAGCAATATAACAGGATTTCAGTAAAGTCATAGTTTCCATAGAAAAGAACATATAAACCTATTGTTGATATATGTTGATTGCGATTGAAAACATATATTTGGCTTTCCTTTTTGTATATTTACCATGTGAAAATAGTTATTTTAATTTTTTTATGTATTTATTGTAACTCTATAAACATTTCAAATTGCATTTTCCATATCAGCTATCTGTATCAGGCCAATTTTTTTCGTCTCAGTTCAAACAGATCATTTATTTCTGAATATTAGGTTAAGGCAGAAAGTATTATAGAGTTTAACAGAGGAGTTTTTGCATCTTTACTTTGGAGGATAGGCTAAAAATTTGGCAGGGAGTGGCTGAAGAGGTGTCAGACATCTATCTTTCATTATTCTGTGAAATTTCATAACTGCAGAACATAAGTAGGGCTTTCCCTACAATTAGTCTGGCTGCTGCACCTCTACTTTCAAGGGGAAAAATAGTTCATGTATGTAATTAGAGTCTGGTATCATAATATATGGGTGAGAGGGACGGATAAGCTTAAATAGAAAACTTAAATCTGGCATTTCTTAACTCCAAATTGCTTAATTAGGTAACCTCTGGTTCTTTTGGTGACATAAGATAGAAACAACTTGATTAATAAGCCAGCCATTAGTTCATGAAGTGTAAGAAGCGACATTTCCTCTGGACAACTTTTTCCAACTTTGTATTCTACTTTTGTTTTTTGTGCTTTCTTCTCAGTTATCTGATATGGTTATAGTTTCAGGTAGGATATTGGCCTAGATGGACTGAATCTGCAATAGGAATTCTTACGTTTCTGTGATATTCTGAAAATTTGAGCTTTTAATCTTTAATATGACTTTTTTTTTTTTTAATTTTAGGTGAATGTAAAAATTTGCAAGACTTAAATCTCTCTGAATGCCAGGGATTAAATGTAAGTATAACAAACTTTCTCCACTATATTTAATTTATACAGAGAAGGAATATTTTCTAAAGTTCTTTGGTGATTTGGAGACACAAATACTGATATAAAATGAAATTGTGTTCATAACTAATTAGTTCTATTTTAAAATGTTACTGTGGAGTTTAATAGGATTTAGAGATACTGAGGCTCTCATTTGTTTTTTACAGTGCTGGGGAAAATGATATTTTCAGTCTGAATTAATTTTAATAACAGGCTTCAAAACTTTGCCATTTTGGGGAAGAATTTTATTGTTATTTTAAGTTTAAAGTTGTCAAGATGAGTACATTTTAAACCTATGATGTCTCCAAGTTCCTTTATTCCTTCATTCAATGGAACTAGACTTAGCCTCTCAAAGTATCTAAGTTTCTAGATATTTGTGAGAACCTTTATGTGAAAGGTGTGTAAGGATTATACAATCACCATTATATTTTATCCATTCTTTTTCCTAAAACATTTTCAATATTATCTTGCTTCTCTTAACTCTTTTTGATGTTTTTTCATAGCTGTTCTCTGATGAAAAAAGGTTTAACTGTTTTAATTAATCATTTCTTAGAAATGACACTGATGCATGTAAATTTTTCTAATAATTAAAATAAAATCAATATTTTCCAGACATTGTGGTTCTTACTAGAATAACATAATATATACATCCATGTACAGGTGTTTTATAGTGTTAAATATATGAACAAGTAGTTTGGTGTAGTTCAGTAGTTCAGTTGTCTTTGGAGCAAATTAAATGTCCAAAAGCATAGCCCAGAAACAAAGCAATGATTACACACAGGGTTTAAGAATTACCATGAATTCACTACAGCTCATGAACTTCACATAAAAATGACAAATGTTGGTGGATTTAGAGAGGTGAGAACTGCAGAAGAATCATAAAGTTCTAATTTATAATACTCAGTTTTGGTACTGCTTTACATTCATCTTCATCTCTTTGCTATGTTGATGTTGGCGTTATTGCCAATATCTTGTTCTCACCCTGTTTTCATAGTTTATGCATTTTTATTTGCTGTATCAGCTACAAGGAAAGGATAAGGATATATTATGTATATGAGCTCTGTTGAATACCACTATAGAATCCTCTTTATACTAAGTGATCATCTTTCAGTCTTTTCACATGTAATATTTATAACATAATACTTACTACATGAGATTTCTATGGCAGGATAGTATTTAGAGGCTATATGCTTCTCAAGGATCTTGTTGGTTGTAAGTTTCTGCATCAAGACAATAAATTAAAGAGGGCCAGGGCCTGCCAAATTGTAAAAACTCAAACACTGTTACGTGATTGTCCATTCTGTTTGATTTTGCTACTGAATAGTAGCAAAGTAGAGAAGAGATGCTTAACAATACTTGTAAGGAAAGAAGTAGGCATTTCTTTAGCTTTTAGTGAGAAATTTCTCTTCAATTTCCTAAGTGTAATACTTTTGTTTTCATAATACTTTTTTTTTTTACATTATAAGTGGACACATTATAAATTTAAAAGAGGGTTCTTAAAGTACAGTTGAATACTTGGTAATGTGGTGGATATAATTAACAGTTCCTTGCAAACATTTTCTCAAGTAGCTAGTACTTGCAAGGTCCTTAAACAGTTATGTATGTTTGTGTCTAGTCAAATGGGATAAGCCTAGTTTTTGTCAAGTAAGTCATACTGGTGATTTCAATGCAATGTAATTTCTGCATCAACAAGATCCTTGCACAGCACTTTTAAGTAAACCAAGAAAATCTGATATGTCTGATTTAAGTGAAAAGATAAAACAGATATTCTTATTATGCAAGTGTCCCAGATCTGCTCCTTCTATCACCTGTTATTATTATAAGGTATAAGTGGGAGTCAGGGGGAACCATATATCAAAGGAACACAAAGATTTGGCAACTGTTGAAAGAGAATATGCTGAATATTGCTAATATTCCAATGGGTGAAAGACAGAAAGCATAATCAGAGACATTTTGGCCATATTAGGAGATTTCTAATACCTGATAGTGAAAAGGCGATTGTAAAAAAATGGAAACGGTATACATGAGTAGGGGTGAATATAGAGGAAGAACAGAAACATACAAGAATAAAATTTAAAAAGCTGTGATACAAAAGGTAGAGATATAAAAGCCTACCAGAAAAGAATCTGAGGGGGTACATGAAAAATAAGATGACAAAAAAGTTCTCAATCTTCCTTGCTTTGGGTCTTCATTAAAAAAAAAAAAAGACTTAGGATGAAATTTGCCTGACTAAGTGTAAACATTTTTAGAGATGTATCTAAGGTCTGATTAAACTCATGCTTAAGTAGGCGGTGAAATAGTTTAGATGCATCGCTCCCTAAAAATGGTTTTTATTTTCCATTGACTATAGCTCGGCAGGTGTGTCCATGGTAAAGATCTACATTGTAAATGTCTGAAGTTTAGTGATGTTAATCCTGCCCCAGGTACTTCAGCCAGTTAATTTTTGTCAAGTATAGGACTGCAGGTCAAATGGGAACAGAACAGTTCAGAGTATATTTAGGTAACTCAGATGCATGCAAATTTAGCAGAGCCTGATGTAGTTCCTCAGTACTGAAGGAACTGGTCAAAGTTCTGAACCATTAGTTATCTTCAAAAGCTCTGATGGATAAATGACATCCAAAGAGACTGGAGAGAAGTAAGTGTCCTGAATATCTTCAAAGAGAAGGAAAGGGAACACCTACAAAATTGTAAATCATTTTTCCTAACGCTATCATTGGAAAGTACACTTCAACAAATTATTAAATAATCAATGTGTAAGCATCCACTGGATGATAATACAATAGAAATGTCCAGCATAGATTTGCCAAGGATAGATTAGACAAACAACTGTCAAAGTTTGGCTAGGTGTATTTTTCCATCTCAGTTATGGACTAATATGATCTACAAAAATCACTTCAGGCTTGCTGACGCTGATTCAGATTCTACAACATATTGAGGGTATATCTCTTAGTGTGTCTTTTATAGAGCTAACTGAAGTTTCTTAAGTTTTTATTCTCATAATTAAACCCATCAGTTCTTACTTTCACAAGATCATGATTTTCTATTTTCATCCAGTTTTCTTCTTTTCTATGAAGTCTGTCATAAATAATTTATTGAGCTGTCAGAATCATTTGGATTGAAAGGAACCCCTGGAGATCATTTAGTTCAACCTCCCAGTCAGAGCAGATCCAACTAGATCAGGTTGCTTATGACCTTGTCATAAACAACCAAGCTTATGTACCTTTAAGGATGGAGATTGCACAACCTAGACAAATTGTTCCAGTTTTTGGCCCCCCTCATGGTGAAAAAATTTCCTAGTATCTAATTGGAATTTACTGTGTTGCAACTTGTGACTGCTGCATCTTGTCCTGTAGCGTTTCACTTTCAAGAAGAGTCTGTCTATGTCTTTTCTGTACTCTCCCATCAAGTGGTTGCAGAGAGCAATAGGATCTCCCCTTTAACCTTCTCTTCTTAAGGCTGAACAAACCCAGTTCTCTCGGCCTCTCCCTGTGCATTGTGCGCTTTAGCCTTCTAACAATTTTGGTGGCCCTCCACTGGACTTGCCAAAGAATGTCCATATCTTTCTTGTACTGGGGAACCCAAAACTGGACACAGCACTCCAGATGCACTCTCACAAGTGCCAAATAGAGGGGAATAATCATTTCCCTTGACCTGCTGGTACACTTTTTGCTAATACAGCCTAGTATGCAGTTAGCCTTCCTTTTCACAAGGGCATGCTGTTGACTTATGTTCACACTTCTAGCCACCAGGACTGTGAGGTCCGTGTCTTTGATAGATGCTTTCTGTCCAGTCAGTGTCTAGCCTGTACTATTGCATGGGGTATTCCACCCCAGATTTTGCATTTGCCTTTGTTGAATTTCACGAGTTTCCTGTCAGCCCATTTTTTCCAGGGTAAGTCTATCTGAATAGCAGTCTTACCCCCCAGACCGTTCCCCCCAGTTTGATACTGTCTGTGAATTTGCCAAGGATGTATTCTGTCCCATCATCCAGGCTGATAATAAAGACATTAAACAGTACTGGCCCCCATATTGACCTTTGATGAATGCCAGTTGCACCAGCCACTAGTGAGGCTTTGCACCATTGATCACAGCCGTTTGGCCTGGTAGTCCAGACTAATTTTCACTCACCTTGCAGTCTATTTACCCAGCCTATATTTCACCAGTTTGGCTATAAATGATACTGTGTCCTGTGGTGAAGGCCTTACTGAAGTCAAGATACACAACAGCTGCTGTTCTCTCCATATCCACAGATCCAGTCATTTCATCATAGAAAGCTATTAAATTAGTCAGGAATGATTTGCCCTTGGTAAATCCATGCTGGCTGTTCCCTACCATGTTCTTGTCCTTCATGTGCTTGGACATGGCTTCAAGGATTTGCTACATAACCTTCCTAGGGATTTAGGTGATGCTGACTGGCCTGTAGTTCTCTGGATCCTCCTTCTTGCCCTTCTTGAAGATGAGTGTGACATTTGCTTTTTTCCAATCATCAGGAACCTCGCCTGACTGCCAAGAGCTTTCAAAGATGGTAAGCATGAGGCCTCTCAGTGACATGAGCCAGCGCTCTCAGCACTTTGGATGCGTCCTGTCTAGTTCCATTTCTTCAAGTGCTCCCTAACATGATCTTCTACTGTGGTAATACTTCACTCTCACAGACTCTGCTAGTAGGGTCAGGGACCTGGGAGGTCTGGAGGCAAACCTTAACAGTAAAAACTGAGGCAAAAAAGGCGTTGAGTGTCTCATCCTTGAAGATCAACCTGCTTTCCTGGGCCCCTTTGCCCTCCAGGGCAGTGTCTCTTGAAGTCCTGTCAAGCAGATCCCTGTGTAAGCCAAAATCTGCCCTCACGTTCAGGTTTTTACTTCTACTATTTGTCTTTCTCTCTTCTCTCAGGTTTTAAACAACTCAGTTTCATGGTTGCAACAACCAAGGCCACTCTCATTCTTCACATCTGTGACAAGTTTTTCCTTGTTTATGAAACAAGTCCAGCAGAACATCTCCCCTAGTCAGCTCATCAATCACATGCATCAAGAAATTGTCTTCAACATGCTCCAAAAATCTGCATTGCTGGCACTCACATATTGTCCTTGCAGTAGATATCAGAGTGGTTAAAGGCTGAGTACAAGGGTAGGCACTTGCAAGGCTTCTTTCAGCTGCCTAAAGAAGGCTTTATTTACTTTTTCTTGATCTAGCAGTCTGTAGCAGATGCCTACCACAATGTCCTCGTAGGTCTGTCCTCTAATCCTTACCAATAAGCTCTCAACTGGCTTGTCACCTGTTCCAAGGCAAAGCTCCATGCATTTAGCCATGCCTTTTCATAGAGTGTGACCTGTCCTCCTCACCTTCCCAGGCTGTCATTCCTAAATAGTCTATAACCATTCATTGCAGCCCTCCAGTTGTGGTTGGTACCCCACTGCATCTCCATAATCCCAATGAAAACATAGTTCTGCACCTGTGCACAGACTTCTGATGCCTCCTCTTTGATTCCTTGTCTTTGAATGCTGTACGCATTTATGTTCAGGAACTTGAGATGGACCCCAGTTGTGCTGCTTTCATAGGGAAGGTTTGAAAGCTTCCCCCATCATGCTGTTCCCCCAACACTTCCTCACCACTCCCTGTGCTTTCACTTCTCTTCTCTCTCTTATGGTAACCCTCCCTCAATGCATCTATTTTTATTGACAGCAAATTATATATTGCAGGAATGTATTTCAAAAGTACAGATTAACTGCCCTCTGTAAGGTTGATGATTGGTATTGAATTTCCAGCTATCTTCATGGTCGTTTTGCCTGACAACTGAAAGAGTAACAAAGTGACCACAACAGGTCAAAAGATACACATTCAGCTATAAGGGCAGACTTTTTGCATTTCTGTTAAATTGATGTTTATTGTAGCAGATTTGGTCCCGTATGTATTCTAATGAATGATATATAGAACAATATATATTGTACCACTTTTGCAGGTCAGTAAAACATGAAAGCCTTAGAACTACTTAAAAAAGATATTCCATCTGGAGGGCAGAACTAAATAGGAAGCATTTTGTAGATGATACTAGTGGTTAGAGAAGTGTACCTGAGATTTCAGAGAAAATTCACAAATGATTATATATACCAGGATTGGCTAATGCAAATCTTGCTTTAGCAAAATATTTAAGCATTTAAGCATATTAATTAATATTATAATTAATATTTAAGCATATCTAAACTTTAATCATGTGAAAAGTCCACTGTCTCCATAGGATTGTGTAGTGTATAATGTTTCCTTGAACTGGGATGTTAAAATTATCATTCTTGAAGTGAATAAAAGTAGTATCCTGCATCTCTTAGTATTCTGCTTAGAGGTTTCCAGAAGAAAATCACTTTGATATATAGCAATTAATATAATGATATAAAGAAATCTATTCAGATTTTTTTTCCTGTTACTGTATATAAAAACTTCAGATAAATTAATACAATTACAATTTTATGTACTTCAAGAAATCTTTTTTTTATTTTTCAGGATGACTCAATGAGACTCATATCAGAAGGTTGTCCATCTCTTCTCTATTTAAATCTGTCATATACAGATATTACTAATGGAACACTACGACTGTTGTCAAGGTAAAATTAATGAGAAATGTGAAAGTGTATATTTATTTTATTCTTGCAGGACACTTTGAGGCATATGTTGTAGCAATACTCCTTCTGAAAGATCTGCAGGATTCTGTCTGTTACATAAAATTAAAAAAATGGCCCATGTATTTGACTTAGATAGCAATTCCTTTTTCTGTTTCTCTTTCTAGTATAATTAAAAATATAAGCTGGGTTATCATATATATTTCCCAGAGTTTTACAGAAACTTTTAAAAGAACATGCTAGTCCAAAATTTCTTTGGTATGTCCAATTACTCGTTATGATGCAAGATGTTTGCAAATTAGATATGTTCATAAAAATTGATTTTTGCAAGAGAGGACTGTGGGTAGGTATATTGTGTGACAATTGCAAAAGAAAGAATTATTCCAAACTCTTCCAAAGGGTTATTTGGAAGATCACTCAGCCAAAGGCAAAGAATTTGCATTGTTACAGAGGTTTTAAACTGCCCTTTCTGTTTTAGACATATCCAGCTATGAGACTCAAAGACTGCTTGGTAGGTAGAATTACTGCATTAAAAGCTGCTGTAAAGGAAAAGTGAGGCATGCTGATCCAGACCAGCAGCCATCACGATGATACATGTAGTTTTTGAAGATGATAGCTGTACATTGCTTCTCTTTCCCATGAGGAAAACTAATGTCTTCCTTTTATCAGCAGCCTCACAAAGTCCAGAACCCTGTTTTTCTTTGATGTTTGCATAATATATATTGACTTTCGTTTTTCTCTGCACCATACTGATGCCTTGTTTATACCTGTCTATAATGTCATCTCCTCAGTTTGCTAACAGTTGCTTTTGCAAAGTTGCCCATTTAGTTTTTCCGCCCTTACCATTCATTTCTTCTTCAATAGTATTCCCATCAGAAACTGTGTTTTCTCCATATTGGCAGGTATTTTGTCTTCTTTAATTTTAATATGTTTCTCTTGAAGTTTGGAATAGCTGTACTATAGGTAATCCCAGCCTATGTTGTTTTGGTTGTGTAAGCATCCTGTTAACACCAAAAGTCAGAACCATGTTTTTCTTTTGATGTGTAGAAACACTTACCCAAGAAAGAGTTCTCCAGAGTGGATGATGCTTTCAATGTGATAAAATGTTTAATATGAAATGGAAAATTATTCATTGATAAAACATCAAAATTTATTTTGTAGTTAACTTACACCTCATTAATAATAAGTTTTCCCAGGCACAAATGATACTTTTGATCTAAAAGCATGATATACCACTGTTTTTATTGACAATTTTTGGACAAAGAGCAAAGCTCATTGTTTCTGAGATTAGCAGGATGTACAGAAAGTTGCTGTCCTGTGAAAAATTTGATAGCAGGCACATTTACATGCCTTCTCAAAAAACATCAGCTTGCCACAGGTCCAGTATAAATAAGGTAACTAGTACAAAACTCTTAAAGGTGGCAGTATTGCATTTTTTAGTATTGCACATAAATTTTTCCATTGTATTTTAAATGTCCATTATTGGAACAATTAAAAAGTGACATATAGATTGAGTGAGCTGAAAGCATTTTGGTCATTTTAAATTTTCTCCTTCTGCTCTTCCATACAAACATTTCAACCTATATGTTACACAAAACAGTTCATCAGGTACAATTTCTCCTCTGAAAAGTTCTGATGCATATGGTAGACATGAATATTGTCTATCAGGAATAGCTGTGAGAAAGTGATTTTGTCAGACTGCTTTAAAACAGTGATCCTGTGAATGCCAAATTAATTGCACAAGTCAGTATGACAGAATTTTTGCAGAATTTAGGTGCAACACAAAACAAGAATTTATAGTAACCTGCATGCTCATGGTTCAGTTCTAAGGAAGCTGTCACTTTAAGAAGGGCAGAAGAAATTATGTATTAAAATTCACAGATCATAAAAAAAGGTCATGTGACATGTAAGGAAAATCAATGTGTTTTCAAGAGTAGTGGAAGGTTTTGATCACAGTCTTCAAAATGCAGTAAGAAAGACTTCCCTATATCTTCTCTTAAGTTGTTTAACCTTGTACAGCTTAAAAAGACTTAAAACCACCAGAGTTTAAAAAACAGTCTCTTAATTTACTACCTGTTTTGAGAGAGCTGTTTGGAAGCATGCTCTCCCCGAGTTTTGTTCTCTCCACTCACTTCTGTGGAATGTGTCACTAAAATGCAAGAAGACTTGTGCTTCTGCAAAGAAGCATACTTATATTTCTGTATTGAATATGAAAGAAACATTCCCATTAAAAAAAATGCATGCCCTTTTATTCTAATATCTGGTTTTGATGAACATTGCCTTTCTTTGTTTGTTTTTTTCATTAAATATAATCTTAAGTTTCTTTTTGCATGTGTATGTGTAATCCTTTTCTAGGTAGTGTTTTTTTCCAGCTTCCTATCTCTTTTTTTTTTCTGTTAAGTCCAAGTTAGCACACTTCCTCTGTCAATATTGAAAGTACAAAGTCAGCTCCGAAAACGTATGCCACTCCTTAAGTAGTCAACTCCTCCGCGGGTGTTCCTGTCTTTCTTCAAAATGCCTACTTTTGCTGACTTATAAAACTGCATGACTGTGTCCCTCCAACTAAATGTCTACCAGTATGTCCTAATTCTAGGGTTTGATGTTCTGTATGCTTTCATTTGTGGTACTTGTGGCATTGCAGTAATTATTTATTCCAGTTAGAAACTTAGTTCAGTAAAATGTTTTCAATATGTTATAAACCAAAGCTGCAGATAGAAACTTAAATAGATTCAGGGTATAGGTTCTTAACTTTTACAGAGTGCCATAGATGTACAGAGTGCCATGACTATTTATACAGTTTTCTTTCATTTAACTAATATTTAGTATAAATAAAGAAATGTTTTCCAAAAAAATTGATTTAAACTTTAGAAAAAATGGGTTGATTTGAGATATGTATATATATATATATACTTCACTTTTGTACCTCTTTCAATTTTTTGGTTTATTTTAATAGCACTTGTCTAAATAATTGCATGACCAGAGAAGGTCTAACTCTACATTTATGCTTTTAATGTCCTTTGATAAAGTTCTGTTTTTCATATTCAGCAGGCACTGCTTGTAAAATCAATGGCTAAATCGGTCCAGCAAGCTCACACTGAAAAGTCTATTAGTTTTCAAAGTATGCAGACAAAATCCCAGTTAATTAAAAAAGGGTGCTTTTGCAATTATTTGAGATATCTTTAAAATTATATTCTTTTAATTAAATAAAATAGGATATATAATAGTACTATTCCCCAGTAATTTGCAATACATGGAACAGGGGGAAAAGTGCAGCAGAAAAAGAGTCTTTCAAACCTCAGCAAGAAGAGAATCCTATTTAAAAGCCAACATCATTCCTTTACATTAATTTTCAAAATATTTCAGCTATGGTTTCTTATTTTCTTTTGATTCTGTAACATACTTTTGTAATAATTTGTTCTCTATCTTGTTTTTTGCAAAGGAGCTTCCCCAATTTACAGTATCTGAGCTTAGCTCACTGCAGAAAATTCACAGACAAAGGTTTACAGTACCTGGGCTCTGGAAAAGGATGTCACAAGCTCATCTATTTGGACCTTTCGGGTTGCATTCAGGTTTGCACTTCACGTCTTTCTTTCATTCTGTGCAGAAGAGAATCCTTTATATGACTGGCTGCATCGTGCATTCATGGTATACTGAAGGAGTACAAGCACTGCAGCAGACTTTTGAGGGTTTTGAATTACATGACTACAGCTGTTTAAATTTTACTGAGGAATAATAGCACTATAGGTTTGGACCATTTCCAACAAACTGTCAGATCTGTGAACAGCTAGTACTTACTGCATAATGAAAACAAGGCTTGCTTTTTGCAGCCATAAATAGACTAATTCTATGTCATGATTAGTTAGAATTTTAAATCAGGCGCTTTGAAAATGGAGTTTTTACTAAGATATCAAAAATCAAAAGCCACTGTGCACTGGAGAAAACAAATTTACACTTGATTTCCTGGAAAAGAAATCAATTAAATAGTGAACTTTTGTTTTTATTTTAGTGATTTAAAATGTAAATTGAAGTAGTGTACAAACCTGCAATCTAAAAATAGTTAATGTTTTGGATTATTTATTTTAGTGCCCTATTAAAATTTTGAAGAAAGATAAATTTTTGCAATCTAATACTATTTTAGAAAGTTTCAAACATATGCCGTATCTTGAAACATATTTCAAAAGCAATATAAAATGCTAGACAGTAAAGCAATAATAGTCTGCGAATGTTTTAATAAAGGGCTCCCACACATTTTCCTTTATAGACTGAGATTATTCTCCAAGCTGCAAAATGTATGTGAAATGATAAAGAGATGGGGCCTGAGGAGTCTAATGGTTTAATCTTCCACACAACAAAACCTTTTCAGAACCAGGGATGAAGACAAATAGGGAACAGTCTTGTTCTAACTGCTCTTTGCTTTGAGTGCCTGTTTCTTGTTCCTGAGGATCATGCTGAGAAGACTGGAAGTACTGTGCAGTGACAATGTGAAATTTGAAGTGAGGGCTGAGATTAGTGCAGAATTAGGAACTACCTCTGAGTTACTTTTTCAAAATACCCATAACTAGTTATTTATTGCAAAAGCAACATTCCTGCTTTTTCAGAAGTGTGATTATGAGCTGTAAGGATTTGCCTCTTCAAAGCATGACCTAATACTAGAGAAAAGTAATCATCATCAAACTAGGAAAACCACAGTCCTCCCCTTTCCAGAGGAGTGGAGTGGTTTTGCTCACCAGTGTATTTGAAAGCTCTGGGAGGCGTTCCACAGCTTTCTCCATTTTGAGTTTCCCCTGATTCTGGAATAACGGTCATGACCGAGTACTTAAGTAAACAATTAAAACCAAAAAGAGCATCAAATTGCACACTGCTGCAGAAAGTGTGTTAATAGGACAGAATTCTTTTTCTTTTCCTCACTGGATGAGCTAAATCAAAGGGAACTTTTGTAAGGCTAAGGCTTCAGAATTAGCTAGAGAAATACAGTGAAATTATAGTATAAGCATTTAAATTATGCTAAACAATATTCACTAGCAGCCTGTTCTTTCCCTCATTTTAACGTTACAGTTCTTTTTATATGAGTACTTATATTGCCATTACTACTGTAGTATTTGAACATCTATTTAGAAAGCCTACTATAATATGGGTGATTATGCTAATGATTTTACAGGTGGAAACTTTAGGGCCAGAGCATTTAAATACTCAGGCAGAAAACAGGGAATTGAGCATAGTTTGTAGTCCATTGTAGTCCACTGTGTCATACAACAAGACAGTCTTTCCTCTGAGTATTACTTTGATTCGTGATAGTAATAGCAAATGAATTATAGGTATGGATCTTTTGTATGAAATTTCAGTAATTAAGGTTGGGTCCCTATAGCATGGATAGTAAGGATTTTCATTAAAGATTTTCATGGTATTTTCTAAAAGTATAGAGATTCTATTGTGTCCTGCTCAAAATTCCTATTACACCACTGTGCTATTCTCAAAGAAGTATCTATAAAGCATAAGATTTCTTCTCTGTACTGCTTCTGAAGCTGAACATTATAGGTGGAATATTTCCTGCTATTAGATGCAAAACTGAAGAGATGAAGAGGTATAAAGGATTTGCATGTCATTTATTGATATACTAGATTGAGATTATACAACTGAAAAAGAGACTATGGTGAGAGATATTTTCAGTTAAATTAGAAATATGAAGATTTTCAAAGAAATTGGATTTTTTGCCAAGATCTGTGGCCTACTGATTTTCAGACTGGAATGATTCTGTCCCAAAGAACAGCCTATCTATTGCTGTAGCTTACAACAGCTGGCTGTGATTCTTAAGAGATCACAAGTTACTGGAAAGTAATAAACATGACCCTTTCCTTCCTTGACATGCTGCACTCATTGTGGGGTGTCAGAGAAGCTACTGGCAGATGTGTAGGCTTCACCAGCTTTCACCATCTGAGAGTTCCTCCAGCTCTGGCTTCATTGGGAGATTTCTCATTTTGGCAGCTGCTGTCAAATTCTGGCTTCTTCACACATCTCAAGCAGCACAAAGGGGAGAAAATCTGAACTGTGCTCATTGTTTATTGAAGCAATTGTTTACAGTTCCCAATTACAAGCTCATGTAACTGAAGAATACTTTATTATAAGGTACACCTGCACTATTCTATATTTTTAGCATACAGTTAAGAAAAAAGAGACAGTCATTTATGTATTAGACTGGGAACTTCTCCCAGACAAGGAATTATTTTTTTACCTAGGATCATCACAATGACTTCTGATCCTTTACATGAAATGAAAATAGTACATTTATAAAATGATCTTATTTAGTTATGCAGCAAAAGGATGTTCTGCAGAATTTTATAGGATCTAAGACTCATAATGACCTTTAAAGTGTCCTGCTTCACAATTGGTTGAAGAAGGAGGTTTAAGTAGTATTTTACTGATCCAGGGCAAAGAATGCAGTATTAAATTCCATAGGTATCTTGGTGTTGATTTTCTGGTTAAGTTGTTGGCTCTTGAGGCAATCTATTAAGCATGCTGAAATTCCAAGTGGGTTGAGTAGGCAGTTGTTTTACGAAAACATATGCAAAATTTTGTGTTTCTACACTTTATGTCCAAGAGTGCCTGAAGTGTGCCTAAATAATCAATGGGGCTTTAGAAAAGAAACTCAGGATTAAGATGACATTATTTCAGGTATAGAGAAATATAAGACAAATACATATGATAATGCAGCAATATCTAAATGTGGACTAGCTTAACTGATTCTCATTTGATGCATGTTTCATGTTTGAACTCCCTCAGGCTGGTGTCTGAGATCCGTTATCAAGCTTTAAGTTAAAAAATACTTTTCCCTAAAAATTAAAATGAAATTAAAAGCAATCTGTACAGTGGTATTATTGGCTGCTTCAGGATAATTTTTTTGGCTCTCATGGAGTAAAACACTAAATTGCTGCTATTTGTGGTATCAATTTGCTTTGTTAAGCAAACAGTACTTTTCCAGAGAAAGATATTTAAGGTCTTTTAAAGTGCAGTTAACTTTACTGCAATACTTACTGAATTCCAGAAAAAGATATGCTACTTCTATCTCTTGGCATTGTTGAGCTTGATCTAATTACATGCTACATACTATCTATCCTTTTAAGAACTGGAATCCCACTTAATTTTAGGCTAAATTAATGCCAAGAAAACTACCTTAATTTATCTATATAACAATTAGAGGGGGAGAGAAGTCTCCAGAGGTTATTCAGACTTTTTCTGGTCTGACCTGTATTGGGATATTTCTTGCTCTTCACTTGCTAAATAGCCATCTTAGGGATCATAATTGTCTAACATAGGCATCTCAGTTATATTCCTAATTTCAGAGGAGTAAACAAAGGCTTTAGCATCTGCAGTCTATTTTCTTATCATTACCAGTATTATTGGCACCTTCTTGGCTTAGCATTTTCCTACCTGTTTTTCTGATTTTAAAGTCCCTCTCAACCATTATTCCTCTTCTACAGTTATCTGAACCTCTAAACCCCCAAATTTTTATCTCGCAGTTCAGGATAACCATAATGGCTAACATTTTCAAAATAAGGGCTTAAAAATAGGCTTCTGAGTCTGCATTTATTTTTTTCAAAGACAGTGATATTTTCAGATGTTATTCAAAGCAATAGATAACTAAACCCAAGATGTAGTGCAACTAAGGTCCCTCATTTAATTGTATTTGCACCTGAATTTTAGTTGCCTAGACATGAGGGATCTTTTAGTCCTGCTCTCTGTATCTGTGCATCTAACTATGGTACCCAAGCTAGGTAGGTACCCTTAACTGTTAACACAATCAGTAAAAAAATTGGCAACTGAACCCTGTAAGCCCCATACCTTCCTTTGATTAACAGTCATGACCAGGCATATTTTCAAACCCTACACATTTGAGAACTGGGAATTCAAACTCCAGAATTTGTTGAAATAGGCTCTTCTCAGATTGTTTTCCTGCCTGATGATATTTAGCAGCTATTTGATGGCTGAAAGACTTGTTAATAGATCGGGTTCTTATTATCACTGAAAGCCAATCTTCTACTCTTTGAAAGCCTTCTTAGAAGTCACATCTCACCCCTACACTGGCCTTAGTGTTTGTTTGAACAACACCGGACCTTCTGTCAACAAGGGCCTTCTTAGTTTTAGATGAATTTCAGGTCATGGGAGACTTTCTGCATTTTTGTCTTAGCATGGCAGTGAGGTCTCGTCTGTCTCTTAATTCTAATGACATAATCAACCTAGGTAGTCTTATGCCAGAACACACTTATGAAGTCTACAGACTTAGCTAAAATCATTGTATTCTGCCGGCCTACACTGTCTCAGCTTTTGAACAACTGTTCCTTGGGACTAGAGTTATTCCTTCTCATTGCAGCAAGTCTGTCCAACTGTTACAAGGGGAAGTTCTTCTGTCATAACAGCTAAAGCACACTCAAACTGCTCAACAAACTGTTGTTGATTTTTTTAGAAAAGTAAAATCCTCACATTTATATGTAAGAGGTGAGAAAGCAGAGCAAATTTCAGCCTTATTTTCAAAGGCATCATGTTCAGATTATGATGGACAGTATTACAACAACAAACTGTATGATGTAACATCCCCTCTCTTAGGAATGGCTTGATCTTTGGCACAGATGGACGAGAAATAAGACTAAATTACCAGAAATTCACCTCTTGGACACTGAAATGTCTGCAGAGTACTTTATGTCACTTTACCATGTTAAACTACTTGGTGCTTGTTGGGGAAATGTACTGTCTTCTGCTGCTTCTGCTGCTTGAGAGCCAGCAATGAGAAGGCCTATTGCAGTTAGTCAAACTCCTCCTTGAATGGATTAATATTGCCATCTTAAAGCAATTAGTGCTTCTTGGCCAGCAGAGAATAGAGATTTCCTAGTAGATCCCTCAGGCAGCTGCTTGTGTGACGGCCATAGCTCAAGCCAGTCTCATATAGACGGGAGGCTTTGGGCTGGAAAACTGCAGATAGGATTACATTGTCCTACATCTCCAGAAAGACCAATAGTGGGTACGGAATTTTAGAATGTGGATGACCACATCATATTCTCTCCTCAGATCTAGCACCCATCCTTCCTTGCCAGCATTCTACCTTTTGGTGATTACTACCAGCTGGAAAAAAGATTGCCTTCACCATAGTAGCCCTACACTTGTACTGGTTGTTTTGGAATCATTTATGCTGAGCCATCCTATCCATACTGATGGTTGAAATCCGCCATAACATCTGCAGATCCTCTACTGATGTGTTATCCACATCAACCACATTCCCAAAGTTATGATAGCCTTTTGTCCAGCAGACATTTACAGTAGACAGTTGGAGAGGGTGTGAGTGCCTAGAATGCACAAACAGGCTCTACTTGCCCTGATCAGCTTGTAACCATATTTCTCTATAATCCTTCTCTGCAGCCTTCTCTCTGCCACCCCCATCCCATCTCCTCCCAGGATTTAGCTCTTTTCACTTCTCACAGCTCTTTCTTACAATATAGCTGTTTTCAGAACAGCCCGATCCAGGGTTACAGAGCTACACTGCATCAGACCTGACCTGGAACATAGGCACCTGACAGAGGGTAGTTGATGGGATTTACATCACTATGTGTTGCCTATCAGATATTTCCTGATTATGTTATTTGTAGGGTTATCACTCTCTCATTTTGCAGGCTGTTACAGACCACTGTAGGAAAGATGTTGATGCTACACTTGCCCTGAGCTTAAAACACATAGGATTTTTGCAGCCACAGTGCTAGTGTGCCAGTGTGTGTGTTATAAGCCACACCATATTCCACCTGTCTGGACATGAGACCTGCTCAAACACTTTAGCCTAACAACACAGTCCATAGGCAGGTAACCAGTTCCCCTCTGTTGTCGCCACCCTCCTGCACAAGGGAAAAGGTGCAAAGAATGCCACAATCCCCTATGAAGGAGAAACAAGACATGTAACATCAAAATACAAATCTAAAGGCAACTATGTGTAAAGAATCTGTTAAAAAGGCTATTCCATCTTGAAAAATAAAGAGCAAGCCAACTTGACCATTGTTGGGGCCCTTGCGGTGCTTCAGAACAATAATCTATATGAGATATAGAGCATGGAACTAACAGCTGTTTAGGATTAATTGCTTAGCACAACTTGCTTAGCATTAGTAGCTAAATTTGCTGAAGCCTTAGGCCTCAGGCTATAGCCACTGCTACGTGCTTTGAAGTAGTCCACCAAGGACACTGGTGCAGCTGGAAATGATACATCCTGAGAAAGTACAGATAAACTAGCAGAAGCCAGTGGGAACCAAGGTTAAGGGTAAGATAGCTTTGCTAAATAAGTAGCAAGGTACAAGGCATGATCGCTGCGTGCGTGATCAGTGCCATGATTGGCTCCCTGTGACATAATCTGCATGGTGATTGGCCTAGCAAAGTGTACGACTGCACAAACATATATAAGATGGGCAAATTGCCGAAAAAAGTTGGAATTGAATCTGCATTCTGTGAGTGCGTATGATTCTTTCCCGTCACTCCCGCGGACTGCAACAGACCATAATTTAGTACAACTGGGGGTACCTAATAAAATGTACATAGAGAAATTAAACTACTGTGTAGCTCCTTAGCATGGCATGTCAAACATTCATATCACTAATGCTATCAGTAACATACTTTGATGTATATAAATTAGGAAAAAATTGTTAAGCTATTTTACCATGGATCTGGAAAAAATAATTAAGATATTTTACCACAGTATGGATTCAAACCTTGCTTCAAACTAGATGTGAGCATGTGCCACACGTGAATACCTCATCATAAAGTTGGCGAAACGAAGGTAGCAGGACGTGTCAATGACATTCTTTGCTGTTCCCATAAATGGTGTCAGCTATGGAAACTGCTGTGCCCTATTCTTGCTTGCTTAATAACGAGCCATTCTCAAAACAGATACTGGATATGGATAATGCTTCTAAAATATTAGAATAATATGTACAGCTCATGGTCTTTTTTTCTTTTAATGGGTCAAATTAATACATTTCCTGATAAGTGAGCATCTAGGTACAAATGATTTTAACTATCCAATATATCTCAAGCCATTCCTGTATAGTTTTTGTTAGGCTTGCTAAGACATAAATGTTTTATTTCTTACTCAGATTTCAGTTGATGGCTTCAGAAATATTGCCAATGGCTGCAGTAGGATTCAGGATTTGCTAATCAATGATATGCCGACTCTCAGAGACAGATGTATTCAAGTAAGAAATTGAAAACTGTGTTTTGAGAACGTTTCTGATATTTGAGCTGAGTTATCCTCCCAACCAACTTTAAGTTATGCACATACATTTTAGGGGAAAATTTCTCTCCTAAAACACTTTTGAAAGCTGTTATTTAATTATGTTTACAAATCTTGTTGACAGTCATTTTCAGAAACTTTCAAGTGGCCTTTCTTCTTTCCTCACATAACTATGACTGAAATATGATCTTCCAGTTTATAAATGAGTGTTACCCATTTTTTTCTGTGTTAAAAGTAATATATGGGAACAACAGTCTGCTACTGATTATTTCACAGAACTCCCCATTCAGTAATTAGGTCTGCATAAATATGTAAAGCCTAGTGGGCCCATGGTATGGGAAAAGTTTTTTCAGGCTTCTGCAAAAGTAATTATTAACTAGATCGCTGATCTCAGGTGTCAGCCATACTTCATGCCTCCAGTTGCTTACTTCTTTTTCTTATGTCCCCAATAATATTAAATACATAAAGAATTTTAATTGATTTTTTATTTAGTGCTCACTATCTAGAAGGTAATTTTGAAAATGGATTATAACTTTGTAAGAAATTATAACATTATTATATGCAGAACAATTGCTGATTTTTTGTTGTGTAACATAGCACAGTTACATGAATGTTTTATTTATTTCACCTTTTTCCCCTTAAAGGCTTTGGCTGAAAAATGCCAGCAGATTATGTCTGTTGTTTTTCTTGACTCCCCACATCTATCTGATACAGCTTTTAGAGCCCTTGCTGAATGTAAACTTGTCAAGGTCAGCATTGAAGGTTAGTATAATATTTAACAAAATTATTAGAATTGTGTATTTTAAAAATTCATCCAATTCATTTGAAGTCAGTAAGAATCTTTCAACTGATTTCAGTGGGTATTGGGATGGGGCCCGTAATGCATGTGTAATGTGTAGCATGCATCTTTGTATGTTTCCACAGGAAATCATCGAATTACTGATTTAAGTTTCAAGCTGATGAGTATATGCTGCCCGTACGTCAGGCATATTCATATGGCTGATTGCCAGAAGATCACAGATGCTGGTCTTAAGATGATTGCACCATTAAAGTATATTCTTGTACTGAATTTAGCAGACTGTATAAGGTACTAAATCACATCCAGTTTTCTGTAAACCATTTGAAGGATTTTTTTTAATGACAATTATATTCCTAGTAAATCCTTTTAGCACATCTTTCAGTTTTAAAAATAAGTTCTTATAATGTTAATACATATACCTCAATATTTAAAAAATATTTTATGCATGTAGCTTTTTGTTCCTGTAACATATTTTCAAAAATCCGTTCATTGGTGAAGACAAAAGTCCCAAACATTTCAAAAACAATAGACCTGTAAAATAATACAAAGAAGCTAGAATTGCTGCTTATCTTAAAATTTCTGAGGTCATGCTAACTTTCAGGGATTCTGTTTTCATATGTGGCTAAATTACTTTTTGTGGTTCTTGATGCTATATAAAAATCCGATAACTTTTCTTGTAAATGCGCTGCGAAGTGCTGGAGTAACACCATGACATCATGATGTCCGTTCAGTTGTGCAGATGGGACAGCTGCCTGAATTTTCTGGTTTAACATTTAGATGGCTGGATTTTCCAGTCTGCAAGCCAAGTGGCTTCTTGGGGTATGAGTGTGCGTTTGTACATGTGTCCACTGTCTGAAATGCTAAAGAATTGCTGAATTCCCTTAACAAACTTTTAAAGCAATTATAAAGCTCTTGTAAAAATCTGTACTAATTTTTAATACTTTGGCAGACATTTGTAAAAGCTTCAGCCTTAGCAACCTTCTAAAGAGTTTCTCTCAAGAAAAGAGATTTTTTGAGTAGAGTTTTTTATAGAAAACTACAAAAATATTTGTGTTTATGTCTTTCTTGTTTGGGCAGTATGTTGCTATAAAATGTCACCGTGTGTATTAGAAACAATTAGGTATTTCTCAGAAATCCAGGGAAGCAGCATACTGGGAATAGAATCTAAGAACAGATTTTTGAAATGTGTAGCTTATATGATCTTAATGTTCTTGATCAGTTTCTTTTTTTCTTTGAGATTTTATTTTAGTCTAAGAGTAACTTATTCTAAAGTTATACAGAAAACTTTTTGAGAAATGAAGGAAACAGAAGGATCAAATCTAACAATTCAGAATTCTTAAAATTACAGAAACTATTTGACTGCATGTGAAAAATGGAGAAAGTAAATTAACTGGTCATGATTATTAGAACTGAAAAATAACAGAGATGTGAGTAAAATGGTGGTTAAAAATAGACACAGGCAATATGGTGACTCAAAACATACCCTTGGCATGTTTTCCTGATCTAAGTATGTTGTTATCTTCCTTGCGTATAATGATCCAAGTAAAGCAGTGTGTGGCCTGTGTTCTTATATAGTTAATCAGTTGACTAGAGAAACTCAGCATGTGTATCCACTGCAGAATTATTTCAAAAGTTATGTGACTTTTTCGGTCCTCAAGCCTAGTATGCCTGCAGAATCTTCTACTGTGTGGGGTTTTTTTAATGTAGTTGACTATATTGTCAGACCATGTGTTCATTACAGACTTAACACAACTTAATTATTCTCAAGGTATATCTCTCAAATTTATCTATTTTGAATGAAAAACAACTGGTTGAAATATTGCAGAATGATTGCTTTGGCAGTTTGTGTATTATAACTTCATCTGTAGCCTGTGGTCACACCACAAGGTTCTGTTCAAGTTACTGTTTTTGTAGCAGTGCTATTCTTCCCACGTTTCTAAGACTTTTGGGGATTTGCAGTGATTTCTTGTAAAGCAACAAACTGTATGAGCCAAAATATGATTCTTTTCCACTGAATGCTCAGATAAATTATTTGTCCATCAGGGAACGTGGAGGAAATATTGGGAATTCATTGGAAAGCTAAGCATGCAAGTGATATTAAACAGGCAAAATGTCAAGAGTTATGAATATTATTGAAACACCCAAGTTGTAGTCAACACGCAAGGGCTATCAGCTTGGCTGAAAGATTTTCTGTCTTTCTAATCTATATAACTTTTGTACGTGTTATGAGTTAGAGATTTGTGTGTGTGACATGCAATGGATTAAGTGAAACACTGAGAAAACTCAGGTTAACTCTTCAGTCAATGCATATATGCAGAACAGCTACTACCTACATGTACTACATATGTCTTTTGCTTGTGTGTTAGAAGATCATTTTTCTTTTAAATTATTTCCATTACTTAAATTAACAAAGACATTTATACAAATATTACTCTGAAATGTTTAAACAGGTTTTGGTATTTTCTAGATATGATTTCCATGCTCTGTCTTTTGAGGTCTTACCATATCTGAGGGTTGGATTGTAGTAGAAGATCTCATAACCTCCAGCAGACTTTTTTTTCAGAAGGTTCTGGTTTTCAGCAGTTACAAAGAGCATCTTTCTAATTGAACCATTAATTTTTCTGATTCCATTTTGGGTTTAAAAGATTATTTCTGAATATATCAATATTAATTTCTGCTTGTCTGCAATATAGACTGCTGAATCAAATTGTATATTGAACTCTAGGGAGTATGAAAAAAATGCATATTTTGAATTTGAATATTGCTTATATTTCTCTTTTAGAATCGGTGATGGAGGTATAAAGCCATTTGTAGAAGGTTCTTCAGGCGCTACGCTAAGAGAGCTGAATTTGACTAATTGTGTTCGTGTCACTGATGTTTCTGTCACAGAAATAGCACAAAGGTACCATAGTCCAGTACAGTATTCTGGTGTAAGTAGTTGATAGGCTTTTCATCTATTTTTAATGTTATGGTTCTCAATTTGTTAATAAATGATAAAATTATGCAGCCCATTACATACAGAAAATTGTGCTAGGTAAATTACTAGTCCTTTTTGGCCTTATGAATCTATTAAAATGATCCATTGTATGAAAAGGAATTCAACAATATCAAAATGGAAACCTGAAAAGTCTTAATTTTAGAAAAAAAATCTTAAATGATTGTTGTCAGTTACAAAATTGTTTTGAATGATTAGTACGTCAAAGGCACATTTTTGTGAACTCAATAAATACTCATGTCTGAACAAGCAAAAAGAACTTTACTGCTAAACCTCTTCACCTTCAGTTCAGCAGCAGGAGTATTGGCATTGATAATCACAAGATCATTTTTAAATCGCAAGAGAAGACTTGAGCCAGTCTGCCCACTCCTTTCTGAATCTCTGTGCAGGCCCCTTGTTTATGCTTTAGTAGCAGCAGTAGTGAGCAATTGTGGAGGGCCTGCCTGTACACTGGGGAACGCCTTCTCTGTTTTATTGATGGATCACATAGATCTCTAGCATACGCATACTTTTGGGTAGCATACTGGCTGGACTTATGGCTTATTGCTCTTTTAAATATCAGAAGAGTTATTCTGATTGTTTACAAATAAGTTCTTTACTCCTTTTGTTCTTATAAAACATCTACCCAGCGGTGAGAAGGATTTAATATAGTGTTGTTCATGTGGAAAAGATGTGGAATCATGTTTCAGAAAAATTATGTATGACCTAATAGACTTCAGATCTACTTCAGAAGGAGAATTAGCAAGGTCCAAAATGACCTAATAATATAGTTCTGAAGTCATATATTCAAAATACAAAGAAAAATTGGTTCTCCTCTACAGAAACACTGAATATTCAATTTAAGTATTTGATATTTTGGAACTTTTTACATGACTTTGTATGAGCTTATGGCATTAATGTGTAATGATTTGTCAACAGAAAATAGTACCAGAGAATGAATTTTCTAAAATTTTTATTTATTCTTTTCTACTTAGAACTCAACATGAATTGCTGGCATAATGGTTCAGAAACTCTTAAGTATTAAGGATTTGATCATACTGATAGAGTATTACCCTTAATAAGGCTCTGAGCACAGATGCACTGTTTGAGGAATCACATTTCTTGGGTCTTCTGCTTCGATTATGGGAATATATAGTTTACTGGGCTTACTTAAGCAGTAAAATTCAGTCTTCCTTTTCTGGCTAGCGTCTGCTGATTGGCAGAGCCTGGCAACGTCTTCATCTGCTCTATGCCATTCTTTGCGTAACTGCATCTGGATGCAGGTGCAGCCACAGAGTCCTGAATTCTGTGGTTGTAATGAGCTTTAAGGTTCCCTGTGCAAGATAGGAGAGATTTAGAGATGGGGGAAAGTCAAGCATCAAACTAATTAAAAATACATATATTTTTGTAATACATCTCCTTGATTTACATATTTTGATTTAATGTGATTGCTCTTCATGGTTTGTAATATTTGTAACGCTTTCCCATTATAAGTGTAATCTTTGGAAGTGCCTATGTATGCTAGGTGTCAATAATATAATTAAAAAATAAATACAGTATAATTCTGTGGGATTAGAGTGCCTATTTTCATAGGTCCCCTGAAAAAAAACTTAGCCAGGGTTATTGCAGAAATGCATTTTCTGTGCTACATTTCCATAACAAAAGTAGAAAGCTGACATTTCTGTTTTTTATTTAATTTAGATGTCATAATTTGACCTACCTAAATCTGCGTTACTGCAAAAATGTGACTGATGCTGGAATTGAAGCTTTGGGAAATATGTCCTCATTGATATCCATTGATATCTCTGGAACCAGTGTCTCAGATATGGTATAAATATGCTAAAAGAATAATAAATGTGTTTGTTATCTATCTAGGCTTTCTGAAAAGAATACAAACAAAATCCATTTATTTTAAAAGCTGCATGGATATGAACCAGAGGAGTTGCAAAATCATTAAAACGTATTTTAGAAACATGTATAATACTGTATTAGTCCATATATCATCAGTACCCAATAAAAGTTAATTCTCACACTGAACAATTCTCATGTTGGACAGCTCTCACCTTAGAAAGAGAGAAACAGAAATTGGCAAAAGTTTGGCTGCTGTGAAACTGGTTTGAAAAAATATCTGTTAAATAGAAATCTTTTGCTCCAGGATGATTAGACCTGAGGGAAACTGAAGGACTGATATTTTGAAATTTTAAATTTGTAAAAACTGTGTTTTCCATTAAATAGATTTTATGACGAAAATCCTCTAATGGAGGCACTGCTTCATACTGTGGTCTAGAACATAATTGCTAGTGAAAGAAATACTAACAAGGAATCTTCAAAGTGTCAAGTTGCTAAGACTCAGGAAAGTGCCATAGCAAGCGTGGCAGCCAGGTTAAACATTGCAGGCCTCCACGTAAGATGTTCTTGGCAGATCCTGTTTTGTGCACAGCATGGAGAGCCAGATCTGCTGTTCCTTTTACGTTGGAGGCAAGCTCTTTCCAATGAACACAGAAACCTAGGGGAAACTTCATGAAGAAAACTCTTGTTATAGAGAATATTTATCAGTCACTGTTCAAACACAGTTCTGACCAGTAGCTTCATTGTTTGGCTGTAACACAGACTTTGTTCAAACGTAATTAAAAAGCCTTTATCCTTCATATCCTTCCTTCATGGAGGACTAAAAATAAAAATAAAATTAAGCTAAATAAAGAGGGCTAGGAAAACAAAGAGGATTTAATTTAATGTGAGTATATAAAATATCATAAAATCATTTTTGATATTTTTGCATAGTATGGTTTATCTGAGTGAAACTTGTAACACTGAGAACTACCATTCCACAATATTTCAATGTAAAAGTTTTCTTTCTCTTTGTCTGCCACAGCTAATCTCTTAAAACATTGTGTTGCTTCTTCTTGTAGTCTTCAAACAGCACAACCCATGCCCTCGGCAATAATCCAAGTGCTTTTGCTTACACTGCTTTTTTTAAGGCATTGAGTTTCCTCCCTCCCACAAGACAGATAAATGAACCTGGAAATTCACCATTAATCATTCTTGTAATTTTTGACCTAATTAATTGCCGGTACTGGCTACAAAACTGTCCTGGTTTTTGCTGTTTGCTGTGCTTAAGTATACAACATTCACATATGCATAATAAATACATTTTTAAATGTTAAGACATCATCTGAAGAAAGGAAATCTTGCCGTCTGCTTTATAATAGGCTACTTTTGTGTGCTCTGACTTTATTTTATGTATTTTTATTAGCATATAAATGAAGTTCAATTAGTATGTCTTTCAATTTAGACTTTGTAAGTACTGTGGCCAAATTACTCTTAAGAGCATAGTAGAGAAGACAGTGCTTTACGTGCAGTAATCAACATGATTACCTTGTGCTGATGAGAAATTATAATGTTCATATTCTTTCCTGTAGCCTGTGCATTAGATCTCTGTTGCTTTTGCTGTCCTGCTGTTTGGAGTTTAGCATGTGTGAAACACATTGAATGTGCAACATAGATCTGCACTGCACAAGAGAATATTCCTTTAAGTTAGTATTTCAGGTGAGGGCAGAATCATTCTGCCAGCAAAGGCAAGCAGAATTCACTGCAGCTGGGATGTCATAGATCTAAGGGAAGGATAGCAGGAAAAAATAGAGTAAATTTTCATACAGATTTGTGCCTCATGGATGACTGACTTAGTGTTAGTCAAAGTGAAAGCTTTTTCCACTGTTGGTACCTTCCTCTTCTGTAGTTTCTCTGGTGCCTAAAGGTGAAATGTTCCTGCTGCAGCCTGTCTTTCATTCAGGGAAGTTGTTGCATTTTGAAGAAATATACTGACACTTAGAATTGTCCCTAACAAGAGATTTTATTAATTTAGACAAATATTTGCAGTACCCTTTAGACTCACAGTAATAAAAAAATGTAGTGCTAATAAGAAACATATTGCTATTCTCTCCCATGTTTGAAGAAATTTATCATCCTTGTCCTGAGCCTGAAGAAAGACTGGAAATTGAATAAAAATAATTATTGCATATATTAGAATTTTGGTATTATATATAGAAAGTTATGCATTTTACATAAAAACTCTCTAAGCAAATTTCTGAACAGAGTCTAGATTAAGGCAAGTAATTAATCACATACTAAGGTTGTATGTATGTTTAAGTGTCTTACTACATAAAGATCAAAGGCTATTGATTAACAAAGCCAAATATCAGCCAGTGAAGAGAATATTGACGTTATGGATATGACAGATTAGTGGGATAACGAATAAGTTCTTTTACTTGTCTAATTAGGGCTTTGACTGTATTGCTCTTATTCATATAAAATACATTAACAAGCATAACCAAATTCTTTTGCTTTTACAAAATTCAGCATCCATTATGATAGTATCAAGGAAGTATCTTCTTCAGCTGTTTTTAATGCCAGTTTCCTGACTGCAGTATTGCCTAACCATATCTGCTGTTCTTTAAAAAAGTGGAACCCTATCTTTCTGTTTCTCTTGTTTTCCCTCAGCAGGATGTCAGAATTAAAGTTATTTTTCTCCTACCCTTTTATTCTCTTGGCATGCAGGCCTTACACACTTCATGCAAATGTAAGTCATAGCTTAACATTCTCGCATCTAGGTTTTCCATTAAAAAGAATGTCAGGATATTTGATATGACAAGTATAAGCATATCTCAGCCCTAGGATATACAAACAATCTCTGAAAATAATAAGATGTGAATATTTATGAAGTCTATATGTAATTCTCATTCTTTCATTTTACCTTTCAAAAAATATTTCATTCTTTATTAAAAATTGAAATGTTTTTGATAAATAATACACATTTTAAAGTCTCAGTAACTTTTTTAATAGTGGGAAAGACAGTTTTTCTGTTTTTATCATTCCCTAAATACCAGAAGTATGTTTTTTAGAGTTATAAACAACTTAAAACAGACTTAGAAATGACAAGATTTGTAACCTTAGTTATATTCTTTCTTTTTAAGACAAGCACACAATGACAGTGCAAAAACATATAGTTATTTGAAAGAATTACCTTTAAATTCTTCCAGAGATTTCCCTTTTTTCCAACTAGCCTTCCAGCCTTCATTGTTTTCTTTCACCTTTTGCTCTCTTAAACTCCTTGGAATAGAGACCATAGGGTTTGGGGGGTTGGGTTGCGAGTACTGAAAACACTTCTATGAATTAATAAATAATATTGTAATCACAAATCATTTTTATATTGTTGTAAAGACATATAAAATGTTTGCAAGGTTTTTAAACTTCTGTTACTGAGATGAAGACACTTGCACTTAGGGCCAAATCCTATATGCCTTTCTTATAAAAGCAGTCCCAGTGACTGACTAGAAGTGTTTCCATGAATTAGAGAAGCAGTATATATGCTATATACTACAAGCTTTAGTCTCATGCTCTCCAAAATTTTGTTAAAATGTCTTAAATTTTTTTCTGATGTCTATGTGATATGGCTTTGGCAACTTTGCTCCAAGTCTGAGAATCTGAAAGTGTGAAGCTGCCTAGCTGTCCTCATTCTGACACAAATTGCTAATGCATATGGCCTGGACCACCCGTCTTCATGGGACATAAAAAAAATATACATATATATAGAGGGAGAGAAATGTTGGGACATATGAAGAAGGTGTCTTAAGTCAAGCAGGATTCAGACAGTTAGAAAAAGCATAGCAAAGAATAATTAAAGGAACTGTTAAAGTAAATTTGCTGACTCCTGAGATAGATACATATATGATCTAGCAATAAAAACAAAAGACCAATTTTACCCAATATAGACTCTGGGAAACTTACGTTAAGATCAGTGGTGAATTATGTACAGTATACTAATGAGAGAAAATAAACTAGCCTAAAACAAAAAAATAGGTAAAATATTTTAAAAACTGAAAGAATCCTGATATACTTTTAAAAGGAAATAGAGTATATGAAGAAATTTTCTGCCACAACTGTTTCTCCGTTTTCTTCCACAATGACTCCCATGCATGAAATTCTCTCGCTTTAATCTAAGGCCCCATTCTGTCTTTTGGCTCAAATGCCTCCTGAAGAATTATCTGTGGCATCAAGTCAGCCGCAGATTATTTGCATGCTGGCTGTGTGTTTTAAGCTGAGGATAATTTCTAATCGCTAGGAACGTTGCAGTAGTGGTTATATGGGTATACAAACAGTTAGCCCTACTTTCTTTTATTATATGTTTGTACACAATGATTCTGTGATCCTGGCTGGTCCTGAAGGTCAGGCTGGAGCATAAATATTTGCTAGTATTTTAATCATAAGTTGCTAAATAGATCACAGGGGAAAAAAAAGTTACATTTTGGCTTCACAGAGTTATCTAGAGTAAGTGCTTTGTGCCACCAGTGGATTCCAGGTGTATGGTGACTTGAATTCGTAGTCTGCTGCCACATTTTGATGTTAGAAAATTAGACCAGTAGGACAGAGGAAGAGCTTTGTAAAAGATGAGAAGAAAAAGTATTATCAGGTCTACTAGGCATAACCAGCAGAGACTGTAAAATTTGATTTTCAAAGAAAAGTGAGTGATAAATCACACACAGGAAACACATTCCCAAGGCAGGGAAGAGGAAATAGTAAAATACATTGAGTGAGATCTAAATTTAGATGTTTGCAGTCCAGTTTGCTGGGGGAAATAGTGAAAGAGAGAATGTGGCCTGAAGACCTGGAAGCTTAGGTCGGCGTAGAAATAGGAAATACTAGCACTTAGAGAATCATTACAATTGATGCCAGATGTGCTAATACCTTGAATCCCAACTGAAATCAATAACAATTAAAAGTAGTCAGCAATGTGAAATTCGTGCTCAGGTTTTTTTAGAGGACTTTTTTTTATGGTAGAAGCTGTGCTGGCTGAGCTTAGGATCAAGAAATATTTGCAACTGTATTTCATAAGTTATGATCTGGTCTAGCCACAAATGGTTAGGTATAGAAATTAAGTTTGGCACACATTGCACAGGAAGTCATGCTGGGGGATTTCTACACTGCAAAAAAAAGTCTTTGCGGATCTTGTAAACAAATCTGACCAACCTTCCCATGAGCTCAGGTATTGGTAACAGTATAGTTGCAATAGCTAGCATCATTGTGGATTATTTGCTTAAGGACTTACTAATTTTCCAGAAGGTCTTTGCTGTCTGGAACTGAGCTTTGTTCTGACACATATGTATTGTTATTAGCATCTATTCTAGCTAGTGTAAAACTAGTTTTGGGTAGGTCTGAGTGAGTTGCAGTTGCTCCTTCAATTACAGCACTTACTCTAGACAGTCTTTACGGATCACTCTGGCTTTGGTTTGCTATTCTGTATTTGAAGCCATCCTTCTCCTTCAAGTACTTATATGTAGGTACATCCACTTTGTGGGTCTCATTATATGATAATTTTGCTTCCATCCTCTGACATACCACGCACAGGTCTATAAGGGCTTGTACCCCACCTTTGGAGAACTGCGATTGCATTCACTGAGCCAAAGCCTTTTTCTCTGCTTCAGCCACTGAATCCTCTGCTTAGAGAACTCTCTCTCTTTCCCTTCTATCCCCTCTGCAAAATTCTGTCTCCTCCGCAGAACTCGATCTTACATGGTTTAGATTTAGAAGCTGCTTCTCTACTTTCGGCATCCACACCTTCTGTCTTCATTGTCCTGGGAAAAAGAATAGTACAAACAAGTGTGCTGTTGTTTTCTTCAAGTCCAAGGCATCAGTTGCAAGTAGTCTTGAGGCTGGAGTTCCCTCCACTGAGCTAGGCAGTATTTCAGTCATAGATCCCAGGATCATCACATCCAAATGATGACCAATAAAATGTCCATACTTAGTATCTAAAAGCAAAATGACACTGTATGATGTGAGGTACATTCTTCCCTTTTAGTAAGTGTTTGATCCATGGAACTGGTGCCTGTGTGGCTAATCTATGCAGAAATCAGAACATTTAGAGGATGAGCTGAGTCATTTCAAATTAAATGGCTCGCATTTGGAAGGCGGAAGATACCTCTTAAGAGCTGTCTTCCAAGACTGGAGTCACTTTGAGGTCAATCTGTTTGATTTGGGGAATGAACAAGAAGTGACATCTGTATTTGTCTGGAACATAAAGACAAACAAAGACACATTACAGATGCTTACCTTTAAGGTTACAAAGAGATATGTGAATCAAAATCTCAGAATTTGAAAATAATATAGCATGTGGTTATTGTTAGTGAGGGACAATACATTCATTGCAGTCTGCAACTGGCAGCTTGTGGACATATATAATAAAAAGTTGTCCTTTGGTATGCCATAGCCTCAGATGACTTTTGGCTCTAGGAAGTGAAGACCCTCACCAGCTGGTACAGGAAATAGTCATTTTCTCATCTACAAAAACCTATGTGAAATAATAATAAATGATGTTCTGCACATGATTGTATGCCTCACATAATAAAGTAAATGAAATACAATGAAAATATATAACTCAATCGCTTGAAAAAAACCAGCTATTGAAGAAGAATAAGAAATTTCTTTTCAAGGTGTTTTCTAAATAGAGAAAGTAATACAGATGCTATACAAAAGATGTAGGACAAAGTCTTCCCTTTCTCCATGGCAATGAAAGATTTCTCTAAGATACAGGGGGTGAATTCTTTATGTTAAAGAGAAAGTATGTTTATGGAAACACATTAGAGTGGGGGAACATATTCCGTATGCTGCATAGTGTCTGTTTTGCTAGCATCTATTTCCAGAAATTCCAATGACAATACGATAGTTCAGACCATATCCTTCACAAATGTCTGGAGGGTTAGTATAGAAGATAAAAGTCTCAGAAATAGGTCAGAATCCTGGATTGGGATCCCTGATGCTGTTTATAAGGAAATACTTCTGAATAAATCTGTCTAATAGAATTAGTGATAATTGGCTACTTTACACATATGTTAGATTTAAAAATAATAGTTAACATTTTCATATAGTTTAGATTTCCTATGTAGAACTTGCTTGAAGACATGTATTGTTGTAAAGGTAAAAGTTTCATAGTTTTTCCATATAACTGACAATTAAGTTCATAATGGCATTCCTTCCCTTCCATGTCTTCACTCTTTGCCATGTCAAATTTGGTCATATTAATGAAACATCTCAAATGAGACCTTGAATTTTACTGTAAAAAATAGTTATACATGATAATATGTAGTTGTACTATATAACTCAGAGTCACTGTAGTCAGATAAAATGATTATATATTAGCTTTGAATTAATACCAGGTTTTGTCATCATATAGCAAAAAAGTATTTATAATATTCTTTAATTATCAAGTACAGTAAAGTGGTGCCACTTTTACAAGAAGAAAATGCAGCAAGAAATTATGACCATAAAGTTGCACTCTCAGTATCTTTGTAAGGACCTTAAGTTCTGACACAACCTCTTTTGGGGATTAAGCACATGATTATTTCTCGTCCTGAACAGGGATGGTTTGGTCAACAAAAACTGGAAATCTGCAGATGTTCATGAAGCTTTTGAAAGTAATGGTCACCATATAACTGTGTGTGCTGGGAAAAATGCAAATTTCTTTGTTTTCAGAAGTAGACAGGACTGGAAATCTTTTTCATTATCCCATTTTTTGTTTTTATTCAGCCTGTGAGGTTTCAGGAATTTGCAAAATTTGAACTCCAGCCGCACTCTTCTAACATTATCATTACAAATGGCCACATCTGGATTCCAGACACTATTTACACATACTTGTTTTTTCAACAAGATATTCCTCTCTGTGCAGTACTGTTTGCCTAATTGTAGATAATGTATGAAACATATAGAATAAAGTTACAACTTTGTTTTTCAGTAAAGTTTACTTTATTGCTATGAAGCACACAGATATTCTGCTGTGAATATTAGAATACTTTTTACAAAATCAAACATTCAATTCTTCTTCAGACTAGAGAGTTTAGGACCAGAACATGGTCCTGTTTCCTGGTGTACAAGCAGGAAAGCACAAAGCGTCGCCTGGTCCTTTTGCACTCCTAAAATGGGGATTTGCCAAAGTTATCGCCTCCCTATTGTCTTGAATTGGGGTTATTCTCTAGTGTGAGAATATGCATGCGAATGTGACTGCACCATTTCAAACATGGTCTTGTGCCTTAGCTGCAGCCCTATGCCCTCACTTATGGGCAAATCTTAAAAGCAGTGAATCTAACATATTACATGGCTGTAGCAAATTTCTTCTTTCCACCAAAGCAAAAACAGATTTGCATGTGAAAAGTTCTTTTTAACCCCAAATTCTGAAGGAGATCTGTAAATGTATCTTGCTTTATGACAGTACTGATCTGTGTCCTGTGGAACTATTTCACATTACACTACTTTTCTCAGTTTCTTCTTTCTGAATAGATAGGAAAATACAGTTTTTTGCTTTTTCCATTGAGTTATTTCTACAAATAATTATTAACCCTTGTGTGTGCTTCAAGCAAGAAATGAGGATAAAATACATACATTGTGCTGAAGCGAAGGATGTGCATAAGAGCCTTGCATTTATTTATTCCAAATGGAGGTGGATAAAATAAGACTTACTATTCTAATAGATTCTGATGGATCCAGGAAAGTCCTTTTTAATAAACACTTAAGAATCTGAGCTTAATTAGTCAATAACGAGAACTATTTCTAGTTTGATTGTAAGAAAAATGCCAACCAATATGAAATTTATTTTTGACTATGTGAGAATGGAAACATAAAGGAAGCATTTGTGAAGGAGAGAAATCTGGACTGTAGTTTCCACTCTATAATTATTTTTTTGTGGGACTTTGGACAATGCATGTACATAACATCTCCAGTCCTCCTTTTCCATTGTAAAAAATAGATAATGTTTTGGGGATATTCTCAAGGATTGTTTTATAATGTCTTAAAAGGTACTGTAATTCTTAGATAGACACTTTAATATACAAGCATTGGATATAATTGACCATTTTAACCTATTAAATGTAATTACATAGAATTCTATGTATTGATTTTTAAGATTGATTTTTCTGGAATTTTTTAGGGCTTGAGTGCCCTTGGCTGCAGTGGAAAAATAAAGGAACTTTCTATATCAGAATGCCAAAACATCAGCGATACTGGGATTCAGGTAAAACTTCACCTCTTTTCTTAAATTTTCTGGAAGCCTCTCTATTTCTTCAAATTAACTCTATCCAAAACTGATCTTATTTTACTCTGTATGTCATTGTCTCCCATCATTCATTCTTTATTACCCTATTCTGCACTCAGTCTTACAAATGGTTCTCCCCCTTCATTCCTTCCATTTTATTATGAATTTTAAACTTGAATTCTGTCCCTCTGTAGTGACTCTGAAATTCTTCCCTTTCCTTTAATCTCATTTGCTACTTTTTCATTTCAGTGAATCCAAAATATGGCAGTGAAAAGTTGTGTTTTCATATTGTGTTATGAATTACTCTTTTCCATTTTTAGACCCTTTTCTGGCTTCCTGACCTATCCTGACAGATATTTGAATTACTAACTTACTAACTTATTCTTAAGATCTCATCATGTTCACAGTGAACCAACTGCTGAATTTCACTAAACTCCATTTTTTCCATTGTTTTTCTTTCTAAAACTATTATTAAATATTGTGGTTTTGAAATTTAAATGTCAGATCTGAACACTATAAAGCTAGATATCATTCTTGAAATGTAAAAGATTAATTTGAAACATGTATCTTTTAGTGTTCTGACCTCAACTGTAGTCTATAAACTTAGACATTTACCAGGGCCAATAATTTTTATAAAGTTATGGAACAGGAAAGTAATTAAATTCTAAAAAGTCAACCTACAATTTGAAGTTGCTGTGTAAGGAATTATTTAAATTCACGTTAAGTTATAAAGTCACACAGTGACAAAATATTTTTTCTTTTGAATATTTAGTAATTGTCATGAAAATATTAATACTAATACAGTATTTGAACTCCATTTTACAATGTTTATAAATTGTTTTATATTTGTGGCTTTTTTAAATTGATGTTAATGATGAGATTTTAAAAATCTTAGTATTTATCATACTTAAAGTATGATCACAGCAGTTATAACATATTAAAATTCTGATTTATTAGCACTCTATCTTGTTTTGGTAAAATCAGTTATTCTGTGTTACTATAATTCTTTTTATGGATAAAGCACTGAAGTGGAAACTGGAAAAGATTCAGGGAGGATAATAAGGATGATGAGGGGTATGGAGCACTTCCCATATAAGGAGTAGCTAGGCAGGCTAGGAACCTGCGGTCTGGACAGGAGGCGGCTGAGGGAATACAACTGAGATCTGTACAGTCAGAAGTGCCACAAAAAGGGTAGATAGGGATCAACTTCTTGCTGTTCACTACAATACATAATCCAGTGGGCACGAAGTGAACTTAGTTTGAAAACTGAGAATAAACAAAAGGAGATGGCTCTTCCAAAATGCATAGTTAAGCTGTGAAATTCCTTATCCTTATCACAGGATATTTTGTGTGCTTAAAGTTTGCCTAAATTTGTTTGGAGACTTGACAAATTCAATACAATTGCATAGATTTACTGTTTTGTGTTTGAGAACAGTATAATAAATAAACATTAATTAGTAACTTTGTAGAAGAAAGAAAGATCTATCTTGTTAGGAAGAAGTGAGGTGGCATTTACATCCAAACACTTTTATCTGTAATTGAGAATTGTTCCTAACCATATGTAACAGAAATGTTTAAATCATCTTGTTTAATGATATTAATTTCATGCCCATAAACACTTGCAGATCCTAGGACTGCTGGTACAGGCAATGCCATCGTGTAATCCCAGTTTTCAGCTTCTACGTTTTTCCATTATAAAGCTCCAACATTCATCATTTTATAGCCATATATTATAAGAATGAGTCAGTCTTGCTGCACCACAAGGGATGCATCTGGATTGAACCTTGTTAGCCTAAATACATGTCAGGCCATTAGAATTTGCTTTTTTAGAGTAATTCTGACTGGCCTTTCATGAATGTTCTGTGTAAAGTTCCATGTTTTTAAACAAAATAATGACCAAGTACGTACGTCTTGCGTATATCTCACTGAAAGTGAGCGTAGAGCCAGTGCTGCTGTTTTCAGAACAGAATATTCACTTCTGCATTGTGCTATGGCTTATGGCTAAGAATTTTTTTCAGTCAATGTCTCATGACATAAAGTAAACTCCCAGAAAAGAAGGTGGAAAAAAGTGTTTACACTTCCCCCATATGCAATATGAACTTGAGCTTCCTGAGGAATGGAGTACATGAAGATATAGCAGTTACAGGAGCCATGTTGTCAGGGATCTAGGAAGGGCAGGAGAAAGAAGAAAAGTTAAGGAATTACCTTAAAAAGAAATGCCAAGTCCTTTTTTATAAGTTGAATCTAAAGGTATGAGTTTATGGAAACTTTGTAGAAAGTTACCCCATTATATACTGCAGATCTTGTTTATCCTTTGGTTATATAAAGAATATTTGAGTTACATGAAAAGAAAATGTATATTAAGAGTACTTTATTAACACTGTCAAAGTAAAATGCAGAAAGTTACAATATGCCAAAAGTAATGTTGACCTTCTGGTGTTAATTGATCTACTTGTGCCTGGGCATTATAACAGTATATAATGGCTTATATGATCACATATTTGTAAATAGGATCTCTGCTCATTCGTAACTCAGATGATGCTCACTTAAAAAGCAGCAATTCAGTATTTTGTGTTTTCATTGATGCTTGTGTGTCCTCAGGTGTTATCTACACAGAATTAAAATTGTGCACGTAAGTTAGAAAATTATTTTGTTTCCTTCTTATCATATTCTTCTCTTTGTAGAGGCTGAACGTTTTGCAAACATCAGTTATCTTCACAATCACCTCTGGAGATCATAGTCATAGATGTAGAACCAGGAATAGAGAGATTAAGAGAGCAAACAAGGCTCCATTTCCCTCGATTGCCAATATAAATTTAATACCAGCATCTGACACTGGGCTCAGAGAGCAGGAAGAATGCAGTTTTTAAGCACCTATGCAATAATTATTGTAAATGACTTAGGCCAGCAGCACAAGGAAAATGTTTTGGACGAGAGGAGACAAAATTTAGCATTCCAGGAGAGGGTTCTAGTGTCTCAACAATCAGTCTGCCCTTTTCTTGCAGTGTCTCACTTTGAGTCCTTGTACGCTGTCTAACTTCCGTAATAAATAAGCTACAGAAACTTAAGAATCCTGGTTCATTCCTGGAATAGGTCCATCCTTAGCACAGAATTAAGTCAGTAAGCCTATGAAAAAGACTTTGGAAGCAAATAATTAAAAATTGAATATTCATACATATTCACAAAAGGCCCAACTGAAGCTTCCAGAAGCAATTCCTAGTTTTTGAAAGCTTGGCTTTGTAGCTGCAATGATGACACTTTAAAGGTTTTGTTTATAACATTTCTGTTGTTAAAAACCCCAGACACTCAAGAATCTGATATACCATGGCATGACATCATCTTTACATTTCCATACATTATTAGCCACTTCAATCCAGCTGATTCTAGTTCCTGGGTTTGAATTCTATGTATAGAAGTACCAGAGATGAAAGGGGCATTTTAAGTGGGTTTTACAGTGCTAACAGCAGAGGAATGGCAAGATTTGGAAATCCTGGTTTTGTTTCAGGTTTTAATGGGCGTGCGCTCTCGCGAGCACTCTCCTTTTAGCCCATTCTTTCTGCTTTCTTTCCAAGCACTCCCAAGCGACTCTTCCTGCTCATTTCTGTCCACCCTGTGTCTTCTCTATTGTCTCTAAGGATCTTTGTGCCATTCTTCCTTCAGACTGCAATCCTTAGACTTTCATTGCAGTATCAGTCTCTGTGTCCTACCCTCTACTTTAAGCCTTTTTCCCCTCCTCATCACCTCACTACTAGTAAACAAAATGGGCTAGGAAACATTTGGTAGCCCTGAGGCCAGCTGGCATGGCACAGCTTGTATCCTAATAGTCCGAAGAAGCATGCTAATAATTTAACCAGTATGGCTGATCAAACTTGTGCCCAGGTACTGTTTAAATTACTAATCTAAACAGAGCCCTTTAATTCCAGTCTCCTTGACAAAGAGGTCATTTCTGGCTAAATCTTGAGCCCATATACTAAAGCAGGGGAAATGCCACAACTTTTCAAAGAAATGCTTTTACCTTTGAAACATGTCATTTCCACGCTATTTTCACAAATAAGTAGTTTTCCCAGAATAATTCAATCTGAGTCAAGTTCACAGCAAGTAAAATTTCAACATGCTGAAGTTTGACACAGTTACAAGCAATTGGAATTGGATCACGTAATTAGAAGCATTAACAACAGGTTGGATCCCAACCCCACATCTGGTATGCTGTTGCCATTTCTGGTTTTGGCATTAACACGCTGTACACAGACCCAAACTCTTCACTTTTTTGGTATCACTTTCACTGCTGATCGGTTACTTTTGTTCTGTCAGTGACTGGTGAGAATGCTGCTGAATGGCAGCGTTGCATTTCGTGGTCACTATCTTGAAAGCCCTGTGTAGATCCTCTCCCCAGAATATTAAGTTCATTCAATTAGAAAAAAAGGATTCAACCTAAAGAGATAGCAAGGTTTTCTGTATCTGTTTTCATATTATATTACACATTTAAAGCTGCCAGGATTTCTTCATTACTGAAAATAATTCTAGAAAGCATCAAGTATCTAAAGATGCTTAGTAGTTCATTAAAACACTTTTCAGTATTTTCACCTAGACTGGCAACTTATAAAAATCTCTATTTGAGCAAATAGTGCTATTTGCAAAATAATGTAGGAGTAGCCTTCAAGTTAGGAGCAATTCAGAACCTAATTTTGAAGGATACTTTAAATGTGTACGTAGACAAACCGTATCAGTAAAAACAAGATAAATGTACCATACAGGCATTGAAATCTTGGCTTCAGCTTGTGCTACATACCCTCGCTGAGAATGCAGTGATTAAGTCATCACATTTGAGCCTAATTCTGAAGGGAGTTGAGGCTCTCTTACATGCAGATAAAAAAATTTTCTTGCTGAGAGTTCAGAATGTTTCTGTATTGAGTTAACACCCTGTAAAGCTGTGATTAAAATAGGAAAGGTACAGAAGCCAATTTTTATAAACCCTGAATTGTCCACTCTGACCAGTCTTAGGTTAAATTATTCACATCCTGGTATTTACTAAAATAAAACAAGAACCCCAAACCCAAGAACCACTGCTTTACTACATCTGCAGTAAATAGATAGAAAATAACAAACTAGAGCTAGGGCACCGAAGACAAGTTTTAAAAATCTGGTCCATGAAACAAATTTCAGACAGTAAGTTTCTTTGCATCTGTTCATGTAAAACTCGTGAAACGCACACAAAAGTTCTGGTCATCAAAAAGCTAACATTTACAGTGATCAGCCCTGTCTTAGTGCCTCAGTGAGCTCCTGTTTTAAGTAAAGAAAAATAGCTATGTGTCAGAAGCAATAGTCCGACTACTGTGGACTTTTCTTCAGAATGATAAATATGTAAGTGCATTTGTATATCTCTGAGTGCATGCACATTTGTTATGCATCCAGGTAGTCCTCACGCTCTTTACCTCAGGACTACTTCTAGAAACTTTGGAAAAGCTTCAAGCAGCCAGCATTTTTTATTCAGTCAGCTACATAAATATTTCCTTCTTTTCCCCCATAGAAGTAGAATTTCCATTCCAGTAATTGCCAAATTACACTGGCCTTATGCCAAGGTTAGCAGACCTAGGAGATCAGCTTAGTGACACATTTAAGGTCCGATATCTTATGCCATTCCAGGATGGCAATCATAGAGGGGCAATTCTCACTGAAGCTAAAACTTTGCTTGAACCACAAAATGTTCTGCTGTTGGACAAAACACTCACATCATGGCATTATTAAGTGAAGAAGTACTGTCTTCTTTTGATTGTTTTATGCTTGAGTTCACAAATCTGTTGTCCCTTAAGGAGAAAGTTCCACACTGAGCTACTTTAGAAGTAAGGAGCAGACCTGGAGGCTGGCAACGGCTGATTGCCCACAAACACAAAATTACAGCATACTTTCTTCTCCTTGGGGGCCTACAAGTGAATATTCTTCGTGTTTGAAAAAGATTCAGTGCAAAAGATGAACAAAGTTTCAGAGCGCAAGGGAGAAAAATGTATTTTATGAATCTATGTGGCCTTTCATAGAAGTTTCATTGCAAAGAATAAACACGCATAGTATCCCAAAGTTACGACCACCTGGGTTTCAGGGGAAGCAAGGATTTATGTGGGCTGCTCTGAAATACTGTTTAAAATACATACTTTAATGTGCATTTTGCCAAATGCTTTGGTTCATATGATCACACTTCAGAGGTGCAGTATCAAAAATAAGATGAAAAATACATCAACACATTGAATGGGTCAAATTGTCCCTTTGGTCTTTTCAGTTGGCCTGGTAGAGTGCATGGAGTAGGTATTAATGCAAAAATTCAAGAAATCATGTAGAAGTTGGAATGTCTTAATAATAATAATAATAATAATAATACCTTACACCTGCTTATCACTTGCCATCTGCAGGTCTCCAAAATGTTTTGTAAACAGTTCTTGCAGATTTCGTAACTTATGTGAAATTATCTCAGCTCCATTTTACAGGCTGGGAAACTGAGTCACTGAACTATTTAGCCTGATATTTTCAAAAGTGATTTCTGTTTTATGGGGTGTTTGAAAAAACTAATACGTGAGTTACAAAGGTGCTGAAATTTAAGTCAGTGGGCTCTACAGGTACCTAGTAGCTCTAAAAAGGAGGATAGAAATTGCACTCCACAGCTATCACAGCAATAATTACGGGAGACTGCTGGCACTTCATCTGTAGTGAGCTGTCCTGAATTTCACTTTGCAAATCAGAATCTAGAATATTCCTGAGTGACAGTCCTGAAATCCTTACCCATTCCTTTCCAAGAAAATAATAGAATTTGTACAGATACAGTTGTTTGTTCATTTTGACAAAAATAACTGTTAATATACACAAAAATGGGCATTTGCAGAGAGTAGAAGAATATATGTTTTGGAGGCTGGTCCTCTGAGCACAAACTGTTAGGTTTTGGTTTGTGTTCATTTTAAAGGACACGAATTAACATATTTTAATATATACAGTGAAAGTTGCATGAATGTTAGTCTAATGAACACATACTGTAATGCATCAGCATCAGAAATGGAAAATGACCTCTTCATACATCTCTTTTCCAGTGGAGTTTACAGCCTATATATGAGTGACTTCACTGATAATAAAGGATACAAAAACCAACTGAAGTGCCTGAAGTGTATCAAAGGATTAATGTAAATGTATTGTAAACTGAGAAAAGTAGAGTAGGCATATCACCAAGGAATGATCTGTCTGTTTGTCACTCTTTCAGAAGTTCTGCCAGGACACAAAACACCTAGAGTACTGTCATGTCTCTTACTGCCCTCAGCTGACGGATGAAACTGCAAAAGCTTTGGCATTTAACTGCCACAGACTTACATCTGTCAACATAGCTGGTTGTCCAAAGGTACGTATAAGAACCAGGAAGGAGAGCTGTGGGTCTGCTATTCCAAAGAAATAAATAGTATCACTCAGAAATTTGACCTGCTGGCATGTGTCTTGCCACAATTCTTCAACTTATTCCTCTAATTTAAAAATCAGAGCCTAAGTTCAATTGACTTTCCATGAATTTTAAGTTGTGAGAGTCAAGCCTTTAAAATGCTTGGCCGCCTTCTACTCCTTGCAATTAGAATATCAAGCTGTCCATACTAGGTCAGGTAAAAGTCTGTTTCTCCAGCAGTTGCTGTCTAGGGAAGAGTGTGAACAGAGGAGAGCTTTCAGTGATATTTCCTGCAAATACGCTCTCCATTTCTGGTGGTCTGTGCTGTGGGTGCTTCCAGAGAGTGGTGTCTTTGTTTTAATAGCTCTCAGTATTTTCATGCTTGATTTTTTTCCAGTGCCTTTTCTGAACCCAGGTAAAGCCAACCATACTAGCTTCTGCCTAGCTGAACTAGCAAGACCGTTCTAGGAACCAAAACTCCTAATACAGTGCATGAGGAGAGCTAGATATCTAAGAAATACAGTTTCAAAAGCTTGACAAATCAGTGGAGAGTCAGCAACATAACCAGAGATGAAATACTAAGGAAGGGGCAGAGTGTTTCGCAGAAGCAGTTGATCTGGGAAAGCTGGCTGCTGAGCCACTGTTAAATGCCTCTTGGATATGTTGCTGTAGAGCCTCTCCTGGCATCAGTCAAGCTCAGCAAGCCCTACTAGCTAGGGCTAGGGCTGTGACTATGGCCCTGCTGCTCCTCAGTGTATCATGCCTTCTTCCAGTCCTACTCATCCAGAGGTAGCAAATACTGTGTATTTTGAGCATGAACTAGAGCCTGCAGTTTCAACTGGAGCGTGAGCTGGGCTCCCACTGCTTTGGGAATTCCACTTCACAGTCTTCATTTTTTCAGTGTGGTTGGGCTCCCGGCAGGTTTCTAGCTGTGGGTTGATTTGTTCACTTGGCTTCATAAATACTAACCAGCATAAATTGGGACATCATGAAAACTTTATACCTATGGCTTTACATGGCAGGGCAGTGGCTACTTTGAAAATGGCAGTAGTGCCTAAAAACTGATGTACCCAAAGATGTAAATGCATGCTTAATTATTTTGAAGATTCTAAGCCCAAGAAACTAGGTCCTTTGGAAAATAAAATGTATGAGGTATTCGTAACAACTAACTTATGCCTATGGAGGAGAGTGTTCCTTAGGCTGTTTCTATAGTCAATGGGGAGAGATGCTCTTATAAAGCATCGTTTGAACCAGGGAACCTCTCTTTAACTCTTTGAGAAGCCCTATCCCTCTATCGACTACTAGAAGGAGACTCAGGATACCACTGACTCCAGGGCTATGCGAATATTCCTTTAATAACTCAAGTTACTAAGATAATTTTGCTAGTGGCACCCACAGTCTTCAGTGTGCTTTGGTTGGTCTTATCTGTACTGCACTGTATTTTATATATTTATTACCACTATAACCATGTGCATTTGCAGCCATATTCAGTTAACTAACATCTCTTTAGGAAAGCTGCTGAATTACCTTCATTCAGGATTTGTAGATATTTGAAAAATATAATTATTTCCAGCTACTAATTTATTTAGATTAAGTTAATCTATAGTGAAACTTTACCATTAACTCATACTGCAGCATTATTACTTCCAATATTTTCTGTATCATTTCTTTTTTGATTAAAGTCCTGCTTCTCATTTATCTTCTCCCTGTATCAGAATGAATGTTCCTTTTAGAAAATATTACTGTTATGACGGCGTAAATGTTTTTTCCCAGAACTTCCTGACATAATACCTCTGGCTCTTGTACATTTAATAATACCTGCTTAATTTAATAGCAAAACCACATACTTGCTGCATTTTGACAACAAGCATTCCAATGCAATTTTTAAAATGGTGATTTCAGTTTTTTCAATTCCATGGAAAATGTTGTTGTAATGCTGCTTCCACTTATGTCAGGTGCGAACAGACTAAGGCTATTACTACTTTTGAAAAAGTTCATCTGGAACTAGCCTTTGAAAAACTGATTATACTTACTGGGCCAGTCTTCCCCCTTTCTCCTATTGAAGTGCCCATGTCGTATTTCTTCCCATAATATTTCCACAGCCATCACTTGTCCGTGCCTTCCTCCTCTCATAATATCCTACGCCCATCTCCAAATCTCTTGATTACCCTTTCAATTCTCCATACAACCCTCATGTCCCCTTATTCACTGCAGTGACTGACCATGGTAGCCTCCTGGCCGGCTTGTCTGAGCTGACCCGATGGACTAGTTAGCCAGCCCCGGAGTACAGATATTTTGACTGATTCATCAGCTTGCCAGAAATTCATAAGTTTCTCAGACCAAAAAATGCAGACTGTCTCACAGATCTGGTAGGCCGAAGTTGTTCTGCATCTTACAATAGCCCCTGGTTTATATTTTATGGATACCTGCTGCATGCCATTAATTGTTATGTACAAGAGTCTCAATCTCCTGTATACTTTGATTTTAGATAGATATTAAGGTTTTCTTTTTTCCGTATTAATAATAGATGTTGTGCACAGAAATCTTTCCACAGTAGCTTAAGCTAGGTATTTTTGCAAGTAATGTCCTCTGCCATGCTTTCCACTACACCTTATAGATATAAAACAGAAATGAATTAGTAAAAAATGGCCATAAATACACTTAGGCTGGAAATTGGGAGAGTTTCTACCTATCAGAGCAGTGAAATCTGAAAGGATCCAGGGAAGAGTGATGGCAGCAAAGTATTAACTAATGTTAGGACGGATCTTGATAAGGGAATGAACTGGATCATATTTTGTAGTTCTCTGAAATGGGAACAAGAACTAAACTAGACTCAGTGACCTAGTAATCCCTTTCCAATGCTTTGCTGCTAGATGATATCTTTTCCTTTAAAGGTTATAAAGCCAATCTAGTAACTGCTAATACCCTACCATATTCAGAAAAGACCATCGAGACTTTTTCAAATAAACCCACACATTAGTTTACGAGGCTTTTTTTTTTTGCCTTAAATCCTGCTTGCAACTCCATAAAATGAGGTGGGTATACCTGTGGATGTTAAAACTAACGGGTCATTGAAATCCTTTGGCAATCTCTAGTATAAAGTGAGGGGATCCAGCTGCTAAGTAAGGAAATATTTTCCACTCAGAGACTGTTTAAAAATGGTCAGGAGACTAAAACAAAAATGAATCTGTTCCAAAAGAGATACGTTAATATGTCTGACAGTCATGTCCTGCAACATTAGCTACATAAAAATACCTGAATAAAAAAAAAAAACATAGCAAGAGAACATGGAAAATGCAATATATAAATACATGTCCATTAAGAATGTTTTGGCATGTGCTGTGAAGCTTACTGTAAAATTAGAACAGCTTATGGCCTTAAACATATCTACTATATATTTAAATTAACTTTCTTTGAATAAACCTCATAGGGTTCAGTGAAAGTGCAGTGAGACTCTCTGTGTTATGTTTCTGTATACCTATGACAGGTATAAGTCGTTTTGAAAATGCTGATACTTTCTTTAAAATATTCAGCACTGCAGTTCTGAGTCTTTTTCAAGGAATGAGCCTCATTCAAGAATAATTGTTATTTCATAGGAATAATGAAGATGCTGTGGGTGACATTCTATAAATGAAAAAATACAGCAAGAATTGAAAATAAAACTCTGGTTAAATGAATCAGCTAATTAAATAACAAAGTTCTGAAGACACAGTTCAATGGACAATGAATCCTGTAATTCAGTCCTGTAAAAGGAATAGGATAGAGTGTATGAGGAAAATAGGTTTCCCTGAAATGCATCTGATACTGAATACTGAGTTCAATCACCAACTTTTGCTTATTTCAATAGGAATATGAATCTATTTATTAACCTTTTATTATTTATTATTAACCTTTTATTTATTTATTTATTAATCTATTGCAGATCTTAATATTGAACGTAGAGCTAAGTCTGAAATAAGCAGAGTACAGAATTACCTCATATGTCCCAGGAGGACGGTATCAGGAGATAGGGTGCTTCAGTCTCTGTTCCACAGACAAGATCACAGCTTCATCTCGTTTTGTCCCTTTTAGGTTCTTATGACATTGGCTCTGCAATGAAAGTCAAACCCACTTCTCTCTTTCCACCATTCCACTCCACTAGGGTCAGAAACAGTCTGCTTTTAATAAAGCCTCTTTTAAAGGTCTTTAGCATGTCCCCCTCTAGATTTTTGTTACTGACTAAACACAGTAATTAAAGTATGTGCATAATTTATTCATAACTGTTCCCGCTGAGGTCAATGGAGCTATTAAGTATCTTGCATGACTGCTTTTGTACCTTGAAGACTCTGTCCCATGTGTTTCTCAAACGGAACTTCCAGTATTAATGGTAATGAATGTCAGTTTAGAAAAATGGAACTGTGAAGTGAAACTAAGTAGCTCTACTTCAGATGAACAGAAAAACATCTGTATGTTAGAAAAGTCATAGTGTGAGGCATTCATTTATAGGAGAACTGAGATACAAAATTGATACACTAAACTCCGAGACAGTGAAGCCTAATAGTTTAGAAAGAACAATGCTAAAGGCTCATGTACAGCACATGCCGAATTATGGGGTTGGGAAAGTTAAACCATTCTGATTAGGTGAAAAATCCAACACTTCAGAATGTACTGGAAGCACATTTAAGTTATTCCTCAATACGCTCCTTTAGAGTCTGTCGCTGAGATTCAGAATTCTGCTGTGCTAAACTTTACTTCCACAAGGTATTTTAAAATACAATTTTCCTCCAAATCAGCTAGTAAAACTGTGTGCTGTGGGTTTTTTTAAACTCTTCAGTAATCTTATGTGTGTTTTGTTGCTTCATTTACAGATGACTGATCTATGTATCGAATATTTGGCTGCAGCCTGCTGTTTCCTCCGTTTCTTGGATGTCTCTGGTTGCATTCATCTTACTGACAAAGCACTGAAATATCTTTGGAAAGGTTGTAAGCAGCTCCAGATTCTCAAGATGCTGTACTGTAGAAATATTACCAAGTAAGAGGGTATTTTCTAATCTAAATTCAGAGATGGTTTTAAACCCCAAAACATAAAGCCTGTCTTCACTGACATCATGGTGCCATGCCAGGTATCTGGCTTGAGCCATCTTGCTCCTTTATCTAGGGGTGTGTGTGTCCATATTGCAGCCTGAGGATACTTATAGCTCAGTGTAGGTATCTACATATCCTAGAGTCAGCCAGAAGTCAAGGAAGATAGGGACCCCATCTGTCTTTATGGCAGACAACGTTTGGTTAGGAAAGAATGTGCAGACACAGAATATCACCTCAAAGGCACATGGAACAGGAGGGAGAAGAACAGGCTGGGCCTAATGCTCTCAGCCATTGCACTGAGGGTGGGTGTATTTGAGCTCAGAGGGTTTGCGTTTCCCAAAACTGAATGTGAGTATCTGGCAAAAGTGGATTTGAGTGTGGATGTGGGCATGTGCTCAAAATGCAGCATGGTTATAGCCAATGAGACAAAGTGTCATAAGAAAAGTTTCAAAAAGTGTAAGTGAAACATATTTTTATGTATCTTTCCAAAAAAGCATCATCTGCCACAATGTAATTCAATTTTCCCATTGGTGTGAATGGACCTAGTCTCTGGATTCCACATGGGATTCAAAAGCCAGTCAGTTTTGGTCAGGTTTAGACCTGAGTTTTCAGGTTTAAGGCTCCAAGATCCAAGATCTCAATCTGAAATATAAGGCTCCAAGATGCAGCTCCAAAGTCCACCAGCCTTCCTAAGCATTAAGAGCACCACAGCCCATTTGCCTTACACCTAGAACTGTACAAGGCCAGACACTCTGAAGGTACTGAAACTGTTTGGAAAACAACTTAAATTCTAGCATTTTGGCATACTTGAGTATAAAACTTAATCAAACTTTATTACTTCATTAAGAAATGTATTATGTATCATTAGATTACATAGAGTATCCATACTAGGAGAGCTCTATAATCTAACAGGACAACTGTAGATTGAGCGTTCCCTACTAAATCATTCCACAGTTTGGTAGTCAGTGTAGAAAATAAAAGACTGATGCAGATACTTAATAACTTAAAAGCTATTTACACTGTGCTTCCTGCTTTCTGAATCCTCATTGGTTTATTTTCCTCTAATCATCTTGCCACAGACAATTCTTCTATCATTTCTTTTCCTTACTTGTCAGGTCTCTTTTTTCTCTCTGTTTTAGATTTCTTAATGTCATCTCAAAACTTCTTTCTCAAAAAATCTACTTTTAATTAAATACTTGTTAGCTATGGAAAGTGTTTTGAAGGAGTGGTATGCAACACTAATAATTGAAAAAAATGTTCTAAAAGTATTGCACTCTTCATTCCAGAAAGGATGTTTCATATAAATGTTTAATTTCCTCCCTACTTTCAGATTTAGTTTTTTCCTATTAAGCCTCAAGGGATTATCTCTTCACACCCAAATTATTGTACTTGCTTTTTCTGTGCCTTCATACCTCTAGAGCACTAAACAGTGTATGACCCCTCTTGAGCTCTGGTTGCTAATACGTTTTCCTTTAGCAGAGGGATGTAGTAGGAATAGAAATTTGGGTGAGTTCCAATTTATGTTGAGCCATGATGAAAGAGCTCACCTGATTTCTCACAAAATCATTTACATTATTGTAGCAATTGCAGGATTACCAGGATACCCAGGATTACATCTCTGCCTCCGGGTCCCATATGCTGTATGGGTTCACTGAACTTCCTGATTAAAGTCTTCTGACTCTGCCAAGGAATTTCCCAACCAGTTATTTTTACTGTAAAGAAAGCCCCAGAGAGTTATAGATCTTTACAAAACAAAAAACAGCCATCAGACACTTCTCCACCCAGTGTTATCTTTCCCCTTTTTGTGAGTCTGAAGTCTGGTCAGCATGTTAGAACTAGGCAAACTTCCCTAAGTTTACTTTCTCCAGCCAGATTTTCTGGCAGGTGAAGGTGGATGGTTCCTTTCTTAGTCTCTAACCCTTTGCACCAAATGTTCAATGAAAGGAAACTCTTACCTCATGTCGTCCGAGTCTGGGACAAAAACTCTCAGGTGGATCAATCATGCAGAAAAATTCAGCACTGGTGATTTTTTTTTTTCTATTTCTTTCTGACACGTCTGAAGAACCTCCCTTGATTGACCTAGGCAGTCTGCGGAGTAGACTGAGGCATATCGAGATCAGAGTGGCTTTTCAACACAGACTGTAAAATTGTCATTAGATGGAATGATATTTAAAAAATAAGAGGGAGTTCACAGTTAGGTTCAGATATATGCCACATCTTACACGTGTCATATTTTCTAAAAATCTTTGTGTTTTATTATAGTTCAAGACCAACACCGGGAAGCTGATAAATAATGTTGGCTTTTTACCAATAATTGCATTCAAAGCAAAGCACAGTACAGCAGTGATTTTAAACCTTTAATAATCTTGCTGCAGATTTTCAGCAATGACAATATTGTCATTTGTAGCTCACAATATATGTTTATAAAATTATGCATCTCATTCACAACCTCTATGTTTTTATTAATGAATAATAAGCAATGAATTGTCACCAAAATAAACAGCCCCCACTCTCTGATTTCAGACTAACTCTTAAAGCCTTATTCAACCTTCATAGGGTTCTTAGATTTTTCATAAAATGTAGAGAAAAAGGCTGTTTTCAAATGTGATTTATGTTCTACAGGCCTGAAACACACTAACATTTCAGAGATTCCTATTTGGGAAAATGGAAAAGGACATCTATGTAATCGAATTAATCTTGAGAACTAAACATGCTAGTGGCTTAGATTCTAGATAAGTAATAGAAGAAATATGTTTTTAATTTTAAATTGTCCCACAAAATCTATAAATCATGCATACTTCATTTTGCCAAAGGGATTCCCTATCATTTATTATTAAACACTAACCAGTCCTAGAAGGCATCTCTTAATAGACTCAGCCTTGCAAATATTTAGGCATATCTCATGTCATGTGTCACATTCTTTTTCAGTTTTATTTTTACTGTTTTGTTAGATTAAAATAGAAAACATATGGAAACACAAAATTCTTAAAGTTTCAGTCCAATGCAGCCTCACAGAAAACCGTTATGAGCATATAAATTGTCCATTCTTTCCAGTATTGGGTAGCATTCGAGGCTATATTTGCCAGCATACTAGCCCGGTGCCAGATTTATTTAAATGTTAAAAGGAAAAAAAGGCCTATGGACTGATATCTTGCTGCATATTTCTGTACTCAGAGGCTAATGAACTGTCAATTAAACCTGTTTCTAAATGCAATAAAGCATCATGGATAATCTGCCTGTGGGAGTAAATGATACTGGTACAATTCATTTCTTCTGCTAGAGAAAAGGGGGCCTAACTAACCACCTTTAAAAAATGATTTCTGTAGGAAGTGGTAATATCAGCTGTGATTCACGTAGGGCTAATCCTGCAAGTTAAGAAATAATACACTGGCATCTTTAGAGAAACACCACTCTTCACTATAGAAAAAATCCTTAAACTTCAAAACACTCACAAGTACTATTTAAAGTCAGCTAAGTGCTGAGAAAAGTGTAGCTCTCCATTAAGTTTTCTGAGTGCAAAACAGAAAGAGAAATCTGCCATTGCCATCGGAAGCTGTCCCTAGCCAGCAGAGTGCTGTGAACCAAACGGGCATCGTCTGCACTAACAGTTCAGTTCCATCAAAAGCTCTTCTTTGAGAGCAAAATTATTTCCTTCGTTCTTGTCTGAACTCATGTGAAATCAGTTACATTTCTTTTAAACTCGTGACTGCTTTGTTAACAAGTGATTCATCAACAAATACTTTTACAATTTTTGCCTTTTAAACCAAAATTACATTGGTCTTTAATAGCTACAACACATTTGCCATTTGAAGGACATTTTGATTTTTGTTTTGTTTTTGTTTTCTGATTGTTGCTGTTGATTAGAAAGGAACAGGAACTCTGTTTTCCTTAAAAAGCAGAATTTCCTAAGTATTATTCACATATTAAGGTCTCATGAATGACTAGACAGGAAGGATTTGGGAGTCCAACACACATGTAATCAGAAATGAAGGCAGCCTAAACATGATCTGATAAAGGACCAAGAATAATTGCTCTCAAGTTTTCTCTTGAAGAAGCAACCAAAAAACCTAACCCACTCTATTCCCACTCACTGTAAATTGATCTTCAGATGTGATATGGGTAGAAACCTACTGCTTAATGGAGGTTCCTGGAGTGCCAAGTTTCAGCCTTCATGTGCATTTGAACTAGATGCCACAAAATGTTGTATTGTTATACAACTGTTGCAGCTGACAACAGACCTCCAAATCCTTGAGATTTTATGTAGCCCTATCCCGCTTACATAACCTGGAGGATGCTTGCAGCGTGCTTTCTGCTTTTCCTGTTACCTGCCTGCCTTCCACTTGCTTCTTCAGCTTAGTTTCTCCTGGTTTTGCACTATAAACAGTTCTTCCATGTTTAAGCTTTTCTTTTCCATTCATCTTTAGTCTAGATTACTTTTTGTAACCTCATCTCAAAATGTCTTTTTCAAGACCTCTGCTTTTAATTATAATGGACCCACAGTCAAACTTTTCTGAATTTTGGAATGGCTCAGAATTCAGATCCTGATGCAGATCTGCCTTTCCTAGCTAACCCCTCTTAGTAAAAGGGATTGAAGCCATACACAGACACTTTGGGTAAGGATTGAATTATATATCTCAGCTCTGCTCAAGCCATGTGCTTCATCCAGTAATTTTATCTGACTTATATCAAGAGATATTTGCTTCCAAAGATGACTCTACTGTGCTGGTTGCAAGACACTATATAAATAGATGAACATACTTCATCTGTACAGTATATCTTAAATAAACAATGCATTTTGCCATGTGTTAATGATTAATGAATGGCTGTTTCTGGCAAACTAATCAATTGTAGCTCCAGGCATGGGGCAGCATAAGTTTCCAAAAAATAGCAACAGCTCCCCTTTATGCATGCTTCAGACAGCCATCATACATTGCCGTTTCCATGAAAAACAGGAATTTGGACTTGGATGAGTTGATTTTTATTTTATAGCTTACAGTCCCTCATATAAGTTGTGCACACATACCTCAATAGCACAGGCCTCCCTAATATAGAAATACATACAGCCTTGCATTCATGTGTTTAATACAGCGTGTCAGTGTTAAATTGAAACAAAAATATCCTGCAGTTGCCACCCCTTTCCTGCCGTGGTGGTGCTAGCATTACAGCTGCAGATATCAGCTTCTTTTGTAACCATCTTCATGGTTTTCACTTTGGAAAAAAATATGAACATTATAGTAGCATTATTGGCAGGTAACACACCTCTCTAGTTTGGATTTTTCTCTAATATTGTCTAGATGCCATACTTTACATTCTGTTAAAGAGCTTAGGAAATTGGCCAGCAGGGAGAAAGGCTGTTTACCTTGCTATGGCTGCAAGACTCCAGATCAGGTTGAATCATCTGAAGAGGAGAAGAGATGTAGAGAGCTGGCTCTTCCCCAACAAGCACATGAGTATGCACAGCTGGGGGAGCTTTCTGGAGCGTGGGCAAGAGCCAGGGAGGAGGGGAGGGTGTGAGAAGTGCTCCTTGCAGTGAGAGCAGGCTAAAAGCCAAGCCGCAGAAGTGATGGAAAGAAAGAGACGTTCATAAAGACTTTAAGTGAAGGGCTGAGTTTCTTTAGCCCAAGAAGCCAATTAAAGTTGTGGACTGGTAAAAAAAACACAGTATTGGTAAGCTGCTCTTGAGACTCTTTTTAGGGTCTCTTGCTCAGCAGCCCTGACTCTCCCCTATTTCTGTGTCATGTTCTAGTTTGTTTTTTTGTGTGTTCTAATAAAACACTGTAAAGGGGTAGAGGTGACAAAATACTGAGAGAGATTACAGAGGACGCACAGGTAGGAAGCAAACAGAAAATGGGGGACATTACTACTGGGTAAGCAGAACAGTGGGACATGACAGTCTATGTTTTTGGATGCCACAAATGATTCTCTCCTGGTTCAGCTACCAGAGAACCTGCAGAAAACAGCCTTGGGATGTCCTCAGGGCTAGTGCAAGTAATAATCAGGCTCTGTAACACTGACCATAATGTACTCAACTCAACCTCAGAACCAATGAGCTTTAAAAAAAGGTGGATGGTAGAACTAGATGATCTCCAGAGGTCCTTTCCAACCTCAACCCTTCTGTGATTCTGTGAAAAGCAATGAAGTTAGCTAAAAGGAAAGTAAAAGCAAAAAAGAAGGCAAAAGAAAGCAAAAAAAGGCAACAGTAAAGCAAAAGTAAAAGGAGAAAATGGAACGGGTAAAAACATACTTGCAGGTGCCACAGAGACTGTGCAAAGAAAAATCTTAGGGCTCAGTGTAAAGATAGGGACGTGCCCATTTACTATATCCTTCCTATTTAAGTATGAAACACCACTCTGGAGAGATTCTGTGACATCTTTTGGTATAACTGGTTTATCTGTTTTGTTTGGTGTTACGCCTTCTTCAAACCACAATGCCGTTATTCCAATGGTATAGCCTACTTGCAGTCAGTTCCAAAGATCCTCATTTTCCTCAGTAAAAGGCGTTTACAAACTGGAGCAAGTCTAGGTAAGGGCCACCAAGATTTTTAGGGGGCTGGAGCACACAATATATAAAGACAGGCTGAGAGAATTGGGTTTGTTCAGCCTAAAGAAGAGAATGCTCGGGGTGGGGAGGATCTTACCACTCTCTACAACTACCTGATCAGAGGATACAGAGGAGGAGACAGACCATCCTCGGAGGTGCACACAGGGAGGACAAGAGGTAACAGACACAAGCCAGCATATGTAGAATTCTGAAAGGAAACTACTTTTTATCAGGAGGGTGGGTCAAAGGGTGGAACAGGAGCCCAGAGAGGCTGTGCAATCTCCATCCCTGGAGATATTCAGAACTTCGCTGGGCAAAGCCCTGAGCCACCTGATCTAATGAGATCTGCTTTGAGCTGGGCAGGATTAAATGACCTCCAAAGGCCCCTTCCAACCTAATTTATTTTGTGACTATGATCTAATGACTTATCTTTTCTTCTAGTTTCCAAGATACCTCTTATAATATTGATAGTTTCAGTTAAAGCAAGGAACTCTATATCACTAGACTTAGCTTTTGCTGTTCTTTGTAGAAACAGCCTCTGTAAAAGAAAAAAAAAAATTTTTTTTCACTCTTGTTGCAGACAAGCTGTCCTGAAATACACAGCCAAGTTGGAGAAACGAGAGCATAATGATGCTGACCCTCCTCCCTGGGTTGGGTACGACAGGAATGGTAACACACTCACCTTCACCAAAAAACACAAGTTAGAGCTTGAATAAACAAATCCTTCAAAATGAAAAATTATACAACATCTTCTATAGTTCCACTTATTTTTCAATAGAACATAAAAAGAACACTAGAATATTTTTCTTAAAATTAATAATCCTTTAATAAAAGACAACTTTTTTGCTGAATAAGTAAGGATACATTGTAAATCTTTCTAGTAGGAGCATGTGTGCCTTCAAGCAAGACAGCTGTACTGAAAAGACATTGCTAACTTTCAGATGTTGATTCAAGCTGTCTTCATTTTTCAATAATTGGAAGTTTTTGTAGTCTCATGCAGAGTAAACAATAAATAAATGTATGTGTGTTTGGGATTCTCATTTGTCATGGAGGTCTTTCCTAGGACATAAACACCCTGAGTTCCCAGAGTTGCACACTTCACACAACTGTTTGTCATCAAGAAGAGTGTTTAAATGACTACCTATCTGTAATACACAGCTACAAATGCACATCTAGCACAGTTCTCTATTTTTAAGCAGTCACTTGCACACCCACAGCACTAGTTCACATAAAGGACTTACCAGGCTCAGAATTCAACTCTCCAAGCCAGTTGAAGTTTACATTTTCAGATCTGAATTGTAGACTAGCTGGCAGCTGATACAGTCAAGAGAATCAAAGATAAAGGAGCACAGATGATGAAAGAGTTAAAGGATGATTTTTCTCCTGCTATAAGATCATCTTCTCATCCAGTGGAGAAAGAAAAGGAGCATACCTGGGATTTACTGCTGATTCTAATTACTGGAAACTCACTAATCTTTCCTTGTATAGAGAAAAATATAAAGTTTCACCTTATTATAGCAGAACAAGACATTACTCATAGGTCTTTGGGGAAACTCCCAAAGATTTGTCTTTCTTCAACTCATTATTGACCTTTACAGTAATGTTCTAAGCTGGTCTCAACATCTACTAACTTGGAATGATTTTAATCAGAGTAGCTTTAGTGGTAGCACAAATTTGCTTGTTACTTAAACTTCTTTAAGCAAATAACTAGCAATCCTAATATTTAATTGCAACTAGTTTTAGAACATGAATGCATTAGTTTGCTGACATTTGAAAGTGCAAGAAAGAATATTTTCTTATGTTCTCCCTTAAATTGCTGACGCAGCAGTCCAACTGAGTCAACTGAGGCTGATGGGCTTTGTATTCAGGATAAATCAGGGCAATTGAAAGGACTCTGTTTTGTGAAATATCTACCACATTGTTTTTATTTTCAAGTGCAGTGTGAATTTAGAAGTGATTCTTGTACTTTGTGTCTGCAGCAGTGCACAGAAAATATTACTTTGAAAAAATTTTCAGGAAATTTAAAACTTTTACACATTTATTAATTTCACATCTTTTAACAGTAGTATAATAATAATTAGCAATAACTAGTAATATTATATTGATTTTAGTAATAATACAGTAATGTTTTATATATTAGTGTATGTGTTTATATAAAAATAGATATAATTTGCCATATACATCAGTGCCAATCCCATCCAAACAGTACATGCAATGGGGAACAGAATATAGTCTTTAACCAATTTGAATTAAAGTAAAAATGCTGCCCGTAAGTACTGGAGTGCATTAGCAAGAGGCAATAAAACTTTCCATGGGGAAGGAGGAGGTCATTTTATGATGTACCATTATGATCTACAGTATATACAAACATTCATGCATTTAAAACCTTTGTTGACACTATGAACTCTTCTTTGTTTCTCTCTATCCACTCAGTTGGCAGGAATTATTACATTTCAGATTTAAAACACAAATTTTAGTACTTGCATTATAAGGGACAATATATAAATGGAAAAGTTTTTAAAAGCTCAATTTACTTTATTGCGTGTTTATATTACGGTAACACAAAAACCTCCAGTCATGGTCTCTTGGTCAGGGCATACAAACCTTCCTCACCTTCCTGCTCTGCTTTTCTGCCTCAAAGAGCTTACAGTCCTGTCATGCAAGGCTGACAGTATATCACTAGAAATGTAGCAAATACCCAGATTATAGTTCTCATTTATTAGCTCAATACTTCCATTCTTTGATAACTTTTACTTTAGGGGAATGTTCATATGTTAGAAGGACTCTTATCTGAAGTCCAGTTGGTGGAATGTTCTCCCCTGAAATCAGCCAGACCCATTGCACTTCTGAGTGCTTATTTTAAAAGCTTTTCTTAGCAGATGGACAGTGGTACACATAGCAAGACTTCTTGTTTCTATCCACAAATAAGAGGCCCATGATGACATGGAACAAGTTCTATAATTTCATGTAGGTAGTTTTATACATACAGTGCCTATACATAAGGCAGAAATTGCTTAGGGGTCAAATGCCAAACAAGACGACCAAATAAGAACTACAGTTCCTGAAGTGGTTTTATCCTATCCATGATATAAATAATTTGGTCGAAGAAAATTCTCAGTATTTTGCATAAACCAATAAAACTCACACAGTAATGAGACATTTCATTTAAAAATATAAAATAGCTTGCAGAGCATGTGACCTTGGAAGTAAGTTTTCATATTTTCAAATATCGTGTTGAAAATTTCTTTTACGATAGCTCTGAACTTTTGTTTGAAAGTTACCAGCTTTTAGACTGGCTTGGTAAGTGAGTCGAGTTATACAAATTCTAAATATGTAAGATCTTGTAGTTCCCAAAGGGTATGAAAAGTAAACCAGTACCATACACCCGTTAAGCACCAGCCATTGTCATTGGTAAATGTTGGGTTAAAAAGCCCTCATTTTCAAAATTGTTTATATCTTATGATAAGAATAGGTATCAAAGTTTCATAATATTACAGAAGTGTTACTTTATGATCCCTTGATTTGATATCTTTGGCCTAATTTCACCTTTAAGTAATCTTCAGCTTGACAGACTGGATCCAGCTTTGGCTTTTAAGAGACACTTTGCCATTTTGTGCATCAGCCTTAATCCATTTGTCTTTTTCATTCCTCTGATTCATGTGACCTGAAAAAGAGTTCTGCTTAGTTTAACGTGACACGCAGTGATCATCATCTTCACATCAGCTTTTTTCAAGCTCCCTCAAAATACACTGCAAGACTTTATTTGGTAGAATTTATGCAGTTTTAACAGGAGTTTCTGTCATTTTCTTCTTGATACTGTTCTTCACATTCATCCTTTCCCATAATATGTTATCAAAACAAATTTGTAGCAGTGTATTTTTTTATTATATAATATCATAGGTTTTTATTATGGGCTAGGAAATATACATACATTAAACACTGCTCTGGCTAGGTAATTTGGAAAGTTTTCAACTCAGTTGCAAACACGGACAAGAAACATGGGTAAGATCTGATTTACAGGATGACCAGACATGTTGCTACTACTGTTTTTCTATGCTAATGGCTTAACAAAACAGAAAGGTCTCCATCATCTACATGTGTGACATTAACTTAGTATGCAGCATCATACTATAAAAAGCTCACTGTATAATGGACAAAGGAGATAATTCACCATTATTCTCATTTTACAGTTAAGAAACCGAGGCCCAGAGAGATGAAGTGACCTTCCAAGTTTATACAGAAAATTTATGACCAAATTGGGAATTAAACTGAGATCTTTTGAGTTCCAAATCAGTGTCTTTATCAGAAGATCAGCCTTCGCTTTGGGTTATCTTTACAAAATATCTTTTACTGTTATTTTAGAATCTGCTGTTGCACAAACACTAAGTTTAGAACTCATTTGAGCCTGGCAGAGCCTGAGGGATGGCAAGGAAGCAGCGCTCTGAAGCAACTTTGCAAACACGCTCTGCTCTGACCTGTAACACAGCTGAAGTGAAATTCTGGCCGTGTCAAAAGCAATGGCAAGACTCCAGCTGACATCACTGCCTTGGTTTCCACAACTCTAGTCTACAGGCCAGAATTTTTCAATAACGTTTCAGCTCTGTGGTACTGCTAAATGGGATTAGTTTAAGATTATGGGCCAAACCACATCAATATACTAGCAGGCCGAGATATTGTCTCAAGTACAGGATTTTCAGAAGAGTCCAACACTGGTGCAGTTCTCCCGCTGAATGAAGAGGTATTTCAGTATCCTTTGTTAGCAGACCCCAAAACGCCTTCAAGGATCTCCTTGCAGATGTCCTAGTACAATTTCTGCACTCCTCACTGAGACTCCTGTTATCTTGAGCAACCACACTGCACACTTACTGTATCCTTCCTACTAAAAGGCAGCTGCAAGAAGGTAGAACCCACAGCTCTACTCTCCATCTAATTATGGACTTAAATCTATGAAGATTATCATAAAGTTGGAAAAATGTGATCTGTATGAAACCTGTTACTGCTGAAACTTTGATTCCCCAGAAAGATTTTCTGAACAACTGATTTGCAATAGCATTGTGTCAGAGAAACAGAAATGAAAACAAAAATCTGTCTTTTAAGCAGCGATAGCTCTTAAAACATGAGATCAGGCTGAATTTTAAACAGGAAGTACGTCCAGGTGTCAAAAAATGAACTGAAAAAGAAATGCAAAGGAAAATTATTTCAGCCGGTCCCTTAACAGAGTTGTAGAGCAGTGAAAATGTAGCTTTTTTTTTTTTTTTTTTAAAGGAGCGAGGACACAACAAATGTGTAGGACAGGGACTGATTTCCAGAAACTGCAAATAGTAGTGTTTGGTCCCGATCATTTCCTCTCTCTCATTTTTGTCACTCTCTCTTATACTCCTGTAGAAGGAACAAATGCTGAAGCACAGAATAAGCTGTACTGATGAATAAAGTTTCATGCACTGCTTGCTTCCTGCTACAGCTTAGCTAACAAGTTAGAGTTTTAAAGAAACACAGAAACAAATTAATCAGGGTTGTTTCAAAGTTGAGTTATTGGCTTAGCTCTGCTTCTCATTTTGTATTTCCTATGTGAACGCAGGAAAAATGTTTTGTTCCGTATGCTTCTTTTGGAGATTTGCCTGTGAAGGGAATGCAAAAATCAAACTCCCCACAGTAAAGTCAGTATCAAGTTCTGCTCCCTAGCGTTGCGGATCTTAAAACTATTTTAATGTTATTAAGCCTATTGCCAGTAGCAGGTTCAAATCATACTTAAGATAATTAGTTTTGTGTATTAGGCTCCAATCAAGCAACAAGTGTTCATTGGAAAACTGTTGATCAGAGTTTGGTTTTAACTATAATTACTGCCTGTACTGTGAATACCATGAGAGTGGATTTTGAGGATGAGCTTGCTAGCATGATCAAATCACAAAAGCCAGCAGACTTTTGGATTGTTGACAGGAAAAGAAAGGATTTCATTTCAAAACCCATCAGTCAAGACAACAGTACGAGTTCAGAAAGAGCTAGATGCAGCGGTGTGTGACATGGCCACATTTGCAATTTAACAGCTAGGAAAAAAAATTTCTATGCATGTCTAACAGGCAGAAAATAACTGTGTAGAGTTTTCCAAAGGTAAGTATTGATCATTTGTTTGTTTGCCTTCCTGAAGACTGGAGAAGTTAAAAAGAATTCTACTTTCAAATAATAAAACATATAAAAATGGGCATATTTTAAATGCAAAATGAGAGCAAAACTACTCCAAATTAAAAAATCCTTAATGTGTGAAGGGATAAGACAGGACAAGTTTTGAATCCCAAGAGAACAAATTTTTTCAGGAGAAAATGTGTGCAAAATTAGGAAATTAACACTTGCAATCAAGATTCAAACCTTAGATTCTTCAATTTCAAAGCATGTATAACTGTTAGATGGAGAAACATTATTTTAACTCTAAACTTATATTCTCATCTGTTCAGAGATAACCTAAGGTTGTTCACTAGTATTGTTAGGACTGTGGTGTGTCTCCAAAAGACTGTGAGCGGCTTGAGTTAAATGCAAGCTGAAACCAATAAAAATCTGTAGGATAGCATCTTATCTAATGTGTTTTTAAGAAGTTGGATGAACTTGCTATTTGACTAGAAGAAATGTAATCTTTTCCAGATACAACCTAGGGTTTTTGTTTGCTTTTTAAAGATACTGCTTAAGGATCAAGGCTTCACAGAGGGACAGTGTTCAGAGGGACACTGTGAAACTATAAAATAAAGTTCTTCCCACTCAATTCTAGTGGCAAAGATTCAATAACAATTGCTTCTAGGAAAGACGGAAATTTTTGAAGAGAACACAGAAAATAATCACGGTCACAACAATAAACAGTGCTGCTCCTGGGATGAGAACTAACTCCAAACACAACAGAGATGAGTCAGCTGCAAAGTGCTACGCTTCGGCAGCTGCTATGTTTCAGAAGAAAATTAAGTTTCAAGCACTGCCATGATGCAAAAATCTTTCAGTTATTTCCCTTTTAACGACTGGTTGCTTGCCTCATGTCATTCACTGCCCCTTCAACTGTATTTGGGTTTAATCCTGGAACTCTGTGCAGCTAAAAACATATAAAGTAAGTAATACTGAATTCCAGATAAGAAAAGCAATAAATACATCCATAAAGCCTTGTACGTGGCACCCAAGGCTCATGCAATCAAATCCTCCTTGCACACTGGTGAGCTGAACTTTGGAGAAATCCTAAAGGGCGAGCATTTCATAGGCAGCTCTGCCAGGACCATGGGATGAGGAGCCATTCTGTGTCTAGTGAGAAATCAGTTATTGCTGGAGGAGATTATGGGAGGAAAATCTGTCTAAATCCCATACACATTTCAGAGGAGAATCCAGGCTTAATATCACACACACACACACGAAACCTTTATTATTTCTGTCTGTGCTTGAATGAGTGTCTGTCCCTAAGGAGAAAGGTGTCTTTCATCACAATCTATCTGGAAACCAGAGTGAAAAGACTAACTAAATTCATGGAGAAACCTGAAAAGGCAGAGATAAGACAATACCTGTCTTTTCAAAAACACCCAGTAATTAGGCAAGTTTGGTCTTTCCAGAGGCATGTGAGGAAGAAGGTTGTCTAAGGAGTTCTGATATTGGTTCACCCCACAGAAGGAGGAGGCAACAACTATCTGGAAACTTTCACAGGAAAAAAGGGTTAAAGAAAACAAAGAGAGATTCCTCTCCATGCCCAGGTTAGAGATCTGAGGGAAGGTATAAGCTGATGTGAAAGAAGATATTACCTGTGTGCATAGTTACCAGAAGGCAAGGCTCTGAGAGGGACTATTCATATGTAGCTTAGGAAAGCTATACTGCTGTAGATGGGTGGGATTAGTAATAAAAGCTAAAAATCCTGTTAAGTGCTGCAAATATTGTAATGCTGGATGAAATACGGAGCAAATATGTCTCCTGTTCTTGAGAGAAGACAACCATTCCCAAACAACACGTACTTTGTAAGAGGACAGAAAAATATGAAGGAAGAGGCTCGTTTGCCAATTTGAGAAAGGAAGAACAGAGAGACACAGTAACCTGCAAAGACAAATATCCATGGCCACCAAGGAACGCCTGCGACACTGTGGGACTTCCACCAAGGTAACTCATGCAAGCGCTGAAAACCAGATGGAGTAACAAGTGACTGCCAAAGTTGAAATCTCACTCAGCACTAAGCAAACTGATGGCATCAGGTCAAAGGTTGCTGCTGAATATGAACCTGGAACTAGAACTGCAGCCTAGGACGGAAAAAGATCTGGAACCAGATCAGTCCTTGGCACCACTCAGAGCTAGAAGATTTACATGGTGTAAAAACCTGATTATATTCCAGGCAGTTTGATTTGGAAATTGACACCATGAGCTACAAGGATCCAAAGAAAGTCGCTACATGATTGCAAGACTTCTTCCAGTGAGCTTACAGTTGTCAACACATCAACTGGCAATGCAAGTGGGGGGAACTGCCCACTGCCTGCATTTGTTTACTCCCCAAATTTATCCACTCATATCCTTCATAACCTGCCTCTGGAGTCACTTCAGAGTAGGTGGGAACAGATGGCCACATCAACTTAGGACAAGAGAAAACAGGGCTGAAAGCAATCTCCTGAGGATCCATTATATTTAACTTGATGTGCTTGTCTAGCTTGTTTTTCAAAATCTGCAGAACTGTAGATTCGGTAGCCTCTCCAGACGATTACTTACTATCAGAAAGTTTATCTTACTATTCAGCTAAGTTTTACTGCCCGTAAAGTCTCCCATTACCAGTGGACAGAGAGATGTTTATTCCTTTCTCTCTGCAACAACTCCTTACATACTTGAAAAGTGTCTCCTCCCTCAGTCTTCTTTTCTTTAAGAAAAAACACTTTTTTACATCTTCCCTCATAAATCACATTATTTAGGCCTCTGATCACGCACTCTCCTCTGGAGTCTTTAGAGTTGTCAACATCCTTTTCGAAGTGCAGTATGCAAAATTGGAGACAACAATCAAGCAGAGTATTACTAACGCCAGGTAAAGCCAATTGATTACAAAGATCACTTCTGTTAACACACACTATTATGATGTTTATTTTTTGCAATCATTTAAGATTACTGTTTCCTGTTTAACTGATGTTTCTGTTGAAATATTCCTTCTGTAGTGACTGTACAGGTAATTATTCCTACCTTAGTACTTTGTACTTACGAAGAACTTACTGGACAAATGGCCTGAAAAAGTATGGAAATCAAGATCGAATTTTAATCCTGCCCTTCAACAGGCTTGTAGCCTCTTCAGCTTGATAGTCTCCTAAGCTTCTTTTCTGCTTAAATATTTGACACGTATCTGCCTACTCTCCTTCCTGTTAGCATACATAGTTCCAGAGATAGCTAATAATCTCCACAGGCTGCTTAAATCAGCTGATTTAGGAATACATGCAGACTTGGAGAAATGGGGAGGCACAGACCTCTAGCAGCAAGGGCTAGGGGTTAGGCTACAGAGCCTGCTGATAAGCAGAATCCTCTCTTCCTGCACTCTTTGCCAGGGGAAGGAGAAGAATGTCCTGACATGATTACCATTATAAATTTTTGGAGTTTGTTGAGCACTCTCAAACTAGACAGCCTAACAAATGCTTTCACAGGAAGCTGGACCAGTGCTTAGCATGAACAATCCGCTTTTATAAACTCCATTATATCATACATACTACTTTCAAAAGTGTCCACTGATGTCAGTGAGAACAGATGCCTTCTCCTTGCAAATTACTCTGAAGAGTACAAACCCTGGCAGTGTTCTCTACTTCCTTCCCGTGGCAAGTGTCCCAATTCTGCAGGAAAGTCCCTCCTTCTCCTAAAAGGAGCAAAATGCCTTTTTTACACCCTCATCACTCTGCCTCTGAAGCGCTCACTTCAGCTTCATCTTCTTGCTATGACTAAATTCAGGTCTATTTCTTGGCTACCTCGCAAAATCCTGGATGTGACTGTCAGTGGGTTCACAGCCTGTTTTCTTCTTCCATCAGTGTGGAGGTGGGAGTCTTGAAGCAAGGTGATGACATAAGCTGTAACTGCTACAACAGCAGCAGGGAAGGCTTTCCTGGAGCAGGAGGTAGACTAGGTACAAATTTACCCAAATCATAAAATTCTACCCCATCTTCTCACTGGAGAACTCTACCGTCTCACACTGCACTCCCAGAGGCAAGTAAAAGCCTGAAAGCAGCCAGTTCCTGCATTAGCCACGTGGGAACTGGCCAACTTCTGAAAAGCTGCCTATTTTTAAATGAACCTTTGACCTCAGAATCATAAAAATCTAAATTATCATCCGCTTATGATACAAGTTTTTTTCCACTTTGCAACATACCCTCTCCTCTCCCCCTTTTATATTTCTTTAGCTGCAGCAGAAGCACAGCTATAGACTCTGTACCTAAAACTCCAGCAAAAAAATAAGGTTTTCATGATATAAAAATGGTATTAGATGATTTTAAATGATTTCAGAATCAACTTGTACAAGAAAATGCTTAAATATCAATTCTGTGAAGAAGAGATTGTCCAGAGTGAGGGGACAACTGCTTGTCCTGCAGGGAGAATACACTGTCTCTACGGGATAAGGTCAAGAGAAAGAGAAGCAGGAAGCGTCTCCCCTGCCATGCCAAAGGATGCTACTGCCTTGGCCAAGAAAGGGCAGGCCCTGTTTTCAAAAGGGTAAGAAAGGAGCAAAGCACATTCCAAAGCCACCTACTTCATCTCCCTTCAGGTTTCTAGCTTCTTATTGACTAGCAAAGAAGAAAAGGGCAGGAGAGAGCTGCTATAAATCATTGGTTACATTATGTGGCCCTAGTAATCAATGAAGCTAAATGCCTGGTATAAAGATGGATGAAGATATACCACTTCAGGCCAGCATTACATTAGTTCAGTTGTATCTTGCTGAAAATACATTTCAGGGTCTAGTTTTCATTCATCTGTATCCAGATAAATTTAGATCTATATTTAATTGTTTTTGAGGAATGCTCTAACCTCTTTAAACAACTGATAGTCAGTGGCCAAAGGCTGTTGTCTGTGTGTAATTCTCACCAATTTCCATAGCTTTGGGATATGCATATTTGAGGGTTAACTAATCAGAGCTGCTTCTGGCCTAAACAGACAAAATCATTTGGACGCAGAATGGTGGGTTGGAAAATTGCTTCTGCTTCAGCGATGACTCTCCTACATAAACACTGACTGGATCATGAAACCAAAAAAGCAATTCAGCTGTGTATATTTGAAACATTACTCTTATCTTTAATGTTGCCAGAGTAACAAGATGATTGACCAGCCAGAGGTCCCATTCACTGGGAAATGTGGTGTTTTACTGCTGAAGTGATACATTGCATGGAACTTTGCTTGAATCTGGGGTCCTTCCAAGTTTACCAGCCTGAGGAGTTTTAAACATGGTCTTTAAAAAGTTGTATTTAATAACTATTAGTAAATTTAAGTGCTAGTTACTGTTCAAGGCAGGAAGAGATATGCCTATACATTTCAAGACTATTGTATTACATACACAGGCTCCATATTATGTTTATGGAGGAATGCTTCTAACATTTCCTAACTTTGGGATTATCATTTTTATGTAGGGGAAGAAAAGAAGTTTTGCATGTATTTCCTTAGATTTTAAAGCAAAGAAAAACCAAAGCCTCATTCAATCTGTTTTCATATCAGGTCACACTGACAAGACACGTTCACAAGGAAAGCTGGAGCCTTCAGACCCCTTACACTAACCTTGCCTCTTAAGCAGATGGAGTAATTGGTAACAGCAACAGACATAGCTTCTAGATGCACCAGTCAGGAGAGGAAGAGGGAAATATACACCCTGACAACAAATTGTACAACTTTAGAATAAAGCAGGGAACAGCAAGAGTTGGGGATTGCCAAGTTCAATTTTAGAACTGGTAGAGGAACGTTTCCAGTAATTACAAGGGGCCTTTCCACATACCCTCTATTCCTCTGCACTCCAGCTCCTTCTGTTCTTTCCTGGCCATCTCCCACCCAGCATTTCTCAGCCCATCCTGCACTGTTTAACATTTAAAATGTTTATTTATAAATATGCCATACGCACCTTTTATTCTGTTTTTTTGACAGAGACACAGAGAAAACTTTTCAGTAGATTTTCAATAGACATAGATTGTCTAAGCCAACAATAAATTCTAGGAATGTTTTAAACAAATTAAAAAGCCATGGGTCAAACTCATACCCTGGTTTACTTCTCCCAGATTCACTGGAATTATGCTGAGGATGAATTTGCCTCTAAGATTTTTGTTAGAGAAATAGTCACTTGTATTCACAAGTCATTTACCAAACAAAATGAAAAATCCATCTAGTAACGTGGGGAGTTCACTGGCACAAGCAAACCACTGCAGCTGAAACAGACCAAACAGGAAGAGGCCAAGAGCAATAAAACCCCAAGAAAATGTGGATACCTTTGACTAATGCCAGACAGACATTTACTGAGAGCCAAAATTAGTAAGCCTTACCACTTATAGTTACGTGATCATCTTTGGAGGCACTTTGTGTTTCTTCTAACCGGATCTCTGAGCTCACATCCACTTTTCTCCCAGACAATTGTAAATAAGCTTTGAGAGAGGCAGGGACCTTGACTGTAATAGAACCTGGGGTAAATTTAAATGAAAGATAGTTAGATTAACATCCAGATCAAAGAATGAAACAGGCAACAATTTAGCTAACTTGAGGCAAATCACCCCATTTTTTAAGAGTCTTCAGACACAGTAATCTTTCTTTCTGTCTTGGAAAAAATAAGCAAGGATAGTTTCATTTATCATAACCAGAATACTATATATAACATGCATAAAACGGTGCTACAGTATTTCCTAGCGGGCATGGAAGCTAACACTGATGTATAGTGCTAGCAACAGCTCTCACTAGAAGACCTTACTGCAAGGATGATCCTGGGAACCTCGAGATAGGAAGAAAATATAACAGATCGAGAGCATTACTGCTCCAGCTTCATTTTCTGGTCATATAGATCCACATTCCTGAGTAAGGAAAAGGGACTGGACTCGATGATTAACCCAGCTACTGCACGGCATGTTATATAAATAACGTAACCATCCTCTGGAACGGTCAGATGCCAGTGACGTCCTGTTAGTGATAGCAGGTGTCTTGCTGTACCGCGCAGGGCCAGCTCCTCACAGGACTGAAAAGATGCAGACTCAAAAGTGACCAACCGGCTTAGAAACTGTATCACTATAAAATGTAATCTACTAACAAAGTCGCAGCTCTGGTGTTCTGTATAACTCTACTTTTGAGATTAAAAGCGGAAATTCTGACTTCTGCTTCTCCTAAACATGAACTCTTTATGCAGCAGACTGAAGGCAACTGCTGGGCCACAAGTCTGCCAGCCTTCGCCCTATTTGGAATCACTCAGTCACAATGTTTGGAAGTTGTGTCTCACATATTAAAACTAAAAATAGCAGAACTCAGAACACGCTTTCTGTATATAGGCTCTCTAGTTTCATTCACTTCAGAAAAACATTTAAAAGTTTCTTTAAATATTCCCCATAAACCCAATCAGGACATGATCAGAAAACTGATATTAAAACATTTATGCAGCAGTCAGAAAGCAACCCTAGCTATGAAATTTAAATTCAGCAGAATCAGCCGCCTCTAACAGTCCTGACGAACAAATAACTGCCAGTATAATCTAGGCCTAAATTCTGCTGGATGCACAAAAGCTTTAGCATAAGGAAGGGGAAAGGGCTTCATCTTTGGGTGCTCCTTGGAGAATAGCTCCATGATGTGACTCAAAACACAACACACATGCAGCTGATTTCTCACGAATGGGACATTTTCTGCTCAGCAGTTGTCAGCAGTTACTCTGAATTTACAGGGTAAATGAAAACAGAACTTCATCAACTTTGCCTTTACTAAACTATGCTGCCAGAACAGATGTCAGGCAATGTTTTGAAAATAACATTAATTATTTTTTTATTAAATACATTCCATTTTACTACTCAAAGAGATGCATGTTATTATTGACTCAAAAGGTAACTAAGAAATCATATAAAAATATACTTCTTCCCACAAATGGAACGAGAATAACACATACAGAAGAATGGCACACAAGTGACTTCAACACATTTCCTTCATTATTTTCCTTCTAGCTAATTGCTAGGTTTTTTTACCAGGAACTGCCAGGGTGGCATCATCTCACACATAACCAGAGAAGGTACCAAATAATCACGCTCATTTAAAGTATCCAAACCATCTGACATGATGCCCAAGTTGAGTATAAAAACCACTGTAGAGTGGTTTTTGCCAAATTGGGACTAACAAAATATAATCAGGGCTTTCAATGGAAATAAGAAAGAATGCTAGGGAAGGCCTTCTCACCTCTATTTTTCTGCTTTCCTGTTTAAGTTTAGAGTCTCAATACATGACACCACATTTCACCAGGAAAAGGCAGGAAAAAAGCAGTGTAAACTGGTGATGTTTGTCACTCTGCACACACATATATCAGCACCATGGAATAAACTGTACTGAAAGCAGAGGAAGATTGCAAAAAAGGCAGTTCCACAGAATTCTGCTGGGTAGATTGTCATTAAAAAACAACAAAAAAAAAAATCTGTAGATCTATTTTAAATATTCTTGTCCTCTACAGAGTTTACTGTATTGTAAGTTTTTATATACATTTTCTAATGATGAGGTAAATGAGAATGTAGATAACCAACAATCACTAAAAACTAATTTTTTCCAGACATATAAACAAAAAACCTCATGCCCTTTCTTTTATATCATAGGTTGCCACAAAAAACATTTGTTCCAGTTTGCTAACCTTTCTGGGATTTCAGATCCACTTTTCTCAATTGACTGACAAAAACATCTATTGCCCCATGCTGTGTAGAAGCTTTTAGACTTCCATCTGAGGAATCTAAAAAAAAAAAAAAGAGAGAAAATAAAAGGACTGTGTCTCATTCCTCTTTTTAAATAAAAATTTACTATAATCTTTATTCTTTTTCTTAGTTTCTGGATGTGCATAGAGAAACACAGTCAAACTTTCAGAGCTAGCTAAAACAACAAACCCAAACCTGACTGAATCTTGCCAATTTTACAAAGTGAAAATATTCATGGGAGAATGCACTTGACTAATCATAACCAGGATGTCTAGCATTTATACTCTTAAAGCTTTCCGTATAGTTTTAGCATTAAACAAGTTGAATTAGAGCTTTTCTGATCCAAGATCTCAAGCACAGATGTGTAAGGTCAGAGTATGTAACACTAAAAACACGAAAAGGGGTTATTATCCCATAACTAAAACCGATTTCTTTGGAGTAGAAAACAGTAAGGAGGAGGAAAGTGGCCAGTCCCTGTTCAGCCAGCTGAGAAAGTGACACCATCTTTTGGCTAACAAGAAAACAATGATAAAAAGTAGAACTGGATGTGAATGGTTTTCCCATCTCAACAAATTCTATGTTAAAGAAGTTCTGTTCCAAACCTGAAGAAAAAAACAAAATCTTCATTAATTGAAATTAATGACCTGGAAAGAGAGTTTTACTTGGCTAAGTCACAATGAAACATTTTATTGATAATTGTTATAAACATCCTTAAAAAGTTTCAAAATGAAATTCATACTGAAGCAGGAAAAAAAATCATACCAATTAACCTCTCGGGGGGGGGTAATAATCAATATTTTCAAATAAAAGCTATTTTTGCAAATATTCCCCATCAGATTTAGTAACAGCCAATCAATTAGGCTCCACACAAGCCTGACAGATTTGCTTGCAACAGATACAGGAAATATCCAGTCTCTAGCTTTTCTGTTTTAAACAAAACATGCAACTAGCTCCTTTATCTGCACTATGAAGAAATAAAGAGACTCCCGATAGGATAGTGACCCCTTCCAGGAAAAACAACTGCTAACGGTCTATACAGCACCCTCAGCTGACAGTACTTTACAGAGACCAAAGATTATTTAATGAAACCTTCTTCACTACCAATCTTCAAATGCAAAAGCAGCTCTTCTGAGATTCTTCATCATGGAAAGTTGCCTTCTGCAAGTGTAGCAGTGGTACTACAAGACTGAACAGGGCTATCTTTTCCAGGTTTTTTCAATTATATAAAAAAACCCTAAAATTCTAAATTTGTGAGGGAGGATGGATTCTGTTTGCAGGAGGAGTGAACAGGATAAAGAATGCAGTAGGGAGGCAGTAGGCACAGATTCACCAAGGCACAGACTTACCTGGAAAGTAAAAACACTTGAGCCATCTTTGCCACCGCTAAGTGAAAATTCTTGTACTAGACACCGAATGCTTTGGGAAGCACTGTTTTGGGAGGGTGGCTTACTTTCTACCTGCCCACATCTTGCTGGATTTTGACTCCCAACATACACCACTGATCAGGAAGTTTGTTATGATGGAAAAAAAACTATAGGAAAGTTTCAAAAACACTGAGAACTTTGGCAGCATTAACCAAACATTACAGCAGACTTTACAATACATGTTTAGCTTCGATTTATGGAAGCAACATGAAATATACTTTACGGAAACAACTGAATATGATTTATGATTTCTGGAAACAATTTTATAGTTATGATATTAAATACATAGATATGCATAGATATGAATAAGAATACTGAGAGACTTAAAGTTGGCCATCACTTCTGCAAAGTCTATTAAAAATGCTGTTCAAGTTTCAAGTCTCTGTAACTCTTAAACAAATGAGAAAGAAAAAAAATGCAGGAAAATGGAACAAAAAACAGCCAAGACAAGGTTAGATAACCAAAAAATTAAATAAATATTTCAACAAGAAAATTTATTCTGTATCAAATAACACAGTCTGATAGGACAAAATGCATAACTGAAATAATGGAGACAACATATGACAGAAAAAAAAGCAGTAAGACAATTTATTTTTATATGTAAATACATACCCAGCTTTAGCCAAGACTAATGTGAATAACTGAGGATAAAAAACATGAAAAAGAAGTGGATACTTTAAATTCAGAATTTGTTAAGGACTGACAACTCAAGGGGAAATACAAGGATGAACCGTTCTAAAGAAAACAGAACAGATGGTCACTCTTGAGCAACTTCAGCTATTTAAGAATTTGCTAGTACAAAAAAAATGCAGTGAAGCAAAACGTCCTTGATAATGTTTTGTTAAGCTTTGTGGAGAATAACTTTTCCACAACATGGACCAGCTTTGTTAGTCTTTTTAACTCATAAGAGCGGAAGCCTGATTCTGGTCCCAGATGGGCAGAGCTGTATGTGCCCAAGATCAAACTGGAGCAGTGTGTTCCAACAAAGACATTAATTTTCAATTAATTAAGAAAACTAAAAAGTTGTACAAACTGATACATGAAGCAGTATGCAGATATTATATTAACAGCTACATAAAGAAATATCCAGAATTCAGTTTTCATGGAGGAATCTTAAAAGGTGCTCTACAGAAAGCCCAAAGAATAGCAACACCAAGAAAAATGACAAGTTTTGACAGAATCTCTTCTGTTGAAACATCATGGCAGTTCCCTTCTTTTGAATTATAAAAACGAGAAGGCATCACAGACACGTAAAAATTCTTGATTTACAGTGAAAGATTTACATTAATACAGTGAAGCCTAAAAAAAATGTGCCACTACTTGCTTAGAAATAATCTTATGGATCAAACAAGAGGAGTTTTTTTCCAAAATGATCCATTCTCTACATCTAGCCTTTCTGCTAGTACGGTTTAAAGGATAATTCATAAATCAGGCAACTTGAGAAAGACTGCAGAACGACAAAACTGTAAGCTTATTCACAGCACTAAACATTTAGTATCTCCTCTCCCTTCATTTTATAAAACCAAAAAGATTTAAAGAAAGGAACGAACACAAGAGATCTTGCTTTAATCCAGGCAAAAGCATCTTTACTTTTCCCGATAGTATACAATAACTGACCTTACTCATGTTAAAAATCAGTGGAAAACTTTCATTAATTTCAATGGCAAAATACAAGATCTTTATTAAGATTTGGTTAAGGATAGCAGAAAATACAAGATTCCATCATATGTGAAGCATGAGGAAGATTTAATTCCTACTTAACTAGCTATCTCATATTGTTTGTTGATAAAGGTTGTTCAGGGTTTTTTAGTTCATTGTTCCAAAACAGTCAAATGAAAGGTATTACAAAAAACTAAAATATATACATGGAATAGACTAATAACATGATACTACTAAATTAATGTGTGAAAGTAAAATCATTAGCAGTCACTAAAACTAATTCCTAAAAGAATGCATATGGAAGTTAAACGCATTTAATCTTTTAAGCAGCAAGAATAATTCCTATTATTCTTAGACAACAGCTGCTTTTACTGTATGCTCACAATTTAAAAAATATTTTCTCCAGGCCATAAAATGTCCAAAACACCACAATCTACATTCAACACGAAACAAAGGGAGAAAGTCCCTCAACAGAGGGAGGGAAGGGGAACAGGGAAATGAGGACAGTGATGATAAAGCTAGGTAGTAACTCAGTAGATATTAACATATCCATAATAACAGACTCTCTCAATTTTTTAAAAAAGCTTTGATTTTTTCATATCCTGATACATGAGGGATAAAAATAAACAAACAAAAGTAGCTGCCCCTCGCCTGCCTGGAGAGCAGGCATGCTTAGTATAAAATACAGTATGGAAGAAAGCAGGCAAGCTTAGCAGCTTAGTACAGGATACAGCACAGAAGAAAGCCTGGGAACAAGTGAAAGAATTGTGTTTGTCATTAGGAAAACACAAAGAGAGACCAAGTTCTGAGATATGAGGTTGGAAGATGAAGGACCCTTAAAATGAAGGCAAGAACATAACATACTTAAAGCAGATAGCAAAGATTGTATCAATAGAAGAAATTTCTATTATGAGCCAAGTTTGTGCATGGATCATACGTTAAAAAAGTACACCTAAGAGAAGTAATTTTTAAGCAGGGACTGTAATGTCCTTAATGGAACTCAGAAATGGGGTTTTTAATTTAAAAATTCCCTGGATAACATATTCAAAGTTGAATACTCAGGGCAAAAATCACAGATGCAACATAACTTCTAGATAAGTTACACTGTGTATTGTTTTACTATTCGGTTATCCAAAAGTATTCTGAACACCATTTCTGTTTTCTGTAATCAACAATCCTTCTCAAAAGAAAATTTTGGCCTTCTATCTCTGTACTAGGGAATTGCCTTATAACGCCACACTCACGTCACCATGAACAGTCTCAGACGCCTCAGTTCACCTTCACATCAGGACTATACGCAAATACCAAGTAGCTGCTAGACAGGTTTTTGACAAAGTTGAAACTTTGTTCTTTATTGTTAGTTTTCAGTTATCTTAAAACAGTGAGTCTGTCACAGCAAGCCACAAAAGCCTTTAGGTCCTCCACTGTGTGGGCTGTCGAAGAAAGGGGTTAGAAGAATAAAACAAACTGACACTGAGATCTTTACAAAATGGGTTTTTTTGTTTGTTTCTTGGATCTCTACATGCAGTTTTGCTTTCCAGATAAGTCCCTGCTGCCTCTAACCTGGAGCCATTCCCCTCCCCAGAACGTGGAGGTCGCTTCCTCCCCTCAGAAGCGAAATAACTAGCACAAATTTCCTCATTTTTGACAATTTTGACAGTACCAAACCCCATAAAGATCTGCTAGCCAGCAGTATCCTGGGTTATATTGACTAGAACAAGGCCGGTAGATGAAGGAAAGGGATTATTACCCTCTACTCAGCACCTGTCAGACCACATCTAGGATACAGCCTCCAATGCTGGGGCTACCACTAGAAGACAGGCGTCAATAAACTGGAGTGAGTTCAGCGGAGGGCCACAGCGATGGTCAGGGACTGGAGCACTTGGCCTGTGAGGAAAGGCTGAGGGACCGGGCTTGTTCAGCCTGGAGCAGGGACAGCTTCGGGAGACCTGACAGCAGCCCCGAGTACCTGCGAGGAGCTCATCGAGGAGACAGAGCCAGGCTCCTCAGAGCGGTGCAGGGCAAGAGCATGAGACAACAGACATGGGTTCAGACTGGATATAAGGAAAGTCTTTTTCCCCTTGAAGACATCAAGAAGCGGAACAGTTAGCCCAGCAAGGCTGAGCAGTCTGCATCCTCGCAGGTTTTCAAGTCCAGATACGATGAAGCCCTGAGCAACCTGGTCGGACCTCACAGTTGACACCGGTTTGAGGAGGTTGGTCTAGAGACTTCCTGAGGTCCCTTCCAACTTGAATTTTCCCATGATTGCACCACACAAAATTTTAAAAGATTAGACCTGTACTAAAAACAAAGTATTCCATCACTCTTTCTAGGACTACTAAGATTTTTAGTGACCATTTTAAGTAGTAGCTTAGACAAGAAATAAAAATAGGCCTGGTTGTTTTAAATGAAAAACACATTTAAAAGCTGTATAGCATTTGTTCCAAGTAGAAAAATTCTAGTGCAGGGTTGGAAAACACAGTGTCAGAAAACACTGTGTAGAAAAAAGCATAATCATTACTTCCATATTTTAACAATGTCAATATCAAACATTACCAAGTGCTAGACACTTCAAATTGCAAAGTTTTGGATAGGGTGTCCAAAAAATAAAAATACATTTACATGTAAAAATACAAATATTCAGACATAATTTGTCTGTTTTATATTTAGAACAAACTGTTTTATCAGATAACAGAAAGAAAATACACAGAAAAAGGAGAGAGTGAAAGACAACAGCACCAGTTTCCAGTTTTAATGCAGAATTATACAAGAATACAAAACTGTCAATCTATACAATTGCTTGTTTTTTTCCTAGGCTAATACTCTGAAAAACATCAAGCATCTCAACTAGGAGTTAGACTTGTAAGTAAATCTTCCAAAAGCTAAGGATACATCTCCAAAATCCAGAGATGAGTACATTTTCCAGTTAACAAATAAAATGAATTACTAACTATATAAAACTACAACCTCAACTGGGTGGAACAAAAGAATAACTTTTCTATTTTCTGCTTTGAGAGCTCCTTTGAGAGGCAGAAGTTATAGAACTGAACTCTCTCAGACCCAGCAAGGTCCAGCAATACTGTCTCCTGCTACAAAATTTCTATTTTCTTGGTTTTGGATACGATGTATGCAATGTCAACTCATCTACATGCGTAGACGGGGAACACAATGTTGCCTCAAAGTTTTAGACTTGCTTTAGAAATATATATCATATTCTTCAGGATTTTCATTAAAGGAATAATTAATCTTTCTTGCAGATGGTCATAAGCATCCCAACGTCAGATTAGCCAAGACAGCAAGACCTTTGTAGCCCAAGCAGCAGCAGAAATTCAGAAAATCTATGGATGTAAAAAGGCTCAAGCAGTGAAGAAAGGGTTTTTGTTAACGGCTTTATTAAGAGCTGGATGCCGACCTTCAGGCATGCAGAGAAATAGGTATCTACATGCCTATGAAAATCCAGCCCAGAAAGTCAGAAGATCTGCCTTTTTCTTCTTATGTCTGTCACCAAATTTCTGTCAATATCTGGCAATCCAGCAAGCTATCCTGTGCCCTATATTCTGCATACATGAAGGCTTCTACTTCTAAACCTTTTCCAAATTTTTTTTTTTTTTTTTTTTTTTTTTTTTTTTTTTTTTTTTTTTTTTTTTTTTTTTTTTTTTTTTTTTTTTTTTTTTTTTATTATTTTTAGTTGTTAAGAGTTGATCCACTGGATCTTAAAAGACATTTTGCTTTTGAAAAAAATCCTTAATAAAAAGAATCTAGATGGGGTTTTACCCTCTCTAGGAAAAAGTTAAGTATAACTAATCCTCTCAGAATTGAAATCTGAAAAATAAAACAGTTCAACTGTCAGATACTTCCTAATGTTTAAACTGAGCTTGATTAAGGAAAATAATCATCATTTGTTGGTGGAAATAATTATATCCTGTGTTAAAAAAACATTATTTAATAATTCTCACATTGCATGAGTTTGTTTAACAGAAGGAAAAACGGAGTAACAAGCTGGATTTAAGTCTGTGGTTTAATGACTAACTCATGTATTGCATTCATTTTCCAGGGATGTTAATATAGATTGTTTAAAAGTATAAAAAAAGTTATAATAGTACAGCTCATTGCTGCAAGATGCTTAGTACCGGGGTCATTATCATTAGCAGAAGACTCTGAGATTTGGGTCTGTAAACATATTTACAGAAGAGGAAATCCTTCAGGATTTCATTAAAGAGACACTGAATCTTGTCTACAGTTTGTTACTTCAATTTTCTATCAGAGAAATAACTGGAATTAGAGTGTTGCACTTCTGTGTCAATGCACTGTAAAAAAAAATAAATAAAAAAAGGGGCCTAGTATTTTCCTAGCATAATGTAGTAGTTAATATGATATGTTATCCCACTGTAGAAAAGCTCAATTTACTAAAAAATAAATTAAAAAAAATTTAAGAGCTACCTTCATTTCATTGTGAAAAACAATGGCCAAAGTAGTATTTAGAAATACTGTTTTATAAGTTTTCCCAGAAGCTTTTTCTTTTTTTTTAAACACAATATGTAATTCACCAATGATTTCATGATGGTATACGATACAAAAATAAAACAAAGCTAGCCTTTGAAAATAGCAAATATAAGATACAGAACAAGGTTAAAAGGCAAAGTGATTACATCTGAAGTACACTTAATTTTCTTCTCATGTCCTGATGTCCTCTCTTAATCTATGAGAGGATATCCAGCCTCAGTCTAATACACAAAGCCCAGTGGGTGTTGTGGCATCAAGGGCTAGAAGGGCTCCTTCCCTTGCTGAATCACCTCCTTTTCTAAAAGTTAACTATTTGCAGGAAAGGAGAAAGGAGAAGGGAAGAGTGGGAAAGGACAGTATTATCTTAGAGATAAGGCAGAACCTACCTACTGTGATGCTCCCTGTTTTGGTCTGCAGGGTGGTGTTACCTATTAGAGAAAGAAAAGGAAAAAAAAAAGAGGCATTTTAATGTTAAAAGCAGATTTAACTGTTTTCTCAAATCATAACAAAGATTAAAGGAGTGTGATCCCATATACACAACAGTATTATGGTTGTAGTAGTATATTTGACTTGCATATAAAAGCATAATAGCATAAATAAATTATACTGCTTAAACACTGTTGCTTTATAAACAAACAAAAAATCAACACATGTGGCTAAGTAACAGTGAAATGATTCCAGACAAAAAAACACTGAATAAAGCTTGAAGGCACAGGCTGGGTATGGGAGAGAGAAAAGCAAAGAGGCATTTTGAGGCTATAGTCCATTATTTTATTTTAGGCCAATTTTTTTTTTCCAGTTGTTCAGATGACTGCAACAGCACTATGGCTGATTAAAGTAGTTTAATAGGATGAGTAACAAAGGAGTTACACAGCCAGCTAAACAAAATAGCACCCATCTGAGAGAGACGACAGACAGAGTGAGTCTGTGTGTCCAGACACGCACATATGTTTATGTAAGCCTAGAGAGTCTGGAAAAAAAATCTGCTCTCCAAATTCGGGATGGGGATTTTCTGCTTTAGCCTGAAGGGCTACTTCCTGGCCAGCTGCCTAAAGAGTCCCTGAAAACTGGCTACTCCCTCCAAACTTAAGTGCATGATGACCCACTAGAATAGTTTTCATCGACTTCATCAGGATCCAAGTGTGTTGGGCTGCCTGAAGCACATCAAACAAAAGGCTGTACAAAGCATAAAATGTAGAATGGGCTCTTGCCAAACTTGCCAGTGCCTGTTCAGAGTAACGCATAGTATTTCATCCTTAAATTTCATAAAATGAGCGCTCCTCTTTACCTACGGCATCACAAGAATCTGAAAGGATGAGAGAGATATCTCATAGCAAAAGAGCCATCTGTGCTTGTCAACAGTCTAAAAAAGTTGGTAGAGCATTTATAGTTCCATATATCTATACTGTACATGTACAATTACATCACAAACAAAATGCTTTAAATGAAAAAGCTAAACCACAACAGTTGGTTCCTATCACCCCTTCATTTTCCCAGGAGAATAACAGAGTGAAAAACAAGATTCATCACAGTAATTTTGTCCAATTTTAATTTAATAATACATGGTATTTATGAAAAATTTCAGATCCTTTGGAAGAGGCCTCTAAAATTTGCAAGGGGATCAAGTTCTGCTCCCAACATCTTCTGCAACGACACAGCAGTAAACAGACATTAGGGTCGAGCGCATTCCATCGGTATGGCCTGCAGTGTTTTGCTTAGTGGTCCATGGACTGGAAGCTAGAAAACCAGCCTGGTATCAATAGTCTTATATTTATTGTTCCAAGCACACCCTGAACAAAACATTTAGTGGCTCCTGCATGCCAGAGTTGAAACAAAACCATTTTTCAATGGACTTGAAAGAGGTTTGGCTTTACTGTTCCYCCCCCCCCCCCCACGAGGTATGCACACTATATAATTATCCAACCTTTTCCTCCCTCTTTTCATTCCTAGTACTTATTTCTGTACAACCAACAACAAAAACAGTCCTTGGGTTTTGTAAACTAGCAAGTCTCCTGGAGCTGAAGCTACATTACACAGGGTCTGAATATAGCCCCTGCAACTCGTGGATTTGCTGGTCTGTTCTTCATTTTTCTCATTTTTTGCTTTCTGTTTTGTTAAACAGATCCCTGAAGAACATTAAACATTTAGAGATCAAACTCCTATTAATCACTTACTCATATGGCAGATATGCCATATGTAAGAGTAAGAATGCACACCCATATTATGTTGATAGGTACAGGCCACATATTTAGCTAGAAGAGAAGCTGCTTTTAAAGCAGATAGGAATTTCCTGCTGCACTGTGAGCTGCAATGCCTACAGACCATGCATAAAAACATACTTTCGGTCATGCAATTGTCCCATGTAGATCATCACTTAACTTATAATTTTTAAGCTAACCAACTCTTTTTTCAGATACATCAGGGCAAAGAGGGAAAGACCTGACCAGAGGTTACTGGTTTGATTATCACATGCAACTGAATTCAGCAGTGTAGTGCAGTACTATAAAAATCAAAATTAATCTTTTCAACAGAATATTGACAAGAATGGCTCGATGTTTCATTGTGGTTTTTTTTATTGAAAGAAATAGTTACAGTCTTTCCTATCACATATAAGCTTTGCTTCTCCATAAGCACTGTAAAACTTCCAACTATAGTACTGCAAGTCAGGGTTAAAGACCAAGGGCAAGATAAGGCTTTGGGGGTATAAACAAAGCCATCACTTTAGACTGTATTATTTCTGAGCCTTCGATTTGTTTTGATGACTCTCAAAGAGATAGTGCTATTCTAATGCACAGGAAAGCAAAGAAACAACCATTTGTGGTGCACCTTTTCACCACTTTGACTTTGCATTTTAAATTTGAACCAGACTAAACTAGAGAAGTTCATATAAAGGAGCTACGATAAAAGTCATTTCCACCGTCCTACTTTATACACAGCAGTACTTGTCAGAAACTTATCTGAAATTTATGGGACATACTTTTGTATGTCAGACTGTCTTGGGAAAGAATTATAAAGTGCTGAGCTCAAGCATAAGGTACTTCCTTCTACTCGCTGCAGATTTTCTACTTTGTCTTATTCAGATTACTGACAGGACAAGGCAGCTAGGTGTTCAGTCTTTCCTATATATATTTTACACACTGATTAATATAAGCTACTCCAATACCCATATTTTCCCGTGCAATTCTCACAAAATGAAGAAGCCCTTGACTACAACATAAGAAAAGGTGAAAGAAAAATAAGTCCAGCATCTGAAACAAAACGATCCTATACAGCAGCAAAAGCTGCGGGCTGAATATCTGGGAAGCAGCTCAGCAGATGAGGACCTGGGGCTCCTGACAGACACCAACTCGAGCCCGAGGAAGCAAAGAAGGTCAGCTGCACACAGAGCTGTACGGGCACAAGCCCAGCCAGCCGGCAGAGGCAAGAGATTGTTCCCCTATACTCAGCACTCGTGGGACTGCGTTTGCAATGCTGTGCCCAGTTTGGGGCTGCCCAGTCAATAAAGATACTGATGTACGGAAGGGAGGCTGGAGGATGATTAGGGGGCTGGAGCACACCGCACAAAAGAGGCTCGAAGAGCTGGGTTTGTTTTGCCTTAAAAAAAGAAGGCTCAGGAGTGATCTTGTTGTGGTCTTTGGCTTCCTAATGGGAGGGTATAGAGAAGAAAGCCAGACTCTTATTGGGGGAAGGCACCAAAAAGAAGGGATAGTGAATACAAATTGCCACAGTGGAAATTATGATTCAATATAAGGGAAAGTTTTTTCAGCGTATGGGTAATTGCAGACTGGAACAAGTTGCCCAGAGAGCTTGTGGAATCTCTGTCCTTGGGGATAATTCAAAGTTCAACTAGACAAGGCCATGAGCAAGCTGCTCTAGCTGACCCTGCCTTGAGCCAGGGGTTGGACTAGATGTCTAAAAGTTCCTTCCAACTCAGATTATTCTGCAATTCTAAAAAAAGAGGGATTCAGTCCAAGGCTTTGGCATAGTTGCAAAGGGAGATGAGTTTAAATCCCTGTTTATTTCTCCTACGTGCCTCTCTATGGAGAGAAGTTTCACTAATGTTTTTGCCCTTAGATACAACAGCATATTTCTCAGCCCCAGAGCTGCTGTCTTCTTGTTTTTCAAGTGTTAACTAGAAAGCCCAATGGCATCTGACATCTGTAATGCCTGCTATGGAAGCTGATTAGAATGACTCAAAACCAATTTCTTCAAAATAATGCATTATTCTTTCATCCTAAAAGTATGAAGCCTGCAAAAGAGCAATTAAGAATGCTTACATGCATATTCTCTTATCTCTACCTTAATTTCACCTTGCAATACTAACTAGGTTCAACTGGCACTGTTTACTCTATTCAGTTGTGGATTGGACTACAGGAAAAAATCCTGTGCACTCACTGATATTTCCATAGAGATCCTGATCCCCCATTCTTAGGGTATCTTCTTAAATATTTTAATGACCTCTGATCTGAAATTTAATTGGGAACAGTACATTTCTGAAAATTTCCAGCAAGACTGCTGGATTGAAGCAGTTAGATTTTCCATTAAAAGGTGTGATCACTTACAATACGGAAGTTGTTTTGGTATTTTGAAGAAACTTGTGTTATTAATATTTCCTGTAGTGTGAGTAAGGATTACAACTTTTCAGAGACAAGCACTTTAATATGAAAGTGTTTAAGAAAAATATCTTTAAGTAAACTCTTAAATTTTCATGAATTCCTTAATTACTAGCAAAGTACAAACAGTTTACACAGTGGAAGAAGGAATGAAATTTGGCAGACATTAAAAATTAACTAAACTCATTTTAAATTAAAAATTAAATGTTCAAAATACTACTTTTATTCATCATGTTATCAGCAATATGGGTATTTTATAAGAAACCACGAGAGAAATTTTCATTCTGTAACAAGAACACCAGACAATTTCAGCACTGTTAAACACATGGCGCACGCAATATGCACTCATTTTCTTTAAAATCTTAGGCAACCTTTTGTCTGTAGCTTGTTTGTACCATGATAGGTTTAAGTTTTTAAGTGACAGCAGAGAAAAAGTTAACTTCGTCTATATAGTCATATCTCCAGAATCTGAGATAGTGGACAGCAAAAGCATTGACGATAGTATCACTGCTATGAGATTGCTTAAGGACTACAATACCGAATTGCTATAGTGCTTCTGCAGAGTCAGCTTTAGTCTTTCAGGTCTTAATTTTAATTTGGTTCAGGCCTTTCCAGAGCTGAGTTTGCAGTGAAGCTTGGCCACTGACAGTAGTTGAATTGAACAGCCTAGGTTTCAACTGAAAAACAGGCCTGAGGCAGGTTTGTACAGCTTGTGCTACTAAGTTTAAGTGAGAAAAGAATGAACACAAGCTCAATTTTCTGAATGGATGTACCAATGGTATGTCAATTATAATACGGGCATACTATCAGCTAAAGGCAACTAGTGGACTTAGTTGCCCAAGAAATGATCTCTCCAAGAGTTTACAAACCAAACAGGATAAAATTGAAGTACTTCACGAGGCAAAGACTACAAGTGAGAGTGACCAATTTAATTTTTCTAACTTGTAATAAGATTCTATGTTTTCCACTAATATACATCTTTTAAAGTCAACAATATTTGGTCCTACTACTGAAAGATTATTGAGGAGCACGATGTTTTGCAGGAAATATTCTTCTGAAAGAATACACTGGAAATACCAAGTAAATCTTGATGTGCAAGTTCTTTCAAAAGAAACAGTTAAAATAATGTTAGGTGTTCCCAACCCATTTAATAGAGAGCTCATGAAAATAATCCTGAAGTCATGTCAGAAGCGTCTGTATGATTTGGATACAATTCTATTTGTTTTCACATTGTTCTTTAGTGAAATTATGATGAGGCATTACTAAAAGGTAAGTCACTAACTACAGCTGTTATTATTTCATTTTTGTACTGAGATAACAAAAATAAATTTTTGGATGCATACAGAGGTATGAACACACTCACAAACTGACCATTCCACAAGAGAATGAAAAGTCAGCTTATTGGCTAAAATACTGGTAGTAATACAGTCTGCATGTTAGAAAAACAAAAAAACAACAAAAAACCCTTAGTTCTGCCTACACATGCTGAAATGAACTGCAGCTAGCAAGTTTAGATACCAGTTTTCAGCTTACTATATATTAACAATGGAGCTGCTCCTTTAAAGGAAAAAGAATCATTTCTGAAGCAAGATAAAAATATGAAATTGCAGCAAATTGTTTACAGGGCACAGAGCTAGAAGCCTGGAACTCATACCAACTTCACACCCACTCCTCATATATCCTAGAGTTTGTTTTAACAGCAAATCAAACACATTATAACATAGACATAGTTCAGTGGCAATTTCGTAAAAGTACAGCTACACACTAGGTTCCAGCCCTGACTACTATTTATACAAAAGACACCCAAGTTAGTTTTAGTTCTGGATGAAGAACAGCAAAGGGTAGAAGGATTAAAGAGTGTGGTTTTCATCATAAAGGATAGAAACTGTCACCATTCTATTAGTATAGGGTGCCAGCACATACACAGACCATTTCTGATAAAAACTTCCAGATATGACCAAATTCTACCAGAAATCTTAGGAGCTGGATGAGTTAACTTTGCTGATGAAGAAAAAGCTGGGGGTGAAAGAAGCATCTTTACTCCCCTCTCCCCCCTCTTTTCTTTTAAATACAGTTTTCAGTGCTTAATTTTACAATATTTTAATATACACCCTTAGCATGTGTGATATGTTTCTTCCCTATAACATATGCTTTTTCCTATTCCACAAGGAGTGCACTTATGAAATTTTAGAAATAAACACAGTATGCTATATTGTAAGCTAATCCTCAACAATTCAGCCTCTAACCAACACTGACTTGTTTCGCTCATGTACTGCACATGATTATTTAGTGATAGACTATAGCATTAGTCCTTTTGTTATTATGAACATTATGGATACCTTCACAATAGCTAATTTTCTGACAGTATTTCCTTTCCTATCTTACCATGAACACTTCCCAGTAGAATATCACCAGCTACTGAAGACAGAGATGAAGATTCTGCGTAGAGATACTTAGTTTTCAGCAGCCCATCTTCAGTGGATATGTTGATGGAAGTCCCCTGCAGCTTCTCTATACTCACGCTCTAAGAGAAATAAACTTGAATAAACATGATTGAAAACTTGTCATCCCAGTTTGAAAAGGCATAAAGAAGTAACACTACTAAAAACAGAACAAGTGGGAAGTAGACTTTAGTGCGAAACAAACGGAATTGAGTTCTCAGTTAAAAACTGCACAAGACAAAATAAACAAAACGCTCAACATCTTCATCCAGCTCTAACCAACGAGTTAATAAATCTTTACAATATTCCTATGAATTGTTACCGCCATCATACAGGTGAAGAACCCAAACAGTCAAAAACAGATCAGTGAAAGAATAACTTGACTATTTTAAAAACAAAACACTTCATTTTGAAAAGTTAAAAAAAATTTGTAGCCTTAACTAAGACTTAATGCTCATATGTAATTATAACACTTAACAGCTTTGGTAATCAGCTTACTGTGACCATATACCAAAAACCCACAGCTTTTCTTGTTCCATGTAGCTATTTATGCAGACTTTTCACTTGCTCACTTTGTGAACATAGCTTTGGTGAAAGTTTACAATAATTAAAAAAAAGCCACAGCAGCTCTTTCTCTCAGCATAATTGTTTTACCTTGGTTATCCCCAAGCTATACAAAGCCTTGAAAAGTAAGAGATATTATCTCCATTTCTATTTTTTTTTCCTTCAATAAAAATGAAGAGAAAGGAAAAGATTTGGGAAATTGCTGTGTTGATGGATTTGAGGAGTAAAAGGTGGTAGACACAAGAACGCGATCTGTGTACAAGCAGCCAGTCTTGCAACTAACTTGAGACTATACGAACAAAATAAGTCCCATTCTCATGCCACTACCATAAGAATTTAATACTATTCTTCCCAAGTTAAAATTGATTTATGATGGAGTCATGCTAAGTTCATGCTTAAGCCCCATTTTAACAGGTTTTTAATTTGCTCACACTAAGTGAAACTGTGCAAAATCATTATTCACCATAGTGTCACCGAAATTGGGAGTAAAACTCCTTAACACCAATTGTCGGCCTTTGGTAACGATAGTGATTTACAGCCTTCCAGTTCAAACTGTATCTTATGCCAATTTATCTTGATACCCATTTTGTCATTTTAACATTGTCATGCTGTGAAAAAGTTAATACAAAAAAGTCTGCTGTCCCTTCTAGTGTTATGTTCCTCTGCAACTACTAAAAAAATACGATTTAAAGAACGAAAATGTATAAGGCTTTCTCAAAGTAAGCAAAAACATCAGTCTAAAAAGAAGGTTCTCACCCTTCACCTCTGCCATGCAAGACTACCAGCCAGATCCTCCTCCTGTTCATGTCAGAGGGACTGAATGGCATAAACAAGCTCAAAAGTCTTGACTGAGAAAAAATGGTGAAATCCTCACCACATAAGCACAGCAGGAGAGCACTGGAAGGCTGCTTCCCAAGAACTCTCCAAAGGCTTGATGTGAAGGCGATGCTACGGCTGAAGAGGCATGCTGACAAAACACAGCACTCAATATCGCACAGAATTCATGCAATACTGTGTCCTAAAATGTGAACTAAACAGGTTGATTTAGTATTGGCTACACCATAGCCAAATTATGCTGTGATCTTACTAATCCATATGTTAAGCTTTATGCTGCCTTTATACCTTAAGTCATAAGACTGCAGCATGGACTATTGCTTTAAGACTTCTTACATAATGTATTACTAGAATACATAGGATGTATCAAATAGTGTTACATGCTGTATTAACTTTTAAGAAATCTGATGATCAGAGCACTGCATTACATACTGGTTGCCACACACCTATAATTTTACAATCTCTATAGATGTTGCAGCCTGGAACTACGCTCCAGAATCTAAAGATCAATAATAGACAAAAACAATGATATTAAGAAAACAGTTTGAAGCTATGACACCTGACTCTACTGGATGTGACAGCAATTCAACCCTTCAGAAGACAAAGTAGAAACCTTACCAAATACAAGTTCAGATTGTGCCTGCCCTTGAACCGCGCTTCGCGGAGCTCCCCCACCTGCCCCAGCCACTGGCATGAAGGGTGGCAAAGAGCACAGCTTCCCTGGTACCGAGCCAAGGCAGCAAAGAGGAGAAAAGCCACTGTCATTTTAGGCTCTACAATCTAAACCCACTCGGAAGAGTTAAGCATCCTGCAAAGTACCTTGCCAATTTTAGCACTGCCATCATTGCTATCAGCAGAACAAGAGTAAAGGCAGCCACGCTTTAGGAAAACACAAATATGAAACGTCTACATAATCTAAGTGCAAACTGCCTGCCTAGGTGCTTTCCTCAAGAGAGAAAGGAAAGCCCAAAAGCTTCATTTGTTACTACAGTATGCAAGTTCTGATCCTATTTAGGGATTCACCTTATTTATGTATTATGAGCTACCTTACTAAAAAAAAAACAAAACAAAACAAAAAAACCCCCCACACACTTGCCAACCCACCTTGTTCACCAACCTCAACTACCTTTCTTATAAATGTACAGCAATAAGAGCAAGTCATCTTATGACATAATAAAAATTAAGTATCAAGGCAGCCAGTTAGTATTAAAAAACTACCAATACAATGACATGTGTTTCAGAGGAACCAAAATCTGTGTGTGTGGGGCAGGCGGGAGGAAATCAGACTGCTCAAGTCCAGGACTAAAAAGTATTCTAGAGCGTGTGACTTTTCACTGAAACTAAATCTATCTTCAATTCCAAATTATTTAGCTTTTATGAATTTTTGGCAGAATGCAAGTATTTGGCTCAGTTAAATAAGCGCTATACAAAAGTCCCTGTGGCATATATTAGCTAATGACTCCCCAGTTAAACAAATTGGATGATTTTGTCTGTTCACCCACAAGGTTTTCTGGGAAAATTCCCTCCCTTGAGAGCAGAGTCTTGGAAGCTGCAGTTACTGAGACTGACCACATGCTCAGGTTCTATCTGTTTTTCCTTACCATTTTTAAAGAAAAAAATAAAATAAAAAAATCAGTCTATCATCATAAATCAGACTGAACTGTTTTTTGCACCTGAACACATTTTCAAGATGAAAACTAATGTCTTGCTGTGTTTAAGTAAAACAGCTCCTTCCTCACATTTTCTATATTTCTTGGCTTTGTTTTTTGTGCTATCCTTGCTCAAATATTTGATGAGTATATTCACTGTTTCCCCTCCCCCTTAAAATATTCTCCCTGTTTCTGAAGTGTTTAGTGTCTTCCACACATCCCCACCCCGTCCAGGAGGGAACTGAAGAATCCCTGACAACGCTGGTTTATCATAGAAATGCTGACAGAGCTGTAACATAGTGATGACTACAACTGATGGAAGAAACATCTCATACAATCACACATGGGAGATGTAAGGCAGACTGATTACTAACAGGAATGGCCAACTGAGAAAAGAAATCTTACACTCTCCTTTGTAACTATACAGCAAAGTTTATTAATGAGAATTTCAACAATGAGCCAAAATTCTGTTCCATATTTGTAAATATGTAAAGAAGGCTGTAAGCTACCTCCGCCTTCTTCCATTCCCTGTAGCTGCTAGTGGCTTATAACCAATCCTAACTCCATTAACCAGTAACAGTCCCAAAGGAACTGCTGATCAATCAGCACTGATCAGTCAGAACCGTGGCATCAACGTGGTGTGCCACAATCAGACTTTAACCACTCTGCGTTATGCTGGAAGGTTGTGCTGGGATGGAAAAATGTTCATTTAAAAAAAAAAAAAGTACGTGTGTATGTGCACACACACACAAAAGAATAGCTCAGCTAGAGCAGCCTCAGGGCTCCTTTGTACATAAAAAGGATGGCTAGCATCCAAAACAAAGAAATGCAGGCAATTTAATGTTGATAACTAAGTAATCTGCCATTGGCTTTACAAGAAATTTACCGCATGAAGTTAAGTTGTATATAAATGACCATGTGATGTCAGAATCTGATTTACAAACTGTACAACAGCACCAAATGGAACTTTATACAGGTGATTTTGGACTCCTGGATTTATAGCTTGGGCTCAATTCTTTCCTTAGCGAGGAAGGGCTACCTGTATGTTTTTCTGATTCCTCCCAAAGCTGGGCATTTATCAGTTCTGACAGGGTAGTGCATGCATACAAGCCACTTCCAGACTTGACCTCGCTCTACATGCTCATATAGCAATGCTTCTGATCTAATAAACCTTCTTATTAGAATGCCTCACCGTTCAAATTGAGCCCAAGAACCAGACTGGGTCTGAAAGCTGTAGTATTATGTAGGGCCTAGCTCTACATTATTCCAAACAACAGAGAATTGACTGTTTTTTGTCCTACCATGGGGGGGGGGAAATCATAGTAGTATGAGGTTTGTCTCATACTGCCATCTGCTGAAAAAAGCACACCACTCCTTTCTGGAATTGTTTTTCTGTTCATGGTACTTCTCACTGAATCTCTCATAACAAGATTATATGAGATTGTATTTCCGCAGCTGCAAAAACACATACAAAACCTGCCACTCATCAGCTTTCATGACTGTATAATGCTGGCAGTGTAACGCACATGCATGTATCAAGCCACTGTTCAGGAGACACTAAAACTCAGGTGCCTATTGCAGAGTTCAAGTGTGTTAATATCAGCCAAGTAAATTTAAGTCTGTTTTGAGGGTCTGCATAATCAAGGCCGATGAGTTGTATGTACTTATGACAGATTAGTTAATGCAATGTTAGAAGTTTTATTTTTAACTCAATAAGATGCATTAGTGTATAAAACAGTGGTTCATATAGTTTTTCCACAAGAACACAAGCTTCTTGTAGGAATACTACATTTTTTTTATTAAGAAAAAATAACAGCTTAAGTTACATCCTACAAACTCCACATTGATGGAATGTTCACATGCTTTTTGTTACATTTCTGTGGAGCCTTTGTCTACTACCCCAAACCAAGCATAAGATAAAACAGTGTAAATGGACAGATAACTGTTTGCTAATAACGTAATGGCAATTAACCAACAATGATCATTAAATTTTGAAGAACATTTATATTCTGAAGGACATTATTTTGCAACACACAAGCTAAACTAGTGACATCCACTGAAAAAAGCTTCACTTCTTACTTACACCCTTCTCTGTAGCGTGAATATCTGTATTTCCATAGAGCGTTCCAAGACCAATTACTTTGCCTCCATTTGTCCGTATGCTGATTTTATGACTCTGAAAAAAGTTTAAAATTCATACAGTTAGGGCAAGCACAACTGGAGAACAGTTACCTTGTTTTTCAAGCAGTACTACAATAATTAGCTTGGTCTGCAAATTTCTATTTTACTACTTAGCTTTCTTCTGAAGTGACTGTGGAAGGGGCCAGTTATTTCCAGTGGAGTCAAGCCCCCCCAAATTGCCCATCTTTGTGACAAGAAAGGCAAGAAAGACTAATGCTGAGGAACCCTTTACTATCAATACAATTCTTTGATCAAAATAGTCACTCAGTATGCACTGAAATAAGCAGCATGGAGAAAGATGGATCTTGATTTTTGATTTTATTTATACTAGAAACAAAGGTATGCATATACCCGGTGCTGCAGTGTAGATTAAAGACATGAGGTAACCGTAAGAAACGAACTTGCATACTGGAACCAGTATAGCTACAGTGTCACAGAACTCTCCTTAGGAATATATACACAGTACTCAGCACAACTTATGTTTGGAGTCATATATATGACCATATATTTCTATGGCTACATCCCAGTGCAAACCTTAGGCCTCCAGGTGATTATACCAAACTAGGCTCTAGTGTTTCACTCAAACCAGACTCTCATTCAAGTTAGGTCCTTTAGATACAGCATCTGCACTGCTATCAAATTTTTCACAAAGGAACCAAGTTTTAAATTGAAACACTATAACCCCTTTACCTTTTGGCTGCTGCATACAACCAACAAGAAAAACAAGTTAAAGAGATATACCAAAAAGGGGAAAGAAAGGTAACAATTATATTTAGACAAGCAAGAAATATACCAGAAATCATAAAAATACTTAAGAGAAGCCAATTCTCAAAAAGACAAAAATTAGGTCCTGAGACAGAAAACCAATCACATGGCGGGGGGGGGGGGGGCGGGGAAGTGGGTAGGGAAGAAAGGGAGAGATCAAATTGCAATTATCTAACTATACATTCATAAAATAACTTCTGCAACAAATCTGATTAAGAAGTCTATGGATCTCAATAGCAAAACTCTTTGTTTCTACCGAAAAGGGCATTAACTTCTGTAGATGGTATTTAATTTAAGACACCATCTTTAAAGCTGACAAGCAGACCTGAAATTTTCAAGATATTTAATGATTAAATACCTACCTGGATAAGCCACAATAAATTGCATTAACTGGTTCTTATCAGATTGTAACAAGATTAAGACCAAAAAACAAAAAAACCCCACCCATAACCAACCAAAACCCTCAAAAATTGTGAAATCAAGTTTCCAACATGGAAAATATTTACTCGTACCACTCGTATGTATTTCTGATAAATAACAAGAACTGGAAGTTTTGTATGGCTTCATAAGACAGGACAAACTCTGGATCAGTGTTGCCTAATCTTTGCATAACAAGCTTTGCTTCCTCTTCATCATGTAAGAGGTTTCCCCAGAATAAAATGAAACACTCCAAACTTGAGACTACTGTAGTGTTTCAGATTTTTTTTTTTAAAGGTTGTAAATCACTTGGCTGTTCAAGTAAGCTTCTGTCTACGTACAGATGATCCTCTCTTTATACAGTAAATAGGGTAACCCATAAGTCTTTTTGATGACAAAGTTAAATTCGATGCTTCAGCTAGACATACATGGCTCCTTTCAGACACCTGCATGTTAGACACACCAGACTCATGGTTAAAGAGCAAATCCTTCAAGCATATAATTTGAAGAAAATACGGGCACTCATGTTATGACATCAAAAGAATTAATATAACAATGGCTTATCCAATTTGGCCTTTGATAGTTAATTAAAAATAAAGCTACCTATTATACACTTCATTCATTTTCTCAGACTTGTTTTGCTCTTACCTTATCATATTTAGGATAGAAAAATCTCTACGAGAACACACAGGTCCCTCAACCTTTTCCCCAGAATTCTTACTACGACACACCCATCCTCTCAAAAACAGGCTTTCAGAGGTAGGTATCAGTACAGACAGCTCACTGAAAGCCAGATTTGCTGGGACATGAAGCAAGCTGTAATGGTCAAGTAGGTTTCTCAGTTAGAAAATTCCACTAGCTCAAGGAAAAAACACACTGATTTGTCATAGGGCTTCTCCTAGCAAGAGAGTGAGGTTTGAGTGAGGAAGAGGCTATGAAGGCTGTGATAGATATTAAGAGAAAGACTGAAAAATTCTTTCAGTTCAAAAGAGAAAGGACTGTGGTGCAGATCTTTAATAAACCAGATTCAGACATGGCCTGTGGTGAGGAAACATGGCAGGTCTTCCAGTGCTTGTGTGCAAGACACCTGGGAATTCTAGTTACCACTGGCACAGTCAGGAGTCAGAAGTAATCACTGGACATACTGACAAATAAAATTAAAGGGTTTCCTTGGTCCCACGGTCACTGTTAAGCTGATGGATTGTAATACGAAGCAGGAGAAACAAAACAAAGAAAAAAGAGGGAGCACTGCTACACTAAAAAGACCTAGAACTCAGAACTGTATTGTGGCATTACTGCTACTGTCAATCAACTTAGAGACTCAGAAGGGGTAGGGTGAACTGAACTTTAGCCAATGGTGGGGGGAAACAGAAAGAAAATAACCTCTCCACAAGTCTCACTGGTTCTGTAATGCTTAGCACACCAAGAACACCAGTGAAAAATCCATTAAAAAAATTGTAACAGTAGTCTAATCTTTTCTGTTCAAGTGCTATCATGCATGAATAAGGAAGACAGATGTCAAACAAACTTCTAGGTTCTCTCTAAAGACACCAAGCATTATTCCAAAAACCAGCAGGCTTTTCAAATTAAAACTTAAACAATCAACTTCTTCCAGTTTGTGGCAGGTTCAGAGAATTAGCAGTTGTGAAACTGTTCACCTAGTGCTCTTAAATAACCCCCACACGACCAGATTTTGTTGGGGTTGGGTTTTGCTGCTGCTGTTTGTTTTTGAAGTCATGGATCAATAATCCTTTGCCCTCTGCTGTAGAAAAAGATGCTCATGTTTTGCTGGTCAATGAGTATTGTGGATGGCATGACAGTGAAGCAACACTGAAGGGCTCTTTAACCCATCCAGGAGAGGGCAATATCTCTTCAGTTTGCTCAGTGAGACACTAACTATCCCTGAAGGAAGATCAGCACTTGTGCTGCACTGCAGAACCTAAGGTCTTGGAGGGTTGCGACTTCTAGTCTGAAACATTTTCAGTAGCTTGGGGAGTGGGGGGAAGATGGGGGAAGGATTAATAAATCCTACCTCTCACTGCTAACACAGAATATACTTCCTGAATTAGAAAACTGAGTTATAGCTACCTTAATAGAACCATAATACTTCTTAAATACAATTAAACTAGACTAAAAACTGATTGTACCACTAAATGTGATGCTGTGATTGTACAAATTTATATGGTTCTGCTCCTGCAAACACCTGCATGGTCAGTAACTTTTATTCAAAACCATTATCCCAGTACTTCAGAGTCAATGAAACCAGGAGTGGTTAAAAAAAGGAGCTATTTTGATTTAAAAAAGCCAAAGCCTTATAGTCTACTCAAGCTTCATTTTAAACAAGTGTTTCAATTCAAATCCACAGTTCTTTCTTGATTCTTCACATTTAAATGTGTTCTATCCAACCTTCTGAGACAAGGCTGTTCCTCTCATCTAGTGCTTAAGGGAACCAAAAAGCTTCCCATTTTGCCACTGGCATAGTAGGCACATTGAAGTACAAGCAGAGGGGAAATATCATTTCTTCACACTTGCAGTTTTCCCTGACATCTTTTTGTGAATTGAGAGGAGCTTGGTAAGTTGAAAAATACAACATCAAGCTTTTTCTCAAGGAAAACAGAACTGTGACCTTTTGATTTTTAGAAAGTTCAACATTTTTCAAGTCTCTTAAAATTAAGTCTGAGAAAAGATCCCTACAAAATTAATTAGTTGTCTTCCCTCAGAATCCTCTCTTTTTCCATGAAAAAACCTTGACCATTGTTATGGCGCGCTGTGATTACTGTCAATAATGCTGGCCAGCACTGCTTTTTTTTCCCCGCATATTATGCAGTTTGTGCTTGCTGTTATTATTACTACATCTTATATAACAGAGTCCTCATCTTTAACCAAAGCTTTAAAACAGCAGTAACACATATAGTGCTGTTACCTTTTCATTGGATTTTAGTTACCTTTTCTAAGATTAATATGGTCAATTACACAGAATCTGGAATACAGAGATGGTCTGTGGTTCCTTCTACCATTATCAAATATGGAATAAACCTAGCTCTACTGTATATTAAATTTCCCCTTATATTCAGTTTCCCAGATGTGAGCTATAAAATCATCTCTCCTTTACTGTTGTAAAGGAAAAATGCTGATAGATTTTCAACTTTCAAGAATACTTAAACATAGTAATTACTATATCTGAAAAAATACCTTTCCTTGGAATTTATAGTAACTCCTGCAGGTGCAATTCCAATTATTCAAGTGAAATTGATTCCAACCAGCACCTAAGTTGGATATATTTTGATTATTTCTACAAAAGCCTACAGGAAGAAACGTGAAATCTTAAGACTGAAGAAATAAGATCATGACCATATCATGTATAGTATTTATCAGAAATATTTTAGACAGGTATTTCAGACATGTAATACATAACTTGATTGAAAACTAAACTAAAGAGTTTGTCAGTATTACTGATATCAGATTAAAGAAAATCCCCCCCCTTTCAAAAAAGCGTTCCGCTAAGCACCTTACAGTCTTGACTTAGTGGGTCTAATCCCATTGAGTGCCTGAATAAGCTGAATTTAACATTCATTAAAGCCAACTGGCATCCTGCCACTACTACTAATTTCTGCTGACTTGCTTCAGCTATCATCTACGGTTCCTGGACTTCTGACCCCAAGCTATTTATGATTATTAACTTGTGTCATAATTGTACAAAATAAATAAAGGTGAGGTGCTGAACCCACAGGAACACTTCGAACTGCTAGAATATTTCTCATCTCCAGAACTCTTCTCTTTATACTGTATTCAATCATATAGTCACTTTTCACAGAATCACAGAATCACTGAGGTTGGAAGGGACCTCTGGAGATCATCTAGTCCAACCCCCCTGCTCAAGCAGGGTCACCTAGATACAGAGTGATACAGAGTGATACAGAGATACACCTAGAGTGTTGGAATTGGGGAGGGTTGTTTGTACCTTTATTGACTGTAAGACACTAGTCCCCTTCTCAGTTTCTATTTTGCAGTTATCGCATTCTATTTTCTGAATCTTCACGCAGCCAGTCCCTGATGTTTTGATATCCAAATCTAGAATTAAAAGAATTTTATTAGCAACAGAAGGACAAAAGTCAACAGTTCTATTTAATGTAGCACCCAACTACAATATATAGCAACTGCATGAGGTAGGGGGAGAAGAAGCTTCACTATTTCGAAATAAGCTTCTTCCAAAGTTTGGCCACACACTTTCAACTGCATCACTAGCTGCTATCAGCAACTGATGGTGAAAACTATATAAACCTGTATACAACCAGGCAGCTCTAAGAGAGAATATTTGAAGTGGCAGCAGAGTGAGTGTAACCTCTGGCAAGGATTTGGCAGGGGGTGGTCCTTCAGTGAAGTTTTATTCATTTACTTTAAACCCACTGAGCACACCCCTTGAATTTTAGGCTATTCTCTCTTCTACCCTACATGCAATCCGACAACTCCCAAACTCTGCCTCCATCTCACAGCTACCCTGGTCACCAACTCTACTAGCAGTTCATCTGGCTACACTCAAGTGGTTTTGTTTTGTTTTGAGTTTTTTTTTTTTTGGGGGGGGGGGGAAGTTGAGAGTGGAGTGGCAGTTGTTTGGGAACATATATAGAGTAAGAGGATTCAATAGCACAAATACAGATGCTGCGAAGTTAGAATTTGTCATGCTTAGACCTATGCTGCTTCAGTTAGCAAGCAGTGTAACAAAAATGAGTATAGAAAAGTTTGCACGCGTCATTCTTCTCCAGCCTTTTGGAAAGTCTGACTTACCCTCCTGGCATGAAGGAACATGAATTACTGTTTTCTCATCTGAATCACCTTACCTTATTACTGTTCACATATTCCCATAAAGGCAAGTCACTGGGTGTGATAATTTGGTTATCAAGGAAGTAACGTATGGGCTCACAATGCTCCACGCAGGAGGAACAAAAGCATTTTTTTCGGCCACTTAAACTCTGTGGTGAGCTCAAGGGACTGGAGAAAAGTTGGAGAACATGCAGGCTGGGCATTCTGGCTGTGGTGGTAATCATTTATATTAATGACCACAATAAACACCGGTAAAAGGTAAAGCCAGGTGAAACTGTCATCTGAGAATATCAGGGCGCAAGGGGGAGGGAGAAATCCCTTAACTCAAACGAGCCCCTGTCAAAGCACTTCTTTCACTTCCAAGATCTTCTAAGGTGACCAGCAATATTAGAGTTAGAGGAAAAATAACCAGAGTGTGAAGAGCAACACTGAAACACTGCTGCTCAAAACAGGTGCTGGAACCACAGTGGGAGTAGCCTGCAGGTTATGAAAAGGAGAGAATCTGAGAACTGCAGCTATCAGTGAAGGGAGGTTTTGCCAACTGACAAAACAGGAGAATCCAGTATGCCAGCAGGCAGAGATAAAACATGCTACATCTTTGCTGTAAGAGTGGTATGTTAGTGCCAGTTAGCCAAGAGATTAGATTTATGGAGGGATGCACAGGGCATGGTATCAGGTAACACTTCCCGAAGAAAGGCGGCTAGAAGAGGTGGACTGGATAAGCAGGTTTTGCAGAAAGCCTTTTTACTTGCAGACATTATTTTCCTCAACCTCTTCACAGAAGAGCAGCTAGATACACAGACTCCCAAGAAAGGGATACTGTGAACAAGATTTCCCCAAACTGTCCTTTTCCTAAATTTTAACAAACCCCTAGAAGAGGCTTTGAGGCATGTATAAGAGCGCAAACCGTGACAAACTGGATGGGTGACAAGCATCACAAACAAGGGCTTGAGGGCCTACACAGTAACATTTATACTGGTGAAGCCTAGACAGTTTCACCAAACTAAAAATATCCATCAGTGGTATCTGAACTAATTCAATTTGATCAAAGCTGATCTACAGGTTCTGAAGCCATCTTGGAGACAGATGGACAAAACATTTCCATAAAATTTTCCTTTTTGGGGAGTTGTTTAAATGTAGTCCCCAGAGAGGCATGCATAGAGGCACTTCCCAAACATCTAAGTTTGAAATGATGCATCCTTGCACAGCACAAACCTGGAGAGTTCACAAAGAAAACAAGATTATTTTTGTAATACAAGCTGTCTTGCTCAAAACTGTTCAATTCACCCACTGGGAAACTACATGGTCCTTGGGAAGAACTGTGTCTGAGACTCTTGAGATTTTGCTTTCAGAGAAAAGAGAGGTCACACAGCCAGTTTCCTTGTGCAAATCTTCAACTAAATCAGCACAACAGCTTCTGGCCCTTATCACTTCCGTGGAAAGGGATGAAGAAAAAGCTCAAGAGAGGTGGGTTTAGCCAAAGTCACTCTGATACCAACTTAATAAAACTTTAATAAGAATAAGGTTAATAAAAATACCTGAACCTGCAAGGCATATTAGGCCCATCATTTGAAAAGCAGAAAAAAGTGTACTACAGACATATTGAAGACAGGTACCAAAAGAAGACACAGAAGTCTAGGGATTCGCGAGTATGCTGTTAAGAAACAACAGGGATTCTTGGCCCAGAAACACTTTGCGCCTTGGTCCTTTGCAGCATCGCAAGACTTTGCTAGCCTTGATATAGGAAACACTCGTGGACAAGGAATGGAGTCCCTCTGTCTCATGAAGAGGCTTCCTAAAGCAGGATAAGTGACCCTACAAAGAGGCCATACAAGAGCTGGATAATATTGCTAGAGAAACTTCAATGAGCAAGGAGAAACAGAATACACTGTTTCAGTGCCAAAGCTCCAAAAATAGCTAGTTTGATTTTTCCCTTAGGGAAGCTGAGGGCTGCAGCCAACTCCAACCACACAAACCTCAAAGAATGCATAGAGATCTTTGGAGCATAAAGGACTCTTACGGAAAATGAATGTGAACAGGGAAAAAGACACTTGTATCAGAATGTAGGTGGAGGTGCCTCAGAAATATCACCTTGAGCTACAGTATTTGAAATTGACTGGTGAAACGCTTATTTTAAAATAACTTAGCAGCCCTGGACCACTGAAAGTACTTCATGACAATCCATTTCTCTGGACACACAGGAAGCTTATCAGTAAGTGAGCACTGATGTTAAGACAATTTGGTACAAGAAAAACTATTTATTGAAGGCAGCAGATTATAGTATTTGCTACTCTGAGGCTGCAGGTCTGCCATGGTTACGAGTAGACACTGATGATCTTGTTTCCAATGCATTAATATGTTGAGATTTCAGAAAAATACACTGCTGAAAACATTCACATCTGCTTTCTATTAACACTTATGAAAAACAAAAAGCAGGAACAAGCAGTCCAAGGAGCTCAGGTTCTCCTCTCAAATCAGTAGGCAGAAGGAATGGCTTAAATGATACCATGAAATGATGAAATTGTGAATTACCAACATCAAGACCCATACATTCATTCCATTTGTCTAGTTACATCCATAGGAATCTACAGTACTCTGCCAAGAGCAGTTCCACGGGCTTAAATATGACTGAAGTGGGAGAATTAAGTTCTCCCAAGGAGAGAACTGATAATAGAAAACACCCTAGCTTACAAGTAGGCCTAGACCAGGACCTGTATAGTGTTTGATACTATAGGAGATGGGACAAAGTTTTAGAAGACTTCTCAGTGAAGCCTGGAAACTACTTCAAAACTCGTGGCTCTATTACACGACCTTGGCACAGAAGTCTCTATTCTCTTCACGATGGTACAATATGGGAAAGCATTGGGACAAGTTGTCCAAAGAGGCTGTGCAGTCTCCATCCTTGGAGGTTTTCAAGACCAGACTGGACAAAGCCCTGAACAGCCTGGTCTGATCTTGGAACTTTGAGCACAAAGTTGAAGTAGAAACCTCCAGAGGTCCCTTTCAACCTGAATTACCCTATGATTCTAATGTCATAGGTACCTAATAAGGTAATACGTAAGAACTAAATGTGAGGAGAGGACAGAAGATTCTCAAATTCTGGCTCAGCCAGACCTCAGCTGGGTTTCCCTTCCAGTACTCAATCAATACATAGCAACCAGAAATCAAACAGTTGGCTTCAGGTTTAGTCAGCACGTGCTGTTCCATAAGCCAAGACACAGGGTTCTTGTTATGTGCTGAACAGGTAGCCATGTGCTTACACACGCATGGGCACACCCACAGAAAAAAAACCCAAACAAATAAAAAACCCCAAAAGCCACACCCCCAAAGCTAGATTAAAGAGCAATTTATTGACATCTATGATCTATGAAGGTTAATTGTGTCAGCAAGGACTATCAGACTGTGCAAGATACTGAAAGACAAGCCAAGACTAGACAAAGGAATATAGGCTCCTATAGGACTCCCTGTAGGGGTAATAGCAGTTGCCTTTAGTTTCAGATGCATATTTAAGCTTGTCACCTATCATCTTCTGCACATGCTCTTCAGGTTCTAGGGGAGTTTCAGCTAACTTAGAGCTTCCTGGATAAGCTCCAACATAAAAATGCAAAAGCTGTTAAGAAATGCCCAAAACCAAGAAACAAGCCAGGATTGTAAAAACATGCACATCAATTTCTCAACTTCCTACAGCTAAGTGACAGAAGAAGAGGTCAGATAAAACGATCTAACCAGAACAGTGCTATAAATACACACACCCCTACCTCATGCATTCAAGGTCGGTCTGCAGCATGCTGAAATGCTTGCAAAGTAGTCTTTGATGCTTTCATTCTAGATTGAAGTTTGTTTTACAAGCAATAAGATACTGTGCTTATGATAACACTGATGTTTAATGGATACTTCTTCCCTATACAAACAAAAGAAACAACCCAAACTAGTAATAAAAAACCCATCCCCAAGCAAACTAGAATTGAGGGAACACTTAAAGAGTAGAACCTCACTGGCAAACAGTGTCTTCACTGTAACACCAACAATAAGGTGGTTTTCCAGTTGCATCCAGAGATACAACTCTGGATGCAACTGGAAAACAACCTGAACAATATTAATATGACAGAGACTTTGGGGTGCCAGCTAGTAATAAAGAGGGAATGTAATACATAGACTGAGCAAGATACTTGAATTTTATGATCTCACCACAAAACCAAGTGAAACAACTTGCTTAAAAAACTAATAAAACCTATTCTGAGAACATCAGAAGCAAGAAGCTGCCAAACAGTCTGCAGAGCCAGTTGATGTTCAAAATAGAATAGGAGTCTTGAAGATAAGACCACAATAAAGGCTAAATGAATTCCTTGCATCGGGGTTATATACTACAGAAGCCTTTTGGAAGCTTCCCAACACTGAAACTGTTTCTGAAGGAGGAGATTCCCTGCATCTTAATGCAATGACAACTTCCCCTCCCACTCCCTGCCAAAAAAAGGGTAAAAAAAAAGTCTGGAGTAGCACACAATAGTCACTCAACTGTCCTAGGCAAACTCAAATATGAGACTACTGCCTACCATCTATAGTAATCAAACATGCTTGGTACCAGAGAAATGAACAGTAATAAAAGGGATGCTTGGGTTTTTGGATCATTTGTAATCCTAGGATGGACTCCATTAATGAACTACAGACAAGTAAGTGTAATGGTTGTACTTGCCAAGCAGGAAAAAAGTAAGATTTCAATATATAGACAATTCATAAGGAAGAGTCAATTCTACAAGAATCTCTTGGAGAAGTCCCACCTTATAGAACTACTACAGTTCACCCAAAGGGTCAATGAGTACGTAGATAAGAGTTGATATATTTATGAACAATAAACTTGGATTTTCAGAAGTCTTTGACAAGGTCCTTAGTCCATGTTTTGTTTCCTGTCTTTTAACTAAGAAATTATCTGTCATCTTTAACATCTCATGAATTTGGAAAACAGTGCAAATAGCAAGGTTGAAAAGTTTCATCAAGAGTACTGACTTATTTGGAGTGGTTAGACTAAAAACTGACTGACAAATTGCAGAAATATCTTGGAATATGGCATACCTGAATGATGAAACAAAAGATGACATTCAGTGGACAGTATAGCTGTGCAATTCTTCTCTGAAAGGCATACAGTTTGCCAATAAGTTTACACATGTGAACAGTTCCATGGTGAGAGTGGACAAGCACTTGGAAGAGAGATTCACTGAGGGTCTGAGCCACATCAGGCTTAGAAAATCCCCTGAGCTGAAAATAGTCGATGGATTTAAGAACACTTGGATGAAACATCACCTGTCTTTGCCCTGTTCTTATTCTTCCCTGATCATCTGTTTACGATTGCTGCTGTAGACAGGATAGTGGGGTAGCTGAACTCATGGTATGAATCAGTACAGCTATTCTTATATGAAGTGAAGCACACTGAGGGCTGGGCAGGGGGGAAGCCCTTGATTTTATTTACAGAACATATCTCTAGATTAGTTGTTAGGACACAAGAAAAATCTTGAGCTATGAGAGACACCAATTCTCAACAGTGTTCAAAAAAAGAAATGAATAGGAAAGATGATTAAGAAAAGAATAGAGTACAAAAGAGAATACTGTCACTTTATAAGTCCACTGCACTTCTGCATTTTGAAGATGATATACAGTTTAGGTCCTTCTAACCTCATAAAGGAAGACATCGCAGAAGTTGATAAGACAGATGAAAGTAATGAGGATAAAAGGTACAGAATGTCTTTGCTGTCAGAAGAGCTTGGAAAAGTGCTAACCAAGAGAATATACACAGATGACATGTATGAGGGATAAACAGGATGGGATTAGTCACCATTTCTCATGACACAGTTACAACAGAGTATCAAATGAAATAAAACAGCAGTCTCAAACAGCCAACTGAAACAAACACAAGGGGTTTTTTGTACACTGACAAGTTTTTTCAGCATGGTGGAACTGTATCTGCACTACATACTTGGATGCCACTATACATAAGTTAGAAGAGCAATTACATAAGTTCATAGAAAAAAAAATTCATCAAAGACTGAAAAACAGAAATTCAACTCTGGGTCAGAAACTCCCTAAACCTCAGCTCACCAAGGGGAATTATCATGGCAAGCTTGCCCTGCTCCTTCCCTAAACTTATTTCCACTCCGAGGAGTTCAGTCCAGCAGATTCCAGCTGCTACGGCTGCTCTCACGAGCTGTTTGTGGGTGCCGCACTGGAAGCCCTGCCCAGATTTCTGCCTCCTGCTCAAACGGCTCATCTAAGACTTGCACTGGAAAAGGGAGCTGCTCTTGGCTCTTCGTCTGCGTGCTTACCTCCCAGACCTTTGCAATCCCTGTGGATTAGACACTCAGGATAGCGAGTGTTAAGGGAGCCGGGAGCAGGCCACATGCCAAAACCCTACTGGGAACAACCCCGAAACACAGGCGTGCACAGCGCACGTTAAGGGCTGCCGTCTCTCAGTCCAGCTGCACTTACTTGGGTTTTTTTTTTCCTAAAGTATCAGTTGTCAGAGCAAAAATAAAGCAGAAACGCGTATCTGAACTACCACTTCAGAGCCCAACTTCTCGCTTTAACCATCGCCGGCCCCAGCTGTCGACAGGCGGCACGTCCAAGCTTCACCCACCGAACTTGAGGGGCGCCCTGACGTCCACGGCCGCCTTGCTGTCCACGCCGTCGGAGACGATGGCCGCCTGCTCGAGCGCCTCGTCGTACCTCACCTGGACGCGGTCCAGGCCGCGGCGGGGGCTGCGGTCGACGCCGCTGACGGTGACGAGCAGGCGGTCGGCGCCCGGGTAGCGCTGCGGGTCCAGCGGGCGCACGCTCACCTGGCAGGGCAGCCGCACCGCCAGCCGCCCCCGCGGGCGCACC
>NW_020448986.1:267784-448453 GCF_003343035.1 Apteryx rowi
GCTACGCGAGGCAGGGAGCCATCCCGCCCCGCCCCGCCCCGCCCGGACACGTGACGCGGCGGCAGCGCGCCGACGGGCACCAGCGCGGCTGGTAAACAGCCGTTGGCGGGTGGCCCGGCGCCGCTCCCCGCCCGCCCGCCGAGGGGGCTCCTGGGAGCCGTAGTTCGCCGCCGCACGGAAGGAACTACAAGTTCCCCAAAAGGAAGGCTGCAGCCGTGCGCATCGGCCTATGAGCGATGTGGGGAGGCGGAGCTTTTCCGTGGTCTGCTTCTATTCGGCAGCGGGAGGGGTCCTAGAGCCAATGAGAAGCGAGCGCGAGAGGCGAGGGCGGTTGAAGCAGGATCAGAGGAGCGGAGCCGGCGTTGCCATAGGAACGCGGGACGCCGCTCCGCGCAGGCGGGCCGGGGCCGGGGCCGGGGCCGCGCAGGTAGCGACCGGGCCGGGCCGGGCCGGGCTGGGGCGGCGGGCCGCGACGGCGGGCCGGCCCCGGGGCCTTGCGTGGCCCTGCCGGACTGGAGGGACAGCAGCGGCCGGGGGGGGAGGTCGGGCCGCGACGCGGGGCCACCTGAGCCCCGTTCGAGGCGGCTGGGGGGACAGGCCGGGGCGGCCCCGGGTGCTGGCGGCCTTCCTGCTCGTGGGGCCTCCTGCGGGGCACCTCCCGCGCGAGGAAATGGCTTCAGCGCCCCCGAGGTCTTTCCGTGTGCTCCTCGGGCTGGTCTCGGTGCCGCCCAGCTTTAAGCCCAGTGGAAGAGCCCGCGTGTCCTGCGCGGGGCTGTTCTGCCTAGCTGGCCGTCAGCCCGCGCAGCTCCCCGGCTGGGAGGAGGAAGGGGCAGGGCCTTGGTGGCAGCCTGCTGTCTGCTATGCTATAGCCCACAGCGAGGCTTCGTGCGATGAAATGTCCTTGGTCAGAGGATGAAGAAGCAGTTTGCCAGAAATGCTGGAAAAAACATTTTTCAAAAACAGTATTGCGGAGCTCAGAAATTACACGCTGTCAAGATAGCTTGGTTAACACGTTATTTATTGTGACTGCTCCTCAGACCCTGTGTTAACATACAGCCTAGCCATGCCAAAGGCAGCCAGGTAAGTATTTTCCTTAGTTCTGTACAAATGTGTCAGGAAACAACAGCCCTTACAGGGTTTACAAACAAGTGGGGAACTACAGACTTCAGTTAAAAAGACTTTTTTGGACTTCTTAGTCCACATTAGTATTATACAATATTTTTTTTTAAAAGGGTGTGGTTGGGCATAGATCATGTGAAACTGGGATTAAATTCCTGTTGTAGGTTTCCTAACAGTAGTTTACAGCCAATAATGAAACAGGCACAGAAAGGTGCATTGTCTTAGCTACATTGTGACATAAGAAATAATGAAATCTAGGACTGTTTATTGATTTGTTCACTCTTTTACATTCCATGTGTTGTTTTTCTTTTCTTTTCCAAAAATAACTATTCAAGCCATGCAATATGATATTTGGGTTGAGCACTTTTCATCTCGTTAACTTCATTTCTGTTATTATCACCGTGTCTGGGGGTGATTATTTATGAGTTCAAAATGATGTCTAAATCTCTAATAGGAAAGAAGCTGGTCCTAGCTTTTTTGTCCTTCTGTAATTTTCACTGTAGAGAGTCTAATAAGGATTCATATTGGTCAATAAAGCTCTTCAAGTTAAATTATTTCATTGGTTTATGTTATTCAATCTGAAAAATTCTTAAATGAAAGACAAAAACGTGGCAGTCTGCAATATGCTAGAATCCTAGAAAGACAAAAATGTATTAAGAAATATCTTGGGACATGAGGAGGGGTATAAGTTAAAATTGCCAAGTCTTCATAAATAGTTGCTTTTGGAAAAAATAGTACAGAATTCTCCCCTGAAACCAAATACTGAATTTAACTGTTGGTTACGTAATTTGACACGGAAGCAGTTACAGTCCCATAACTAGTGGTGCAATGTACTATGCTTCCACTAGATGACACTCAGTTCAACAAATAACTCTTTTAACCTCCTACTGTTCAAACCGGGGAATTCCTTTTTTTTTTTCCTCAGGTGGGGCTTGACTGTTGCCACACATTTCTCCCGAGGTTAGTGCTGATGTGTCCTTATTACAGTCTCCTGCCCCCTCTCAAACCTTAGCGCTGCCTCCCCACTGCCACGCTTTCCTGCAGCATCATGATAGGGCATTTGCCAGTGTCTTCTTGGAGCAGAAGTTTATCAGCTTGGGCTCCAAACAGTGCTGTGCATCAACTTCTATGCATCATCCTTAATATTGGCATGTTCCATGTAATTGAGAATCTTGGTTTGAGGAACTATTCAAAGATGCTGAAGCCTTAGCTACCTATATATTTCACCATTTTATGGATTTTTTTTTTTCACCAGATGATAGCTGTTAGAGGTCTAAACACACTTTAAAATACATTTAAGAATACTGAAGAAAACAGAAAAGGAATAATCACTAGGAAGAAGCTTTCCTTTCTCCCCACATATGAAGCTTCATGTTTTTAATGTTCTACTTATGCCATCTATATTTTAGCTATAAAGTCGATTCAGTTTCACTTTCATGCTCTTGACCGAATGCCAGTTGATCAGCTGGTACAGAGTGTGTTTTACCATCTGTCCAACAATAAAATGAGATTTATTTTCACTTTTAGTTTTAGATCTGCAATTTCAAGATGTCTGTGTCTGTACAATAGGGTGGGTTAAACCAGGATGTGTGAAAGTGAGTCCTTAATGATTTACAGTACTCCTTAGAGTCCTTAGTCATTGCCAGATGTTTACATACCTGAATGTTGTGGTAAGCCAAAGAATTTACCAGAATATTCTGTATTTCATGCAAAAAGCAATAAAAAGTAGACCTTAGATTGCTTTATGAAATAGATTTTAAAGGCACAGCTTTATAAGAGGACCTTTTAGGCTAAGGGAAGTCCAAGAGAGATCTTAAGGGAAGAGGAATTAAAAGAAATGGTCCTCCAGGAGAGGCTGTAGAAGGAAAACGTATTTCACTTTGACAGTTAGAAATAAGTACAGAACAAGATCAGACAGCTTCAGATACCCAAAGGATATAAACATTAGTTAGTCTGCTTGGGCAGGATTAAGGTCATCCATTTGCCATACTTGTAATGAAGAAATAATGCAACTTCACTACTCAGTAAGAAGAGGCTGCCCTGCGGGAGCGTTCTTCGTGCTGGAATTATGTTCATGCTGATGTTTCTACCTGCAGATGCAAGAACATTTCCTTTCAATTAACCATCCAGAGTTAGGGCAAGATTTACCATGCACATGGCTAGTTACTTCTTAGTGGTTTTTCATATCATAAAGCTCAAGATTTTTGGTATCAGGATTTTTCTGTGAGCTTTATTTAAAAGTCTTATGTGTTTCTGTTATGAAATATTTGTATTACATTATTTAAATTCATTTTGTTTGTATTGTAAATAACATTTTTCAGTAATGTTTTTCTGGAACTACTCCCTTGAGCCTTCTTAAGTTCTTAAGTCGTGTCTAGGGCTCAATGGGTAGCAAACCTTGTTTTTTCTTAGTTTTCCTCTCTGTATTCTAGTGTGTGTGTGTGTAGTGATGGTAACGGTTCCTTCTCTGAGGTAGCAGAGCGAGGTTGTCTCCAGAACACACAGTGGTTTGGATTTTAGGGTTTTTTTTGTTTGTCATGCTATCAGAAAATTTCTGAGGCAAGCAAGTTCCTCACAGAAACCAAGTCAAAAGGGAAGTGGCAAATCTTAACATTCAATTCCTCCATGTCTTAGCCACATCTAAATAGAATTGCAGCAGACAAAGCCGAAGTGTACGTGTAGCCCAGGGTGATCCCATCCCAAATAGCAAATACTTCCTGCAAACAGATGGAAACAATGGACCTTACAATAGAAATTGTTAAGCAACATAACTGTGCAATGTGGTGTCATTTCCCCAAAGTAGTTATCTATGAAGCTGTACTGTCTATCTAATCAAACAATCTGTTCTGAATTATGTGGATATCATAATACCCAACTGTATACCATGTCATTTCAATTATCATTTAGTGTTGGCATGGCTTTGTAGTTTAAAGACACAACCCACCAGGCTGAAACACAAGGCTCTGCCTAGTTAAAACAGAAGTTCTGCTACTTAAAAGGTGGCTTATATGTTACTTTGGATCAATTTATCTTTTGGAAAGAAGCATTAGGACATAATCATCTCTCCCCTTCTCTTCTCCTAAAAGAGGATATGGTAGAACTGGAAAAAACGAGAAGGTTGAGAAGGACAGTAAAAGGTAGAGAAAGGCTTTCATGCCCGTAACAGCTAGGTACCTTGGGATTTGTCAGCCTAGCAAAAGGGCTGACAAATGAGGATACAAGGATACAATGCTAGAAAACACTTGGTGGCAGAGAAAGGGCTTGATTGCTCAGTGGCTCTTCCAGTACAAGAACTAGGTGGCATCAAAGGAAGCTGATGGGAGCCAGATTCAAAGCAAACAAACCAAAAGAACTGGTTATTCACATCATGCAGAGAGGAGTAAAATGAGGAACTCCCTTTCTCCAGATTGTGTGGGTACTGAAAGTTTTCCAGGAGCTCCAGGGGAGAATGGACAAGTTCGGGGAAGTATCACTCTGCTGAAGTTGGGGTATACTTTTACTCCTCCCCAGTTTGGCTGCAAGTATGCTGAGGTAGATTGGCTTTAGGTCTGGCTAGATATTGCCATTCTGATGTTCTAACTAAATTACATAACTTTTTTTTCTAACTAATTCAGTGTAAAAAGCTAAATTAGTCATCTTGTTTTCAGAGTTGTTTTTATTTGGATAAGATTTGTGTGCTGGAGGTAGCCTGAAAATAGGGATAAACATCCTGTACCATGTGCAGACTTCAGCTGAGACGTTGTTCGTTGCCTCCCTGCCCTGGGTGCTGCCTCTGCTGCCTGCCAGCAGAGCAGATGGGAATACGTTAACTAACTTCCGGCAAAATTAGCCAGTTCAGCTCAGATCATTGATTTAAATTCTTCAGGCTTCCTTACTTGATTTTGCCCGAGAAAGTAATCATAAAACTGTTCTGGCAGATCAGTGTTGGGGGAGAAGGAAGGCATCATCTCCGGCCAAAGCTGGAAATAATATACAGCTGTGAGATGTAACATTTGCTACTGAAACAGCTGGATATGGATAAGTTTGCATCAATTGAACTAACCTGGCCTAATGGAAACGGATCAGTTTTGTGTGGTAACAAAGAATGAGTGAGGGAATATATTAAGGAATTTATCATTTCCATCAGGAAGGAAAGTGGCATACTCGTCAATGTATAATGAATGTATTATCTGTAAATCCAGTCGTGAGCCTATGTCTAATATTAGCAAGTAGCTACTTCCATGAGTGTTTGCGCCGAAGCTAATCAGACTACTTGCACAAGTAACTGCTTCTTGTTTTAAGTGGCTGGCCACTTGCTGGCCTGGTGTTATCTGGCCTGGTGTTATCAGACTGAAATTATAAATTACCTTAAATGTACATTCGTAAGAAAGTTAATAATATATAATAATAAACAGGGCATTATTTTAGCATATAGTCTTCAGCATCCATCAGTTTTTACCTCCAGCAATAACAGTGTAAATAATATAATATTATTCTAACAATGGGTCCATGCTTTTAACTCCGTGGCAACAACAGAGAGAGTTAATGTGCTTCATGATTTTTTTTACATTGTGCTCGATTTAAAAAAAAAAAGCATATTCAACTTGAGCTTGAAGGATAAAACTGGGTGACTGGTAATTTTAGCAAAATGTTACTGACACTTTTCTGAACCTGAATCTTTTTCTATTTAATTTTATAAATGAAGGGATTAAGTTAAAGGGATTCATCAGTCTACATTAACGAAATTCCCTTAACGTACAGTTTCCCCAGTGAGATTTCTATAAATCTGGTATCTTCTTAATTAGTCTAGATGATGGATCTTCATACATGGAGCTGAATCTTTTCATATTCAGAATGAAATTTTACTATTTTTTGCAATTCTCAGTCTGGAAAGAGCCAGTGCAGCTGAGAATGAGCTAGCTGGATTCTGCGCTGGCTTGTGTATTAACACTGCTGTTTGCTAGAGAGGCGCTCAAGGAAGGATGGTGGAGGTAGTCTCAGGAGCCTGAGCTCAGGCTTTATGGCTGTCCTGAAGCTGTTTCACACGGTGGTTCGCCACCTGGTTTGACTTGGCTTCCAAAGCTGACTTGTACTTCCCTCTCTCTGCAGTTCTGGGTCAGAGCAAGGCCTTGGGGTTTTTTTTTTTTGCAGCTCTACAGTTTGAAAACATCCATATTTGTTGAACTATTATGTAAATGTAGAAATAATTTCATTTCTATCTGAATTAGACTGTTTATTTACCAGATACAGCAAAAAAATACAATTTTTCCCTTTTGCTTTTTGACCTTTATATATCTAATTTCTTATAAGCTGGTCTTTAATTATATAGTAGGTAACTGAAGATTGTTAAGCTTAGTGTCACATCTGGTACATATCTCTTGCCATAGTACCACTTGTTAATATTTTGAAACGGCAACTCTGTTCCCTTCCTTCCCCGGCAGGAGTGGAGACCGGTGCTTACCACACAAGTTACGGCTTCTCACGCTTTTCCTCCATCTCACTTGTCACTGTCTGTCTCTTCTCTTACCGTTCTAATATAAGCTGTTCAGATTCAGAGGGTTGCTTTTGTTTGGTTTATGCCCAGCACTTTGGAGTCTTAGAGGAGGATTCTTTTGTATGATTGTACTGCAGAGAATTGTAGCTCAGGTATTTTTTTGACTGGTGTCAACTGCATGTTTCACACACAAGTATCAACAGAAACGCCTACACCCATGAACTTCTCAGTTTTTGGCACTGTTCTGCTTAGAACTTCTTCCACTGTGCTTTTTCCTCCTTCTAAATTCCTCCGATATGTTTAGAGGCACAAGCAAAACAGCGGCAGCCGTGAACATGAAATACATATTCCAAAACGTTCAGCAGCTCTTTATAGATGAAAAATAATTCTATTTATAAATGTGTATACATGTTTATGTACAGTATTTCAGAGTTTATTTCTTGGCCTCTATGCTGTTTACAGTTGTTTCACAATGTTTTGACTCTTCCAGGAGAGATCATGAAATTGCTTTTTTTTCCATAAGCAAATACAGCTGCTGAAATCTCTCTAAAAGTCAAAATGTTCTTGAAGGAATTCCAAACAGCACTGAAGAAAGTCGTAAGCTTACCAGTCTAAGTTTCACTACCTTCACAGACAACAGTGACTCTTCAAAAGGCGGATACACAAAATATAACCTTTTTACATCCATTTTCCCCACCGTAATTGGAAAAATAAATTATATTTTTCTTAATTGTCACCCTTATGGCTTTGAAGTATGAAGTAACCCTGGTTGTTTCATAGGAGAAATCTGACGTATGCTATCTGAAATATTCTGATGTGTTCTCTATTTTACTACCGATTTTGTTGTGAACAAAGGGGAGTCAAAATTAAGAGTTGCATTTTAAAAGAGAAAAGTCTCCCATATACTATGTGAAAGGCTGAAAAGACATCAAGACTAGCTAATTTGATGGGAGTTCTATATCTTTGGCAACTGATACAGGTTTTATGGTGACTTTGCACTATAGCAGAATACAAAGTTCTCTGCCTAGTGATTACTCCAGAAAGATCTGCTGCTGCCAGGTGTACACTTGCAGAAGTTAGTAATCTTCCTCCTAAAATCTTGAGCTAAAACACTGTGATCCTTAGGGAAGTTGCCCATTCATTGCATTTAAGGTCAACTTTAGTGAATTTATGAAGGACTTCTTGAATCCTTCCATGTATGTCCTCCCTGCAGTTTCCTCTCTATGTATTTTACTCTACAAATACACTATGGCCTCACAATCTTATTATGTTGTGGCAAAATTTCTGTGTGCTGCACAAGTCATTCTTCCCCTCTCTTCCCTCTGTAAAATGCTCCGTGCCTTTCTTGCATGTTCTCTTCAATCATTCCATATCTCTTACATCTCCTGAAATGTTTGCCTCTTGTTTTGTGCTGCCATCATGTAAAATGCATTTTTAACATTTAAATTTAACATTTAAAATGCATTTGAATATACAAAGCTCTAAAGATATTGTTGTGCCAGAAGATGTTTTTGGCAGCTATTAATCAGCTCTTTGATATAATGACAATTACTGACCTGTTTGGCATTGCCGTGTCTTATCAGGATGCCAGGAGCTTTGTGTCCCCTTGTATTCCACCTCCCTTTTCCCCATCCCACTTCCCCATTTTCACACACCTCAGAGAAGTCTGATGACTGATAGATTTTTAAAACTTAGCTGCTCAAAGCCCTGACAAACTTGATCTAGCTTCGAAGTTAGCCCTGCTCTGTGTAGACTGAATTAGATGACTCCAGAGGTCTCTTCTAGCCTAAATCCTTCTATAATTCAATGCCTGTTCTTTAAGAAATATTGTGTTCAACATTCTCTAACATTTACAAAATGATAACATAACCGAGTATTAGAGGATTTTTATAATATTCATGCAACAATAGAATGATAGTATAGCCTCTTATAAGTCTGTCATGAAGTTATAATCTATCTTGCTCACACTGTAACTTCTGTTGCTTGAATATGGGTCTCGCATGTTAATGTTTTATTTCTCTTCACCACATAATTTATCTTGAATAGTCATATATATCCCAGGATCTGATTAACGGAATTTTGGTATCTTTGTTACTTCCTAGAATTTCAGAAAATGAGTCAAGCTGGTGAAGAAAGCTCTTCCAGTGACACAGAATTGGAAGTTGAAAAGGAGGAACCTCTCTCTGCTCTGGCTCCAACAGTTTATACTCACGATGAAGGATCCATTGATATAACAGCAAGTCCTGCATTTCAGTGTTTAGACGAGGTACCATGTAGCCTTTCTCTGTCTTTAGCACTGCATATTGTGTCAAAATCAATTAATGTGAAATATATATTTCATTGTTAATAATTGAAGGTTGTTGCCATATGCTATCTATAGCATCCTTTTTTTCCCTCTCTAATTCTTAGGTGATAAGAATGTTTTGTGAAGCAAAAGCATGCACAGGGCATATATATCTTGCTGGGGATGATGTGCTTAAGAGATATCCATGTTATTTCCTTCGGAGAACATGGCCTTGAGGGAGTGAGAATAGAGGAATCTTGTTTTTGTAGTATTCTAGCTGTAGAGGCAATTGCGTGATAGTTTTTAGAAAGGCTGAATAGCTGCAGGAAAAATCCAAGCTAAATGGCTTCTGAAGCACTAATCATTGAAGAGATCTTTTGGAAACTAGTTTCTTTTGCAGAATTTTCTGAATTAAGGAAACTTTTGGAATAACAAAACTCTTTCAGAATTTAAAATATTAATACAGCAGTAAACAGTGTAATGATTTGATGGAGGTTTAACTTGTTAATAAGTATATCTTGGACTAAAAATTGTGAGAGGTTTGGGGGTTTTGCTTTTTTTACATCTTATTTTATTTACCACAGTAAAATTACAGTATCATCTGCATTCACTAAAGCAGTATAGAATCTTCATGTTGCAAACAGCACACATTAGTAAAAAGAACCTTAAACAATCAGAAGAAATACAGAGTAATATAGTATGTGCAGCTTTTCCAAATGCCTAATTCAATTCAGAGAAATCGCTTAATCTTAGTATTTGATCTCTGTTGGAAGTAGTAAAACCAGACAGCATCATTTGCATCTCATGCACTGCAAAGCATCATTTGTGCATTTCAAGAAAGTGAGTTTGCCTAACTAGTTCATATGGATCCATTTTAATTAAGATAAAACTAAACTGTAGCAAAGTTCAATGAAGGGAGTTGGGAGAAGTAAAGGAAAAGTTACAGATGAAACAGTAGTTTCATCAGCTGTTCCAGTTTGCATTAGTTTATGATCAACTTGATTCCAAAACATAATGCTTTATATAAGAATGTAATTCCTATGGAAGGTAAAAATGTATGCATTTACTTAAAATCAGGTCCTAATGATGGTATTTTTTTAAATAGAATAATAAAGAAAAGTTTGGTAAAATATAGAATTGAAAAAGGACTCTCTTCAGTTGGAATTAACTAGAAACCTAATCTGTCTTTTCATTTTCACAAAGTTGCACAAATGTTAAGATTCAAATATTAAATATTCACATATAATATTAAATTTTTTATCCAAGAGACGTAAATACAGAAAAATCATCATTTTATATTTTAAAACAATTTGGGTAGAACCTCAATGGGATTCTACACAATAGATTCCATACTATGGAATTATCGTGTTCATGTTATGTTTCATAGTACTTTTCTTAAGAGCTTGGTTGTTTTTATATGAAAAAGAATGCCGGAGGTTGTCATTTTGCAAAACACTGTTGTTGAAAGAAGGTTTGTTGTGATGTATAAATACTAGAGCAATGTATTTGCTAATGTAGGCAGTATTCATTAAAAGAGGGATATCGTTTGTGGTCCACCCCAATTCCAGCAGACACATATGTTGCCATCTGCTGTACCAGCAATTTAAAAATTAAGCCACATCACTTTGTTCGTTTTATCAGTAGAAAACACCTGGCAGGACCTTGTTATGATCTTCCTTGGGTGACTCTCTTAGGCCGCATCAGGAGGCTACTTAGGCTGGATGTGCAGCTGGCACAAATGATGGACTATGCTGGTGTACTCAGCCAGGGAGGTTTTTACTTTAAATAATTGAATTCTAAAAAAAAAAAACAAAAAAGCCACCCCATTTAGCCTACAAAACCACATTTCATGTACATATACAAACCCCCCTATTTTGTAACACCTGTTACATGGAAAAAAATCTTTTTGAATTTGCAAACTTTGGACTCAAAAGTTAGAAAATTCCAGATTTCACATTGCTTTGGGCAATCTTAACAAGCGGTCTGTTAAATTACATGGTCATGCACAGTTTTTTGCATGGAACCCGGCTCACTTGGTGCACCAGATTTGACAATCATCAGTGAATAAGCAGATACTTGTTCTTTTCATTCTTCAATCTGTAGCCTTACCTGCTGCAAATTATTTCAGATGCCAGAGAAAGAGGTATATGTTTCCTCCACATCCTTTAGAGTCAGAGGGTTTATTTTCCTAGTTTGCAGGGGATAGAGAGAAACTTAGGGAAAAAATGTCAGGTGCTCAATTGGTATGGTCAGACCTGATTGTTTTATAGAACACTGGCATTATACAGTTTGCATTTGTTCCATCATCTCTTTATGAAATTATGAAGATGTAACACTGGAAGAGACCTCAAGAGATCATCTAATTCAAAACTTCATGCTGAAGTAGATTCTCTGCAGATATTTGTCTAACTTGTTCATTAAAATCTCCACTGATGGAGATTCTACAACCACTTTCACATATCCTTTTCCAACATTTCATGATCATTAGAGTTAAAAAGTTTTTTCTAAAGCCCAGTTTAAATTTCCTTTGTAGTGAATTATGCTGCTTTCTTCTTGCCTTTCCCACGGTGGCAATGGAGAGCAGTTAATCCCTGCCCTCTTTGTAATAAATATGTATATCTCTTATATCTGATGTAGACCCAAGTACTTCAAACTTTCTTCATACTTCATGTTTTCTTAAAGTTCTTACTATTTTAGTTGCTTTCCCCTGGACTCTCTCCAGCTTAGATCTGCTAAATCAGTTTGGCAGTCCAGCTCTCTCTCTGCCTTGGACATAAGATGAAAATAGGACTGCCCCTTTCCTATCCTGCAGTTAGATCATATTCAACATAGCATGAAGCAACACCTTCAACCTCTCTTGTGCTTTCAAGTGAGGTATACAGGAGGGAGAGAGCTTCTCACTTTTCATTGGGTGCCCGTATATGGTACGCCAACAGCTTCCAGTATTGTAGTCACAAAAGAAACCCCTTCCCCTTAGTCCAGGGCAGCTGCAAAAGTCCACAGCACGTAAACTCCCAAGGTTTCACCTTACAGAAATCCTCCAATCTACTGAAAGTCCTGGAAGTATAGAAACTACATTTTGGGGAGTTCCCCCCACCAGGTACTTGCATACTTTTTCTATTGACTTTCAGTTGTGGTGGAATTTTTGGTATGTCAACAAGAAGCTTGAAAAAAAAACCAACAACTAAATGATATAACAGTCTAAAAGACATTCTACTTTTCTGTTTTGTTTTCGTTCTTTTTAATCATGGGGAAAACATTTTCTAGCCTCGTTCTAGAAAATGGCCAGGTCATTTGGCTTATTTTTTTTCCCCTCTCTTCCCCCCTCCCAAATCTTTCCAAGGAGGTTATTCTGCATATACAGTTTAAGGCCAACTTGCTTAACTCTGATAACATCATAAGCCATTAATGGGAAATATAGGGTAATCTTGGTATTAAAAATTGTTCCCAACTTGGAAAAATACTTGCAGTAGAAAACCAAAGTAAGTAATTTGCATAAGATTTCATAATGAGCTTTCTATCATTTGTCATTAATTTTTTTTTTTTAAGGGAACTAGTTGACTCATTTATTCTTACTATAATTTTTAACAGTTAGTACTTGTGCTTTATGAGTCAATTGGGCATTTCATCCCCTATTCACATTTCTGCTCTTCCACTGACACAACTTTGTTTTTCTTTGTTGAACTTTATACACAAATCAGAAATGAATATATGACTTAGGTCACCATAGAGGTTGCTGCGTTGCTACTGGTTTCAGCCTCCTGGAATAGCTTTCAAGAATTTTCCACTGAAACAGAATCATATTGTCTCTGGTTTACTGGCTAGTCATTTATAGTAGCAAATACTTACTGGAAGGGACACCTTTTAGTATTTTAAGATTTATCTGAGACTAGATATAGTCCTCCTGGCAGTAAACCTTCCATTCAAACCAGTCTTGATTATCTCAGGTAAATAGCAAAATAGTAGATAGTTGAAAAAGTCTCTTCTTCATTTTTAATAACACATGGTAACATTGTTCAGCCTTGTTGGGGTTGGTAAAAATGTTAAAAAGGGGATGGATGTTTGAACAACAGCCACTCAGTCCATAGTGACTTGCTTCTTTTCAGAAAGTGTTTTTATTTATTACCAAGATGACATCAACCTAACTCAGAGCTTCCACTGCTATTGATTAGAGAACTATCATACATTCACAAAATGAACTTTCCACCTCTTGTAGCCTTTGTTGTTATGAAATAAAGATCCTTGCTCTAACACTTCTAACTGAATTTCTTGTCTAATGAATCTTTCCTGACATCCTATTTTCTTCAAGTGTGAGTGATGAGAAATAAATCAATGTGGATGATGTTAATTACTTTTAATAAAAAAACTGCATAGTCTGGTATCTGTTATGATGAAATAAATATATTACTTGGGTAAATGCTATATTAAGATACAATAGTCTATGTTGCTGTCATTTTGAATTCTAGACCATGCCTTCTTGTGCCTTCTAGACCATGTATATGCAATTTGATTCTAAAAAAACCCTGTAAAACAAATTATATTGAATTTTATTAGATGTGCATTATCTAAACGTTAAGAGATATCAATAATTATATAAAATGAATATTCTACTAGCAACTTGCTACAGCAAAATGGTCTAATATATACTTGTCCTTTGCATGCAAATTTGTTTTTTTCCAATAGGTGGTATGATAAAAGATTTTACTTATTTCTGTACAACTTTCTGCCTTTATCTTTAGATCATCCTTACTGCAACACTAATATTACTGCTAAAACATCACTGAAAATACTGAAATTGCCATCTGAAAAAAAATACAGAACATGACATGAAACTAGATTAAATGCTCAAGATGACTAGATTAGGCAGAATGAAAATAAAAAAAAGGCTGGTGAACAAATCACCTCCTGCCCACTCTAATTCCATTTGCCCTTCCCTGCACTGCAGTAGTGTTTTTTTCCCTGTGAATACTCAAGTTGTTCTTTCCTTCCCTCCATCTGATCTAGTCTTTCTCCTTTAATGGGAACATAAACAAATGAAAAATAGATCGGTTGTCATAACAATACTGTAGATGTTCAGTTTGTAATCTATTTATATTCCTCAAATGCTTTTCTGCTGCTTAATCTTTCTGTTACCCAAATTGCAATTAAAAGGATAGCATGATCCCAGACACTAAAAAGAGCCCTACTCAAATATCTTTCCAATCTGAGAGTGAGTCATCAACAACCATGCTCCAGGAACAGTTTTCCATCCACTATATCTTTGCAAGATTTCAAAGATTTGATAAAGTTGATGAATTGCTCACAAAACCTACTAGTTCATCTTTTTGATTCAATTGACTATCCAAAATTTAGGATTCTTCAGGTTCTTTCAGTTAGGATGAGAAATTAATTATGGAGCCAAGTATCTTTTTTATATAAATACATATTCTGTTGAGTAAATCCTGGTCATTTATAAATTATGTACAAACTCCTGCTTTTCCAAAAAAAGAGGAGAAATCAAATATTAGGAGGGTAGCCTTCCCCAATTCCAGGTCTTTTTCAGTTAATGATAGGCCAGCAGTTCTTGCTAGACTTTATTCAAGAATGACATCTCTGAGCTTTTCTGTGTGGTGCTTTTTCTTTCTCTTCTTTCTGTGGATATGTTCTTGGGTTAGAAAGACAGTTGTTGCTTCTCTCAAATGTATACATCTATTTCCAAACCAATACTGAGAAAAACATTCAACAACTTTTATCTTGTATGTCTCTCTGTCTCAGGTGGGCACTACTAGGGAGCTTTTTGTTCCAATAAAATACCTTACTTCTGAGGAAAAGGTGCTTTACTATCTGCCAGTTTCAGTGAGCTGATACCTTGTTTGGTAGGTACCATGGTAATACCCTTCTGCTAACAAACATTGCCCATTTAGGTGCTAAATCTGAACCTGGAGAAGAATGAACTCTGTTGAGCAACTTCTCTGAACCATTTACTACAGACTGGTGTACTTCATACCCTACGAAGTTAACATGCACTGTGCACCCTGTTTGAAGCCAGCACCAAATCTTTCATTTGTGCCACTTTTTTTGATTGAAATTGTCACTGTTGCTGACATTTTTGTCAATGTCCGAGCATCCTACTTTGACCACCCAGGAGGAAGCAGAAAGAACATCTCACAACACCCTCAGTAGGCTGGTGACTAAAGAATATTTTTCATCACTATTTTGAATCTTGTGATCTTTCTGAGATTAGTGAACCTCTTAGTCGATGGCCAAAAACAGTGAACTGCTAATAAAAATGTTAACCACAATCCTGGTTTTAGTAGAAACATAGAGCAAAGTCTCAGTGGGATTACTCTTTTCTAGCTCAAAATGATAGATGAGATGGGCTTATTAAAGAAGAACAATATAGTGACAAAGACCTCTCAAGCAAATTTTACTTCTCCTGCTCTGAAGCTGATTCATGTAGGTCTGTTAGCTGGAAGCGCTTTAAAATCAGGGAATGATGCATCTGTGCAGGGTTTGAATGGGGTGTAAGGGGGAAAAGGCAATTACTTTTCATTTTTCCCTTTTTTTCTTAAGCTTCTATGCTGCAGGAAAGAAGAGAAAGTCACTTCAGGTTTGGCTACATCTTTCAAATATAAATGCTAAGAATCAGTATTTTATTTATTTCTCAGATGGCATTTTGACATGCCACTCTAGAAGATATAGACTTTTATGATTTTTTTTGCTAACAAACTGTTTTTTAATTCTCTCCTTACTTAGATTAAGTGATAGGTGTAACCAACTTTCCTTTATTTAAGAAAATGTTTATATAACTCTTCAAAGGAAAATTTTATAGAAAAGCTAACTTGGTAGACTAAGAAATGGGGTTTTTTTAATATAAGAGGACAAATTTAAACATCTGAAAATTTAAAATAATCTCTGTTAGCTACACGTACTGTACTGTGCTTACTAGTCTTATCAAATACAATCATCAGTGTCTTCTTGCATGGTAACCATAACAGTGAATGTGTTTCAGTACTCTGAAGATGTGTATATGCTCTATCAAAGCTGTAAAAATTTTAACCCAGCTGTTGGATGTAAATGACATTTTCAAACTGAAGCTGATCCTGGCACACTCCGCATGTTACATGCTTTAAAGTCTCCTGGCACAACAAGAAAGCTATATAAATATGTTGGCACAGATAGGAGACAGATGTTGCCTCCACAGGCACCCAGAGGAATCTAACTGCTAATTAAATTAAAAATTTTTTTTTTACTTTGTTGACATGGTCGCTTGAGGAGTCAGCTAGGGACAACAATGTGCCTGTAAGCGAGTCTGTGTTTTATTGTAGCAGCTTTCAGCAAGTCACCCAATATTTGAATAGTGAAGATTAAACTCTGATTAGTGGTTGTGATAGAAAAGTTGCTTGTTCTGACTGGTGACAGCTCCTATTAAAAGGTGTAAAGCAGTGGGGAGAATTTACAGATGCAAAATTGCCTCGGGGCTGGGTGGGAACAGAGCCAGTGTAATAGACTTTGTACTGAGAGATTGTTTTTCCCGCTAGCAGGTGAGACTGTGAGTAGACAAAGGCAGGAAGCTGTTGAATCTATGCAGATGACCCCAAAGCAGGCAGTGTTTCTGTTAATTTCTAAAAAGCTCATTTGAAAGCAGCTACCGTTTCTGATGTGGTGCTTCTCCTCTGCCATCATAGAGTCAAGCGCAGGTTTGGTGTGGGGACGCAGAGGAAGCCCAGCTCCCTAAAGCTGTGCGGCCCGGAGAAGGAATAGCCTTTAATTGCAGTACCTTCTTGCATTTGGATCTTTCCTTATGGATTTCCAAGACTCACAAGACTTCAAAAGACAAGCAAGTTACTGTCTTATGTTCCCAAGCTATCTCCCTCTTCCCCTTTTCTCACCTGAAATATGCATCCAAGAGCTGATATTCCAAAACAGGACAAACTGTGCTGAAACTGTGAGTCTGTCTGTCCTTGGCATCCATTGTTTTTACTGGCATAGCTGTGTGGTGAGGAAGCCAGAGCAACGTTAACTGAACGTGTGTTTGGGACTTATATGACTATTGCAATCATTTTGTTTCTGTGCATAATGCAGGCCAGAAACCTTTCATCAGTTAATGTTTGTTTACATGAGAATTTAATCGTAGAATAAAAATGTCCTGTGATGGAGAATCATCTGTTCTACAGATCTGGTTACCTTAAATGTTAAAAATGTGAATTATTTCTAGTTTACTTACTCTTAAAATTTCTGTCCAAATACTACTTAATGAACAAGCTTTAAAGAACTGTGGAAGGAAGAATCCTTTATCTTTGATTAGCTCTTAGAGACTGAGCTGCAGAGGGACATTTATAGTCTGTCCAAGTAGAGAGATGAGAATTTCTGTTTCTCAGAGTAGATCCTACTTCTCTATAAAAGCCATTGACTCAGCAATAATACTCAGCAATAAGTGTGTAAAACATGCTTATTTTCTACTGTGAAATTCTAAGTGTTAGCATGCTATTTGGGTAGGCGTGTAATGCTAATTAGACTTACGTTTTGTCTTGATTGCACAAAGATAATTCAGTAATAGGGTGTTGTCTTTTTTTCCAGTTATTGATTATTTTCCAGACAGATTCTTGTTTTATTGATATATTGATTCATATGCTCTTCCTGTGACTTGTGTTATGGTTGGATTTGACACATCATCTTAAAACATTGTTTTCTGTTTCTAGTTAACATTGAGGGTTGTGGCCAAATTCACTTCTGGCAGAAGTACTTATAACTCCATAAAAGTTTTGTTAAAGCTGTGAATGAAACGTAACACTTTAAGTGGAATGTTCACAGTTAGCAGGGCCTATAGAAATGCTCTTGCTTAGCCATTTTTCTTTGAAACTTATGTGAATTTCTTCCAGCCCTTATAAGATATATTACTTTCATCTCCCAAAAAAAGAAGACAGAAGACATTTGTAAAAATATATTTCAGATCTCTTTTTTGGTAGGCCAATATTTGCTTCTGATTGTCTCTTTTTTTCTCTATGGAAACTTAAACTTTTAAACAACATCCTCGCTGTTTTGATTTTTCTGTGACATGTCATAGAAGCTAGGGAAATTTGGCTTGTATTTTTCTTAAAAAGATAGGTTGTGGTTTAGTTTATAAGCACAGTGTTCTAGGTGTGGTTTTGAGAACCATCTTAACTTCCTTTGAAAATATCACATAAATGCAAATATTTATTTTCCACCAAAGTGTCAAACCACCTGTTGCAGAACTGTTGTTCTCAACTTGATCTCTTAAATAGATGTCTGAGCTGACTGCAGTGTTTCTCCAGAAAGACCATTAAGGAAAGCCTTTCCCTGAGCTGATACCGACTGATATTTCCATGGAAAAGTGCAGATAAAATCTTTGTTAAAAATCAGTGTTTTCAAACCTTATTTTTCATTTCTTCTGTGTTTTTTTTTTTGTTTTGTTTTTTTTGGTCGCTGTTTAAACCATGCACGGAAAGCCAAGAAATTACAGTCTGCTTGGCAGATCACATTCAACAGATGGAGTTGTGCCTTTATTTTTTGGAAAAATCCCATAGGAATTTTGCTAGCCAGCTTGCTGGTAGTAATCTTCTTTGCTAAAATTCAGCATTTAAATATTAGCAAGATCAAAACCACAAAGATTTTCATATGATCATTTCTGTTACATAGATGTTTTCTGCATGTGATCGGAAAGGTGGTATGTCATATATAAAAATAATGAGTTTGCTTCTCCTCTTTTATATTAATGATACAGCCTTTGTAAACTCTTGATGGGCAAGTAATTTTTCTGTTCCAAAATCCAAGTAGTCTCAAATGGCTGTCCAAGATTTCAGCCTTTGGTATTATCTGGCAGCTGAAGTGTCATAAACTGAATGTCTTAAGAGCTCTCATTGCCACCATTTTAAAATGCCATGGCGCTCTTGTCGCGTCACACAGCCTTCTTCACTGGCCACCTGAGGTCGTCTTACTTGCGCTGTGTTTATTGCTTCAATTTCTACATAAAATCAATGAAACAATTTTTGAGGATTCTTTTACAGTCCACATAGAGAAACTTAAAATCCTGTGACAGTAGTATGGCCTCAACAGTGTGTCTTAATCTTTATTTACACCAAGGAAAATTTAAAAATAACGCTTGATCCAGCAAGTAGATAGAGTTACACTTTGTAAAACTAGTACATATTAATGGAGCCTCAGCTACAACAGTCCCAGGTAGGTAGTATTCAGCTTTGTCTAACAACATTCACTGCCTTTTTCTTCCCATTTTAAGAGATTGGTCAAGGCTTTTGTAGGTGATATTAGTCACATTTGCTTATTATGTTAAAATTTCTGTTTTACAAAATTTCCTTTAAACAAGATACAAAGATATGCCAAACATAACAGTTGCTCTTCCAACAACTTAGCAGGAAAAAGACATTTTCAAGTAGAAGCTTGTAGATACTGTAATTGTCTTACTTAGCTAGTTATCATATAATGAATAGGAGCAAGTTGTGCATTTCATGCCAAATGTTTAAATATAATCATATGCAATTACATTTTTGCTCTTCTAACCAATATTTCATAAGTGGGGTTTTTTTGCTTTAGACAATTGTTGTCAATCCCAAAATAAATACTGTAAAACTTCAAAACATGTTCTCAAGCAAAGATTATACACCTCAAAATCTTCCATTAATCTTTAAAAATGAAACATAGTAAACCAAATTACACTTCACACTGAAATATCCTTCAAAGTATTTACTCCCTTAAAATATATATATTAATATTTTACAATTTAGTAATTGCCACTGTTGCTCATTTTATATAAATTGTGACTGTAATAGCTTTGGTTATTGTCTTAAAAAGCAGTAAAGGTCATATTTGTAAAGTATTAGATCAGATATGTACTTACAGGTTTCATTGGCATCGCTCAGTTGCTTAGCATCATTAAGAAATAGCTTCTTTAACCAATAAGCCTACACCAGCAAAGACCACACTTTTCCTGGTAAAGAAATACAGCCCTAGTAGTTTATTTCCTTCTCAGAATTGGTATATACGTCCTTTGCTAATATAAGCTGCATCTTGTCTCAGAATGTTAGTCACTGCAATTCTAGAGACATGTCCTTTCTAACATAGACAAGAGATTTACGTAGGCAAATTTATGCTTGCTATCTACAATAAGAGCTATAATAGTAGTATCTTTGGTTGGTCCACCCTGAAGTGTTTGAACATTTGATTAGTTTTCATCTGTTATAGTTTAGAACAGAAAGGTATTTCACCCAGTCTCTTTCCTGTCTGTAATTGCCTCTGGATTTTTCATGATTCTGTGACTTTAAAAAGGGCTACTCAGAAAATGGGGAAAAGGTGATCTTCTAATTTTACATTTTTTTTATAATCTTACAAATAATTTAAACTCTAATGGTACATATAGTGAGCAGTTTTTAAGAGAGAGCTTGAGTCTCTGCAAAAGTCATCTTGTAACATTTGTCCTACCTAAAAGATTCGAAAGAAAGCAAAATGGTTCTGGAAACTCCTGTATGTATTTAGAGGCATTAATGCAAAGACTTGCACCCTTGCTGCTGCTTCTTTCTACCTGTCTGTCTACCTGTATAAGTCTGTGATAAGCTGCATAACCATTCCTTTCTCCCACAGAGGAGGAATAGGACATTGGGCCTCAATAGAGGAATTGACGGGAACAAAAAAAAGTCCTCTTTCTTTACATGCTCTATACATTATTTCCACTTGCCCTTATTCAATTCTTTCACCAACTTGTTTGGCAAAAGGAATCATCTTCATTTTCCAATTTTTCCTCAAGGCTTCTTTTGTGTCTTTGAGCAAACCATGTGGTCTTATGTTCCCTAATCCTTTTAAAATAATAATACACGCTACTTCCCTAAGTCATGCTTATGCCGTGGCATACACTTGAAGTTGTGAAGCATAGATGATACAAAAAGTAGGGCCATATCAAGAGATACTGAGTTTTATTCTAAGTGACTAACAGATGTGTATTATCAGATGTGCTTTTGAGTTATTTTCAAGTAAAAATGCAGGTGTTAATTCAGATACAATTTATAGGACACCGCTTAAAACTTTTAAATTGTAAAATCTAGTATACCACAGACAGTAAAAGCACCAACAGCAATGTTTAGGATATTTACATAGCAATACCAAGACTTAACCTATGCTAAGTTTTAGCAATAACTATTCAGAATCATTAATGCTGTTTTTAATACCTTATGTGGGGCAAACCATCTCTAAAAATTTATGTGGAAATATGTTATTTTGTCTAGAACTATTTTATGACAAACATAACTGAATATTTGAATTCTGAGTATAATACTGACTAAGTGTGCTTTTGAGTGCAATCCAATGCAAATCAGTTAAGAGAAAGGCCTAGATTTACGGCACAAAACTTTTGGGTCTGATCATGATTTTTACTGATTTAAAGGGTTGCCGATAACCGCTAGGAATATCGTCAGAAACACCGTGCCATGTACCCCAGAAAATCCCGTTGCGAACACCTTTGTACTTCTTGTGGTAGTACTTGCCATTGAGGTTGGCCGACAAGCACGCATCAAACCACCAGCCGGAGCTGTAGTACGCTCCACAGTTGCCTGATGCATACCTGTCGTTGTCCTTGTCTGGCGTCGTGAAGAATTTTTGATCGTGGTTGTAATGCTTGCTGTAGTGCAGGGCATCTCCTGCTGTCCCGCTATAGCCGTGAACACTCAGGCGGTACTTGAGATATTCGTTGGCTACGTAGAAATGCTCGTATTTAGCATATTCTCTGATGCCATTGAAATCTTCGAGTTCAATTCTCAGTTGCATTTCCTGGCTCTTTGTCAGGAGGTGAATTTTATCGTTCCCCAGCCAAAACTCCCTGCTAAGGTTTCCAAAGCCATTTTTGTAGTCATTCCATGTTCTGTTGAAGTTAGTGCTACCGTCCTGACGCCGCTGCAGCAGTGTCCAGCCACCTCCCAGTGCTTCCATGTCACAATAAACATCAAAGCTGTGATTTCTGGGGTCAGGGGTAACGCTATAGATGCCATTATTTCTTCTACCTGCTGTATAATAATCAGCACAGTCTCTCTGCATAATTTGTACAACTGGTGGAAAAATAGATAGTGTTAAAATAAACACAATTTGAATTTAAAAAGAAACAAAATTTGTTAGCATCATTCCAGACTGTGGCATAAAGAATATTTTAAATCCAGTGCAGACTCCATTACGCTGTTGTCTGTGTTTTGTAGAGTCTCTTTCTCTTACCAAGTGCTTTTTTTTTTTGCAGTTATTGCTAAGTAGGAAAAGTCAAAAGTTAATCAAAGCTTTGCATTACCTTGCCATCATATTGGACTTGTATTGCATCTGCCTTTCACATATCTAATGAGTCAAACCCAAGAAAGCTGTTTAAAAGAGATACAAACACATGTTCAGCCTTTTGGATTAGAGAGACTTCTAGAAATGAAATAGTGCTACAGCAATTTTAGTTCTTCTGAGGAGGCAGCTTTTTTCCATCCGATTTGCTCTGTAATAGATACCACCTAGGATGTCTAGATCAGATGGCTGTCAAAGCCTTTAAATGACTTTTGTATCAAGACTGCTTGACATTGGGGCATTTTGGTTGGCTGCTTTTCCTTTTCTCCTTTTTTCAACTTTTTTCTTCACCCCTTCCCTACCTCCTGTGGATTCAGCCCAGTATCTTCAGCCTGATATTTCTAATGCTTCAGATTCATAAGCTTGCTCCTTTTTGTATTTAAATGTATACAATTACACTATGTCTATAATAGAAATCTTCATGTGGAAGTATGTCAGAGGAAAAGCTGTGTACATGAGGGAATGACTTGAGGTTGGCTACTGTTCAATGAACGTCATTGGATACAGAACATCACGTCCTTAGGAATTTTTAACGTATTAACGTTTAATTTTTTACAGCACTCTAGGAAGCAGGAAACAAAGTAGTAGAATTGTCTCATCTATTGTCCTAAAACTGTGATTCTGAGAAAGATGAAGCTAGAAATGTGACCGTGCTTTCCTGTGTCGCTGACACTGCTGGCTTTAAAGTAAGGAAAAGGTTCAGCATCTACCATTAACACAGCTTTTTCTCCCTGTGTATTTTACATGGAAGAAAAATATTCCCAGGTGTTTCCTGCAGAATATAAATCCATATTCCATCCACTACCTTAGTAATAACATTGTGTGCAACAGTTTTCGGAATGCATGGTATTATAATTCCATGTTCCTAAATAAGAGATAGCGAGCTCTCAGTTCTGAGTTAAGAGTCAGAACTATTTTGACAATGTTCATTTCTATTGTAGATTTGAGTTTATGGCCATGCTCTTTTGCAGACCTCAACTGCATGTTATTTCTAGAAATTTTTGAGTAATTAAACTACTTCTTGAAAAGAATAAGTGTTCTCAGATTGCAGCAGGGGATAAGACTCAGGACTCCTTGTTTACTGGTATAATAAACTGGCAACCTATAAGAGCATGAAGAAACGTGATAAAATAAGACAACTTTGGAAAGAAAAGAACATCTTACGATTATTGTAGAAGTTATTAAATACATAAGAAGTTACATGTAAATTTGAGTCATCCTATGAGAATTTATTTTCTCATAGAAATCTGTCTATCTAACAAACTCTTTAACACACAGAGAAAATTGTTCTTTTATTCTTTATGGGCGAAACTAAATATATCTTTAACTTTGACTTCTTAGAAGTGCCCTTATACTGTACACACTTTGTAGGTGAGAGACTGTGGCATGGGAGTTAGTAGCATGAAAACTGAAGGATAATCTTGAACTAGAAATCCCTTGCTCTCCTCTGGAAGGAATTATGGTCAGGTTAACTCAGGAAAAAAAAGCATTAGTTAATAATAGCTTTTCTTCGTTTTACCTTCATGTAAATGTTAGCTGGAGTGGAGGAAGAAGAGTCCAGAAGGGGACAGTTGATAGCATTTTCTTTTGCTATCCACAGAACAGGGAAACATTTTCAAATGTGAATGTCTGTGGTCAGCTATCATATGTCAGTGTAGGAACCAAAGGCTTTAAAGCTGAATTTAAGTCCCAAACTGAAAGATTCTCATTAAGTTCACTGAACTTTGTGTAAGATCTTTGGTGGTCAAAGTTTCAGAGTAGATGTTGACAGAGAATACCTATTTGGGGTAAAATCTTTTTATAATCCAATTCCATTCCCATTTAAGTAAACAGTATTTTTTCTATTAATTTCAGTGGAAGCAGGAATAGCTCCTATATAGGAAAAAGCTGTAGCTGTTATGGTTGCTAGTTTTCCTAACGTATATATTGCTGCTATAAACACTTTTAGGCATCAGTTACTGTAAAATATAAGGAATATATACAGTATCATATGGTATGAACAGTACCCAATATTTCAGTAAGAGATGTGAGAAATAAGTAAAATGAATTTAGTCTATTATCAAGTACCTGAGTTTGATTCATTGTCCATTATCAATGTACAGGATAACAATCATTCTATTTGTGACAGTTTTAGATCTGAATTAAGCTATTTGATTTATATTGATTAAAGCTGATTGCTGACATAGTAAAAGTATTTCTTGTATTACTATTCATTCACTCTTTTCATACTTCTCAGAATTTCAGCTGTACATGCACTGTACGATCTGCAGATCCTTCAATTTTCATTTTGAGTAGACAGAAGAACAGTTTTATTTTAAACCTGGGTATTGGGCAATAGAGGCTCAAAAACTTCAGTGCAGTCTGATCTTTCATTGCTTTTCTCTACAGAGCCCTATCTTCATATGTAAGATATCTAAGTGGTAGAATACACTGACAGTTGTGAATGTTTCTTATTCTCAGTATTCTTGTTTTCAATATTTATTGTTTTCCATAAAATGTTTGACTTCACAATTTTTTTTAATCTTCCTTTAATAAAGGTGAACATAAGGGGGAAAGTATTAGTTCTATTTCTTGATTTTAACTAGGAAATTAAAAAGTAAAAGAAAAATGTGTTTGTCGAAGGTAACACCTGTAAAACCTGTTTTCCATTTTATATTTGTTATATATTAGATATATTATTATTCTTATATATTAGATTCTTGCTGAGGGTATGGTACATGCATTACCCATTTGAGAAGTAGTATTAGTAGGTGTTTTTAGCCAAGCTTTTCAGGTATTTGCTGTGATGGTAGAAAATTATTTTATTATTCCTCTGTTAAAGAATAAACATTTTACTAGATTCACTTCATGTTTAATAATGATTTTTAGACCATTTCAGAATATTTTCATTGGCTAAGGCACAGCTAAAGAGAATATTTGCCCCCTTCATCCAAGCAGAAAATATATGTAGTTCACTGATGTCTAATATCCTTAATGAAGGTATAGGGTATAAAATAATACATTCGTTGTTCATATTTACTAATTAAATTACAGAAGATGTTCTTTGAAAATTCATGCTTTAAGCCCATAATAAGGTCAAATTCTAGGAGGAGCTGAACACCTGCAACTCTGAGCAACCCTCTGATGGCAGGTGAAATGTTTTACAGGAGTATATATAAACACCAGAAGAGCAAATGCTTATATTGTGAAGTGGATAGCACATCTGCTTGATTAAAATATATTTGATTCTTTTATCTAATAATTGTAAAACACATAGAAAGCTTATACAGGCATAAGGAATTAACAGGTTACGTACCAGGTGCTGGTTGCCTTGCTGGGCATTTAGAAGAACATTTGTCATCAAGACTGTTCACAACAAATGTCAAATTGGCAACTTTGCTGTCAACATAATTCTCTACATTGTTCATATTTATGAGGCTCATTTTCTCTAGGCGACCCTGCAGTGTCTGAATCTGACTCCTTGCATTTTTTAAGCTGGACGACATTCTGTTAACTTTGCTTTGCAGTTCCTTTACTCTGTTATCTTGGAGTTTGCTGTTTTCTGCTGGAGTTTCTGCATTAGGTAGCAGGAATTCATTACTACTGTCTCTTTCTTGGTTGTCATCTGCCTGCAGCTTGCAATCTTGGCAACATTTCCTCAGCTTGTTTACCGCTTCTTTAAGGGTCTGAACTTCTTTGAGAGTCTTCTCAATCAGTCTGAATTGTTTGGGTAACTGGATGGTCATTGGAGGCAGGTTTATCTGATATGGACAATCCTCTCCTTCATCACATTTCCCATTAGTTTTGAGCTTTATAGGACAAGTATCAGTAACTTTTCCTTCTTCAGCATCCTCTGCCTCTTCTAAAACAACTGCAAAGACATTTGTTAAAGCAAGCAGGGCTGTCTTAAGCAAGACTAAGTAAACGAGCAGCTTCATCTTCGCAGAGAAACTAGCAGTATGAGGAAGTGTGCAAAAGTGGAACAACTTTATAAGGGCAGCTCGAAGCCTGTGAGTTATCAGAGTGCCTGCACTGTTCTCAGAAATGGGTGGGAGTGCTTGCATCACAGGCGATATTAATAGCAGAGCAAAGTAGGTAGTGCTTGGCAAAAGTAGCAGATTTCAGTCTTTATTCCTGACTCAGAGCTTGCGTATGTAAGCAAAATGATGAAATGCATGTGTGCTGATCATTTATGCAGTCTAATTTCATTTTTTTCACATGGATTTTCTTTGAGAGGGGAAAGATCACTTAGCTCTGTGTTTTAATAGTCTACTAACATCTGTTTCTTAACATCTGAGTGTTCTAAAATTATTTTTAAAAAGCAGACCATAGGTTTACCACAGCAGGTGGAAAAGGTGAAAATCGGTCCCTTTCCCAATGTGATGCTTATCACAAGAATAACTCCACTGACACTGAGTCTCCCCCTTCCTAAAACTTTTTTTAATTGAATAGGTTTATTCATAAAAATTATTTAAATCTCGAATATATCAAAATACACATAATAATTTTCATTCATTTTTCTGGGTAGGGTCACAAGCCAAGGAAGATGAGCAGCTCCTTTCTTCTTCCTATTTTGCCTAACAGTATTTAGAGTAGTTATCTGGAATATTCATGATTTGTATGGGATATCACGATTCAAATTCACTCCTGTCTGATTCTGAGCAGGCATCTGAAGAAAGGCTTTCCTTAGGAGAATGTCCTATCCAAAGCAAATTACTGGATATCCTGAGATAGGTCAGCACTGTCACCCTTTCCTTTTGAAACTCTTCAGTCTCCCAGTCTGTCCTTTTGCCTCTTAAACATTTGCTGGGCCAGAGGAGAGGTGGTAACTTGGCGTGTCCTGGCCAGCAGGCTTCAGACCTATGCATTCTCCCTGGCACAAAGAATTTTTAAGAGTCAGAAGAAGAATCTGAGAGACGTTTAGGGTAGCAGTAGGCTACCTCTCAGACATCTGCTTCTTGCAGAAGAGGCACTGGTTTTTGCCTTTAAGTGAGAACTCCCCCACAAAGACTGGCACAAACAGAAGGCCTATTAAGCAGGACTTAAGGTCAGACTTAAGACTTGCAATTAAAATTCTGATAACAATAAGTTACAAGCAAAACAAATCTAAATGAACTTCTAATTGCACCCTTTAGTCACTTACATTAAAAAAAAAAAAAAGGAAACAAGTTATTAAAGCCCACTCCAAGATTTTTGAGATCCTAAATGTTGGGTCAGTTGTGCAGAAAACCCAAGGCAAAGCCTGGTATTCTGAGTGCTGCCCCAAAATTGTAAATCTAAAGCTAGCCTGGGAGCTGGGGAAGTAGCTCCTATGGGTCTACCCATTTGGGGAATTCTTTTCTCAATTCCTGCTTTTCAGTTCTTTCTTTCTTCTATTTCTTTTTACTGCACCTTGTATCAGCTTCAAGAGTTAATCATTTACTTTTCATGACTAATCCGCCAGATGAAATACTTTAGTCCTAGATGTCCGTGCGCTTACTCACTTGTATTCTACAGCCACCTTTACCATTCTCACGTGGTGCCTATAGTTTCAATGATATATGACTTTTTCTTCCCTTGTGCTCCAAGGCAGAGCTGACTGAATGCATGTCTTTTGTGCATTCGTAGCTCTGTCAAGAGTTGAATACCTTGCATGACTAAAGGATATTAACACTAGTTCTTGTTTAATTAGTCCGATCTGAATGGTTTATTTCCCTAAACCCTTTTTGAAATTACTCATACTACAAATTAAACATTAAACAGGCACTAGTCACACACATACTTGGTAAGCTCATGATCTGTGGAATGTTGCTAGTTTTTATAGAGACCACAGGCATACATTGATAATACAGTGAGCAGGCTTGGTAAAAAGGTACTTTGTCTAACCTACTGCAATCCCTTCAGATTCCTACCTAGCACCATCGTCTGGGCAATTTCTTGCAAAGTTGGGTTTGAATCTACCCCTCTCGCATACCAAGTGGACGTCCCTGAACCTGTGATAGTACTTCATGTGGTGAAGCTGTGCAGCCCTCCCCTCTGTCCCTTTCCCATCACAGTAGTTTTCCAACTACGAAGTAAAAAATCATCACTGGACGTATCTTGGGACTTAGCCATGCCGATGTCTTTTGCCTTTAGTTTCGTTAAAAAGGCATCAAATAGAAATGAAACTGAAATGGTTGTCACAGTAGATGAAATGCATGTTTTTAATTTCAGTGAGTAAAACTTTAACATTTTCAGTTGCCTGATATGATCTTAAACTTTTTTCCGTCAATCTAAGAACAGTTATTCACAGAGCCTTGTTTTCCTGTATGGTTGCTACTGTGTAATTGCAGAAAACTATGCTAGTGTCTTCTGAGGGGCCTTAGAAATACGACAGAGTTCCTATAGGACTGAAAACCTTCGTTGTTTGGGAAGCCATACTCCCCTCCACTGTTGCTCGTCTGGTTTACTACCAGCTCTGCTGCCTATTTCCTGTTTGACTTGCTACTGGACAAACTATTCTGTATCTGTAAAATTAGTAGTAATGATATTTGGTAGTCCATGTCTTATGAATTGGCTTGAAAGGCTTTAAGTGCGTATCAAATATTATTATCCTTTGTGATTGTTGTGCTGCCCTGGAAACCTAAAAATCATTAGAACTGAGAGACTTCAAGAAGGGTGGAAATTTCTAGTAATGGTGAATGTCAAAGAAAAGGAAGTTCAGATAGTAATGTAAAGTATCTAAGCCTTTTAAACATCTTTGTCCTAAGACAATCATTCCTTGGTCCCCAGTGTATCTTTGATTTGGGATATTAACTTCCTCCTTTGGATGAGCTTTCTGTAATCTTCTTGAGATGCTCCGCAGTCCTCCTGATCTTTTTAGTCTGATGCTCTGCTGATATGCTATCAGCAGTCTGTTGGAGCCTGAAAGACCCATTTCTCCATCAGATATCTGTATGCTTCTCCCACGTTGTTGTGGAGAAGTGTTGTAATTGAGGATTGGTTTTTCTTCCCATTCACAACATGTCAAGTATCTATTCTTCCCTCGGGAGCTAGAAGTAGTATTACACCCCTGCCTTTTTTGTGTTTTGTACCTCTTCAGCTTCCTAGGGATAAGTGAAGCAAACTTTCAAAACTGTGTTTTTCACAAGAAATCCTTGCCCTTGGAAGGGTCACTGAACAGTCTGATACTGTAGGATACTGGTGCAGCTTCACCAATGGCAGAAATATTGGATTAGATCAAAGTCGAGAACTGCAGAGTTTATTTACAGGCATGAAGTTTTTCCCAAATGGAGCTTTTCCAGATCCCTTTTTTCCACATCAGTTTTCCGGAGTGTTATGTATAATAGTTAAACCAAAGCAGAAACAATCTTTAAGATTTTTTTTTTAAACTGTAAAAAGATCTAACTGATTAACAGCTGATGACCACAAATGAGAATTTTCTATCAAGGTCTTATATTTGGTTAAAGGTCTCTTTCTTATAGCTTTTCATCTCTTTTAATTTTTATTAAATAATTTATTTTTTCCTTCAGTGAACTGATCTTAATCTTAAAGACATATCTTCCCAATCATAAAGAAAATAACTGAGAGCTCATGAAATTCTTAAATTCTACATATTTTAATTCTGTTCCCAGAACTACTGACTGGTTGGAAGGTTAAACTAACTTAACACTGCAATATATTTTGGTTTAACATACTTGTGTTAGGACTGTTTATTCAAAGTTTATCAATAGTGGCATGAACCATTTCCCATGATTTTTTAGAGCAAGGGTTTTTTTCCAGCAGATCGTAGAATGTAGGTCAAATAGAAAACAAGAAAGGTAAGACTGCAAGCAGATGTTCATTTAACTAGTGACTGTGACAATTTAAAACACTACAGCTTGTCATCTGTTTGGTTTCCGGCTTTCTGCTGTGAGTTACCATCTCCTGCAGCAGAGCTGCTGCAAAACATTTGTTTGTTTAAGCAGTTTAAATGAATGATGTGAACAAACCTGAAGCAGATCTGGGCCTGTTCATATAAGCCAGTTTGGTGGCAGAGGTGGGATATGTTAGGGTTCAGCATAGGAGTAATATTTTCTTACCATGTGGGATATATACCAGAACCCCATACTAGAAACAAATTCTGATTTAGGATTCCTTCTGATTAACTCAATTATTTTATTTCTTTTATTCAGTAGTATTTCTTTATGAAAGCAGTGTCTATGTTGTGCACTGGATTCTGGGACTGCCTGTTCAACTTTCTTATAAGAGAACACATCAGAGGACTAAAAGGGAGGCAGTCCTATTCCATATGAGTTCAATTTTTAATGTGATTATCCAGATACAGATTACATAGAACAAGTAGCTGCATGGATTCACTATCTATTTAAATTAGTCTTTGTTTTATAAATAAAAAGATCTTAAAAATTAGACTTTGGGCTACAACCATTAGTTACTTACATTAACTGTACATTCTGTAACATTAGTTACAGAAATGTTAAAGATTAATGAGCAGTGTAATGGATGGTACCATTTTGGTACCACCAAAATACATGCAGTCAAAGAATATCACATCCTTCTTTTAAGAGAAGGAACGTATTTTTAAAGAAAGAAAGAGATCAATGATACCAAGTTCCTGGATTTTCATTTTGTTTTCCCCAAAAGATCTGAACATCTGCCTGCCTCAAACCTAGATGTTACTGCTGAGCGTTCTCCTTTATCTACAGCCCCAGAAGACCTGTAGCTGGTCAAATACATGGAGAAAATAAACCAGAAGACAATCTAAGAAAAATGGCATTCCTAAGGCAAAAGCCCTTCCCTGCTGTGTCTGTATAGCCTTTCCAGGAAAATTCCTTTTTGATGCCTACAAAAGCCTGCTCCAGAGAAACCAGCTAGTGTAAGACTGTCCTGAAGACTCAGTATGCTCCTGAGGTTCATGGCCAATCAAGTGACAGCGGGAAAGTCTTCTCCTTTCCTGCAGAGTCTACCTTCCCAGGCCTTTATTCCCCCTCTTACCTGAGCCATACCAAACAGAATTGGCTACCAGACGCAGCATTTGCTGACCTTTATATCGTCTTGATGGAGGTTGACTTTAATATTCTCTATATAGGGACTGCCTTCTCCCATGAACTGGGGTATAACACTACAGTTATTAACTATGCCTTGGGAAAGAGTTCATGATATTATTTTCCTAGTTAGTTGTTTGTTAGTTTTATAAGGCTTTCAGCAGTTTGCTTTTCATTATAAGATGCCAGACTGATCCATCCATAATTAAAAAAGTAAAATTGCAGAAATTCCATTTAATGCAATACAGGGCTATATCTGTCGTAACTATAGTTAGGACTATATAGTTAATGTTTTTCATGTATGCCCTTACTTTACCCCCACTCTCAGTTTTGTCTTGCTTATGTACCATCATCTGCATGTAACTTTTTAATGTGAAGTGCTCTACTTTATAGTAAGTAGACTGTGAGTCTTTCAATGATGCTGTATTGGTATAAAGACTCTATATCAAAATACAAATGAGTACCATCATTTCTCAGGCTCATTTTTTTAGTGTTTGACTTTTCTCTACTGAGTTACTGGCTTTGTTGTATGTGGAACCAACTCTAACTGTACTGTTATCCATGATACTGAACCACTTATAATACTAAGTCATCTTCCTGTAGACAATGAAGTGAGAGTGTCATAAAGCTTACACCCTCACTTTGTTAAATAATGATATGCTGTATTTTAAAAGTGCATATAATCTTATTCATTATGTTTAAAGTTTTCTTGGCATAGGAAAGAGGGCAAAATAATTTGGGAAGCACTTGGTGATGTACAAATATCACTTTTTAAAAATAATTAAATTATTTTAGCTTCCAAATAAAAATGGTTCAGGAAGTTGATTTTTTTCTGTAAAAGTAGCACTTTGAAGAGAGGACAGATTTACCTATGAATGTGATTTTATACACTTATTGCTTCGGGCTAATTTTGCTCATCATAAACATCGGGAGAGAACAGAAGGGTAGTTGAAAGAATAGAAGAGTGGTTTGAAATGTTTGAATGAATTGGAAATGATGTTTATGACGAACATCAGGACGTTAAAAATCAACTTTAAAAGTAACTTATATGATTAGCACACATGTCTACATTGTGGACATCCCAAGTTAGGTCATATGAATGACCTCTTTTCAGCCTTATTTGGTAACTTAAATTATGTATATATAAGTAGTCTCTATTTTTTATCAGCTGACAGCAGATATATTTTATTTGTATAATTTATTTGTAAGATTATCTGAAATGTTCACTTGACCAGTTTCCTGCATTATTTAAGGAGTTGGGGTATTTTTGGAATCTGCTTCTGAGGATTTCTGGAGATGTCATATTTTGTTTTTCAAAATTCCCAAAGATCCTCTTCAAAAGAAGGGAAAATTTTAAATTTGAAAATGGAAAATTTGTGTGCATAGCTAAATGATGTAATTTCTTTAATCATTTGTGCAACTAATAGCCTCATGGGTTCAGATATGATTGTTTATTGCCTAAATTAAATGTTGAGAAAACTCAGTGTCAAATCTTTTTCTATTCAGAAAGGCTAGTAAAAAGACTTTCCCTGTGTATTTCCAACACATATCCTACAAAATCTACTCCCTGTCAGTGGGTATGTACTTAGAGATGAGAGGGATTCCGCCTTTCATTTGTCAATTCTACTGACAGTGTTAATTTAAAAACCACACCACATTTTTCTTTACCTTTTACCGTCATAACCTTTCTCTCTGGAAGAATGACTGATTACTTAAACAATGTATATTCTTCCCTAAAAATCTGCTGTGTTGCTATTCCTGTCTGTACTTTTACATGTTTCCCAGTTCCCAAAAGTGTAATGAACATATTTACTGGACATATATAGATTGTGATGTAATACTTCGCTTTAAAAACAAAACTTTGGTCATCTAAACATCTGGTGTCCAGTCTGAGCTGGTTAATCATCTCTGGCTCCCACTATTGTCAAAGGTGAGTGAGAGGCTCATTGAAAAGGAGGTTCATCCCACCTGCGGGAATAGGTGCCTGTGGTGGACACCCGGGGAACCCACTGACTGTACATGAAACCTAAAGCACTGGCCTAGACTAGACAACTACTTTGGAGATGGCTAAAAGGTTAGGTAAGAGGATTTCTCCATTTAACAAATATCTAGAGGGCTTAATTCTTATGACCAAAGACTCAAGCCAGCCTCAGCAGCTTTCTTTCTTGTTTCTTATAAACTCTGGAAAGCAGTCTGAAATAATTTTATCAGTTAAATTGGATTATTAAAAAGAATTAGAACCTTAAATACACTGGCTTAATTATTATCCTCTTTTTTGTCATCTCTTTTTGCCTTCCTTACTCTTCCTACAGTCTAAAGACAATGGATTGCAGTCATGCACTGTAGTTTAACTTGCCATTGTGCTTTCTTTTTCAATGTCTTTGGGTTATCTTTCTAATATTCTCAATGCTGTGGCATGCAGATATTCTAAGAACTGCAGAGTCTTTAGCTGCATGGTTTTGGAAAAAATCCAAAAGTGAGATGAAGTGATGTAAGTGATTGCTTAGACTCTGTATTTCAGGACCCATCAGTATCTTCTCTAAGGTAAAGAGAGATTTGTTGGTGCACTAGCAGATTACAGAGATTATTTTATAACTGGTGCAGTTTCCATTCAATCACTGCATTCTTACTCAATCACTGCATTTACAAAGCTTGAGAGGACAGGGCCCTGAGGTAGTCTGGTCTAACCTTGAAGTTAGCCCTGCTTTGAGCTGGAAGTTGCATTAAATGACATCCAGAGGTTTCTTCCAGCCTAAATTTTTCTATGATTCTACTCCTCCTGTATATTATTTTTTGCTTTACTGTAGTTGCAATGCAAATGATGTAAATAAAACTTCTGGAAAAAATACAAAGAATGAGTTTTTTCCAGAATATAAGGGCTCTTCACAGATTAGAAAGGAGAAAAAAATAAAAAGATTGGAATAATTGATTTCATTCCTTGCCTTTTAGATCTTACAAATGACATGAGCATATGTGGAGAGAACTACCCTATATGGCAAAATGGGCTATTTTACTATTTCTCCTACCTGGAAAACTGTTTTCTAATGCAGTCTGATTTGAAACGAATTTGATCTTGACCTTATATTAGAAAAGAATATTTGCAGGAGAAATCCTAGCTCACTTGAAAGTGGATGGAAGTGGGATTTCATCATAGGTATATGGGGAAATTTTCACATTGTTTTTCTGGACCAAATTTCATTGCTTGAAAAAGTAAGGCCATTTGGTAAGTAGAACTGGTCTAATTTACATTATTCTTTTACCATTTTCTCGAATTGAATTAAAAAAAAGCTTGGAAAGGTTATTTGGAACAATGCCAGTTGATTTTTACCTATTTGTTTATCTAGCAAGCCATTAAATCATTATCCTTACATTAGTTTATTTGGCAAAAGCATTCAGAGTTAAGTAGGTGGTTTTGGCTCCAAATGATTTAGGACTCGTTCTAATAAAAGTCAGTGTGAATTTTCTCACTGATTCCAATACTGAGCTTTGTGTTCTATATAACAGTCTGGTCTTGCGGTATTAAAGTCCATACCTCAAGTCCTGTGCCAAAAGTGGTGAAAAAAGTAAAAATTATGCTGTGTGTTGTTGAGGGATTCAGATGAAATTATCACAGAAATCCTAAGAGCATTAAACTGTGACACCTGGATTGGGGATTTTTAGAGCAGTTTTCTTGTGTTTTTAAAAGAAATCTATTGCCTCACAGGTGACAAATGCTAGCTCTATATTTTTTTAATTTTATTAAACTTTTGGGTTTCTTCATTTCTGAATGACCCACCTCGAAGGAGCCAAGATGTGATCTTGAAAAGTAATGAGAAGTCACAGAAGTTCTCAGAAATTGAGGACACTCTAAAAGACTATATTTAGCCTTTTAGAAACCAAGTTATTATCCTGCATTTTTCTTCATTTTATTGTTAATGATATATTACATCATTTTAAGCATTTTAAATTTTTTAAGACTATTCATTTAACTGAAAGGATATAGGAAGCTCTCTGAGGAGAAGATCTTATGTTCCTTCACTTTTGGCTTCTCCTTCCTCAAGAAAAGAAAGTATTTTTTCTCTAAATATCTCTATATTTTAGATTTTAAATTATTTTGTATTGGTTGCTTATCGCTTCAATATTGTAAACTTTTTATGCTCTGAGGTTAAAAATAATTTATTTGCCCATCTGAAATGTTATCCTGAGTGCATAATTTTTGCTCTGCTCCTTAAAACCTTTGAAAACAATCTCAGTATTCAGTTTAAAAAGTTACTGTGTGCAAAAAAGCTTAGAAATATGAACCAGATGCAGTCTAAACGTTCTGAAATCCAAAGCCAATAAAGAAGTAAACAAGCAGACAAATCAGCTTTGTAGTTCAGACCTCTACAAAATGCACATATGCGTTTGCTCCAAATTTCGCATATCTGTGAAGCTTCATCCTCACATACACACAGCTCTTTAGAAGAGCGTCTGCCAGTTACCTGGCAGTAGTTTGATGGCAGGAATGGCAGCACTGTTGCTAAGACCCTGGAGCAGATGATCCTTGTTTTCTACTTCTGTGTGGAGAGTGATGCAAGTTCAAGCTGAGCTCCCTTCTGCACTGTTTTAGCACAAGCACATGCTCAGTTATGAACTTTGTTCTGAGCAATGGACTGAACTTGAGGAGAAAACTTAAGTTCACTTAGTGTATTGTGGCTCCAAACTTTTGTCCAGATAGTTTGGAAGTACCAGGTGCAGGCAAGCCAAGCACGAACAGATATCCCTAGCTCAGCTCCTCTAAAGGATGATATGGATGCTCTGGAGATTGATAGCCAGCAATGTGGATAGAAACGCAAGAGTCATGACATGGGTTCAGCATGCTTATATCTGTTCCTCCCTTTGCAATGTAGACATAGCCCATGAAACGTGAAAGGGAGGTACAGTGTTGCTGTCTCCCCATACTAAGAAACACTTGAGCTATTTGGTAAGTGTCCAGACAGTGTCGACTCATTGAGGGTTTTGACAGAGGACACAAAGCTTCCTGTTCTATGAGGAACATGTATTGTTTTTCTTCCCTGAGTGTTTAAACATTTAAATAATATCCAAAAGAAGTAAAAATAATTCCTCAAATAAACAACATAAAGAGCAAATTCCAAACCTCACATAGCAGCTTGGCAAGAAGAGCTACTTGCCAAGTGGCTAATATTATACTGAAATCCTGAGTATATACAAACAATAAAATACATTAATCCCTTGATATTTTTCTGTTGTGTCCTATTATGAGACAAAAGACTCATTTGAGGAGACGTTTGAAATAAACAACATTAATATAAATTACTGGATTATTCTGTGTGTTAAAATAACTGTGAGTGTAGTCATAATGTCTTGTTATAAATAATTACACAACCTACAGCTTAGAAATAAAAGGTGGAAAATACCATTACAGAATCACAGAATCCAGACCTCTGGATCCAACCCCCCTGCTCAAGCAGGGTCAGCTAGAGCAGGTTGCCCAGGATTGTGCTCAGTCAGGTTTTGAATACCCCTAGGAATGGAGACTCCACAACCTCTCTGGGCAATCTGTTCCATTGTTCAACCATTCTGACAGCGAAGAAGTGTTTTTTTCTGTTCGGAAGGAATTTTCTTTGTTTCATTTTGTGTCCATTGCATCTTGTCCTATCACTTGACACCTCTGCAAGAGTCTGGCCCTGTCTTCTTTGTACCCTCCCATCAGATATTTATACCCATTGATAAGATCCCCCCTCAGCCTTCTCTTCTCCAGGCTGAACCGTCCCAGCTCTCTCAGCCTCCCCTCATATGAGAGATTGTCCAGTCCCTTAATCATCTTTGTAGCCTTTCCCTGAACTTGCTCCAGTGTGACAATGTCTTGTCACCTTCCCAGGGATCGAGATGAGGCTCACCAGCCTGTAGTTTCACGGATCATCCTTCTTGGCCTTCTTTAAGATAGGAGTCACATTTGCTTTCTTTCAGTCCTCAGGAACCTCTCCCAATCATCATAACCTTTCAAAGATAATCAAGAGTAGCCTCACAATAACATCAGCCAGCTTGCTCAGCACTCGTGTGTGCATCCCATAAGGTCCAATTGACTGTGTGTGTCCAGTTTAAGTGTTCCCTAACCTGATCCTCCTTCACCAAGGGTAAGTCTTCCTTCTCCAGACTTTCCCTCTGGTCTAAGGGACCTGGGATTCCTGAAGGCCAGTCATAGTAGTAAAGACTGAAGTGAAGAAGGTATTCATTACCTTATCCTTTTCAGTGTTACCAGGGTCTCTGTACCCACTACCAAATCCTCCAGAATCCTGACCCATAAGCTCTCATCTGGCCTCTCACCCATCCCCAGGCAGAGCTCCATGCATTCCCATTGCTCTCACACATAAAGGATGACTCCCCCTCCTTGCCTTCCTAGCCTGTCCTTCCTAAAAAGCCTGTATCCATCCGTCACAGCACTCCAGTCATGTGAGCTATCCCACCATGTTGCTGTGATCCCAATCAGATTGTATCCCTGCAACTGCACATGGACTTCTAATTCCTCCTGTTTGTTCCCCATGCTGCATCCATTAATATACAGGCACTTCAGATTATTTTGTTGAAGTTTAGAATACATTTCAGTTATTTTGCAATATCTGCAGACATAATTAGAAATGTGTGTTAGCTCCATCATTTCTCTGAAATGCAGAGATTTTAGGGAATGTTAAAATTAAGTCTTTCCTAGGAAGCCTTCAGATGTTTCACTTTCATAATGATTATGAGTAACTGATATTAACACAGTACGTGTTGTCTTGATGGTGGCTATATTGATCTTCCATACTTTTCACAGTGTGTTTCTTGAGAAGCATGCAAAGCCCTAGACCAATATTCAAATTACATAATCTTACTCAGTTTGAAATTTGGCTAAATTCTTTTCATTTCTGGAGAGCTCCAAAATAAGACATGAAAAAGACATAAAATTCAAAACTGAGAACCTTATAGTTCTTAGAGTTTTCAGTACTATTATTTCATGGACTTTCCACTGACTGAAAGAAACAAATTTATTTACTCTTTTATTTTCTGGTAGAAAAGCAAAGCCTCAGATAGCCAAATAGCCTGGAAAGATGCAACAAAGTTAGAAGTTTACACTCAATGGAGTGTAAGGTGTTAATCAGTTAAAAATAAGTGTAAGTAAAAGAAGGGGTAGCTTAATAGGATAAAGTAAACATAACAGAAAAGTTATATTGAAAGGGAAAGATGCAAGTCAACACAGTAATAAGATACACACTTTTTATATAATTACATTTATGGGAGTACAAGGAGAAAGCAAAAAGAAGTTGCCAAACAACCACCTACTAGCATCCAACTTTCCAATAATTCTTCATTTAAATACAGAAAATTTATTTTAGTTTACCCAGATGATCTATCAATTTTGGGTGTGTTTAAAAATTTGTGGGGTCCCAGTTCATTGTATAATAAGAAAGAAAAGCTAAGGAAAGGAGAAAAGCAACTCACATGGAGAGAGCTCAGAAGACTCAACAGTTTAAGAATAATTATGTGACTATATTCAAAACTCCAGGCTTGAGATCATCCACTGCCAGTATAACAAAATGACCTCAATTCTTTCCAGAGCGTCATAGTTAACACAGGACTGCAAAAGACCTGTCGAGCACACAAGTTCTTTTTTTCTCACTTCTCCATCTTCATTGGTTCTTTTTCTTGTTTTCAATGTAGCAAATTATTAGGATAACTAAAGAGAACTACCATTTTTCTTATTCCAGCAACATGAGCACTTACAAGCAACAAAATGAACTGTGGATGAGCAGCTACAAATGAACATCTTAGGTGGTGGGCAGGGTGTAAGGGGAGGTGAAATGTAACTTCTTTTTTAAACTTGGGATATTAGTCTTGGGATATTGTCTATTAGGCAACTTTTTTTACAGAAATATGTGACTATTGCAGGTCCAACAGACCAGATTAAAATTATGAAAATTATCACAAACCCTGATTTAGAAATTTTATGTTTGCTTGTGTGTGTGAATGTATGTATATATGTAAATACCATTGACTATTTTATCATTAGTTGTTTTATTTGTGTGTTCTTGAATGATGACATTTTTAAACTAATTTCCAAGAGTACTTGCCAAGGTTGAAATCTAGAAGGTGTAATACTCATCACAGTCACTGCTGCCAAAGTATACTGTGCTTTTTAATTAACACTAGGGCTTCTTCAAGCATAGGTTGTTTAAACCCAAGCATTCTTACCAATAATAAAACAAGTTAGGAATTTCCTGTGTTGAATTTCTGTGTAGCAATTGTTAGGAATTACAGTAATTCATCTTCTCCACAAGTGGAGTCTTGTGTTACATAGGTAAGATGGGTCATTTTGAGGGTTGTTTTTTGAGGGGGAGTAATCTTTGCAAGACCCTGGGCACCAGACTTCCCAGGAACCTAGGGATTTTAATGCTGACTTTACAAGATGTGAAAGCTCTCTGCAAGTATCTCTTTTCTGGACTTCAGAGGTGTTAGATACCTGGTACAAGACATCTACTTCCATACAATCCTCTGTCATGCATATTTATATTTTTAACTACTTTCTTACATAAATTATGTACTGTACTGAAATACTGAATTGTTTGATACAAGAATATTTTTTCCATATGGCTTTTTACATACTATGGCTTTAGAATTTGCCAGAACAAGAGTAAAAAAAAAATCTTCAAAAATTAATTCCTGTCATACACAATGCCTTTCAGTCATTATTGGATGTTTTTGCCTTTTCTGCAACCGTATATCAACTTAGAATTTTACTATCATGATGTAGCAATATACATACACCTGAACCATGGATTTCTCAGATTTTTTTTAATATCTGTTTAAAGCCCTTCTTATTTCTATCTCCTTTGATCACTGATGCTTCATGGATTTCCTTGGTTTCCCTTATCTATTGCCTTCAAACTTTAACTTATACCATAATTTAGCTCAATTTACATCTTTTTCCCCTATCCTTTATATGGAGAGATTTAGTTTTTTATTGCTATTATACCTCAATTCAATCACAGTGGCTTTTTTATCTCTGGGGACTGTGGTTTTACGGCCATTTATTAAGAACCAGTCAGACAATTCTGAACTTCCATTAAACCTTCTTATATTAAAATTTATGTTCCTAGATGGGTATATTAAAGCTGCTTGCAGCTTTGGAATGCTAGCCTTTTAAAGTTTCTATAACTACTGCTTTATTTATAAATGCTACCTGACCAGGATCATTGTGAGGTGGACTATCACTAATTATTTAAACCAGCAAATAACTTTTTTTGCTCTCAGGATGAGTTATGACAGACCCTAATATCTTTGTAGAAAGTCCATCTTTTGATATATATTTTAGTAATATGTACTGCTAAGCTTTGTTAAACATTTTATATGAAAAGATTGCCTCCAAAATCAAACTTACTTTGGATTAGGTGAAAATTATGAGGGAAGTGAATATTCACTTAATCCATTTCAACTGGATTTTTGAATTATTGTGCTGCATTTTAAAACATGGCTGTATTAATGTTCTTTATATTATTTTTATAATGGATATTATGAAAATAGTATTGATTTTATTTAACCCCTCATAGATATAATAGACAAACATTTTTACAGAATTAAGATAATCAGATCCAAGTCAGATGCAATTTTTAATTATACTGGTGAATAGCAGCAGCAGGACTAGTCTGTATTTACACTACGATTGCAATGATCAGACTATGTGTCATAGTTCTTAGTGATAAATGAAATGGAGCAGGATCTTTAGAATCTGACTGTAGATATAGCTTAATAAAAGAAAGTGTGTGTATACTTGTGATTTATATATATTTGTGTATTTAAACCTCGATATATTTAACTCATGTTAGCAGTCTGTAATTTTTACCATGACATAGCTAGGAAAGAGCCCCATAAATTAAAGTGTGAAGGCTAGGAAGCGTTCTATCTATGCCCATAGCCAATATCACTTAGCGATATAGAAGTAAAATCATTATGCTTTTTCTCTATTGCAATTTAAGAATGAATTTTATTACTTATCCTATGTTAAAACATGCCCGATATGTTACTAAAGACAAAGATGAAGATAATTCAAATTAGATCGAATATCAAAGGAAAATATGACTCATCCACTGCAAACATCCAGAAATAGAGGTAAAGAGAAATATTTATGAATTCCAGTTCCAATTTAGCTTGCAATATTTAAAAAAGAAAGCTAATGCTGTGCTTGAGAAATAAAGCTGTGTAACTATTTTATATTATGGCACCTGGTTGCAGGAATTTTTATACACTTCTCTGCTAAATCTGAGATCCAAATGTGAAACCTGTAGTTTAAAGAGGCAAATGGCATCCAAAAACTCAATAAATGCATATAATGTTTCCAGTAGACTTTTTCACTGTTTACACCAGTGTAACTCCTCTGTCTTAAGAATAATTAATATTTTACACTCTACTACTTTATAGGTTCTATTAGAAATATTACCCATTTCCCTGATTTCAGAATAGAATAAGTCTGTGAGCCAATGGAAGGAGGACTGTTTACACAGAATTAAAAGGCAAATTAGGGCATATCAGGACTCATGACAGTATTTGGGGTAAATTCTAGAAAATATGGATATCTGGGACATGTTTTCCCTTCACAAAAAATGGCCTTCACCTAAGAATTTTAGTGTCTTTTGCAAACTGTTATTTCTTCCAAGATATTACAAAGAAAAGTTATTTTGTATTGATATATATGCATCAATATATGCTTTTTTCCTTGCACAATTCCATATTACCTGTGCAATCTGCAAAATCCAAATAGAATTTTTTTTCAATTTTATGCAATTAACCATGCCTAGTACAAATCAGTGGAAAATGAGAGAGTTAAGGCTGTTTGTTTTCATTTTATTACAATTATTCTGGATTTATTCTACAATGTATTTGTTAATCATATACTGGCTAATCAGTTCAGAACCTTAAATTTCAGCTAAATTACTCAAAGTCTAATTTTTTTTTCCTGTTGGCTATTGTACTGGCTATACCAGATTTTGTTAAAGGCTAAATAGGACCAGAATGCCCATTATATCTTATCTACCATTCAGTGGACAAAATCCACTGTAAGCACAGACACACAAAATTAGTGGCATGATTTAATTTCTGATTCCAACAACTTCTTCCAAAGCCAAATGGATGCAAACAAAAGAGCAAAAGGTGAATTACTTTATATTTTACTTTGAAGGTTGCATGGTAAGACTCAGTATTTCAAGCCATTAGTTAAGTAAATAATGTTTTTTCATTATTATTATATCTGTTGTGGTGATCCGTGATCAGTGATCTTTGATGTCACTATCGTAATTGTTTTGGGGCGCCACGAACCATGCCCATATGAGATGGCAAACTTAATCGATAAACGTTGTGAGTGTTCTGACCGCTCCACCGACTGGCTGTCCCCCCATCTCTCTCCCTCTCCTTCGGTCTCCCTATTCCCTGAGACACAACGATATTGAAATCAGGGCAATTTTAGTAACCCTACAATGGCTTCTAAATGTTCAAGTGAAAGGAAAAGTCGCACATCTCTCACTTTAAATCAAAAGCTAGAATTGATGAAGCTTAGTGAGGAAGGCATGGCAAAAGCCAAGATGGGCTTGCGCCAAACAGTTAGCCAAGTTGTGAATGCAAGGGAAAAGCTCTTGGAGGAAATTCAAAGTGCCACTGCAGTGAACACACGAATGATAAGAAAGTGAAACAGCCTTATTGCTGATATGGAGGAAGTTTTAGTGGTCTGGACAGAAGATCAGACCATTCCCTTAAGCCAAAGCCTAATCCAGAGCAAGGCCCTAACTCTCTTCAATTCTATGAAGGCTGAGAGAGGTGAGGAAGCTGCAGAAGAAAAGTCTGAAGCTAACAGAGGTTGGTTCATGAGGTTTAAGGAAATAAGCTGTCTGCATAACAGAAAAGTACAAGGTGAAGCAGCAAGTGCTGATGTAGAAGCTGCAACAAGTTATCCAGAAGATCTAGCTAAGATAATTGATGAAAGTGGCTACACTAAACAGATTTTCAATGTAGACGAAACTGTCTTATATTAAGAAGACGCCATCTAGGACTTTCATAGCTAGAGAGGACAAGTCGATGCCTGGCTTCAAAGCTTCAAAGGACAGGCTGACAGCAAGAGAACTAGAACTGACAGCAAGAGAACTAGAATTAGAAGTGAATTGCTGCCATCTCATAATAAAACTTTAACGGATGAGGAGTTTGCTTCTTATGGATGAGTATTGAAAGTGGTTTCTTGAGATGGAATCTACTCCTGGTGGAGATGCTGTGAACATTGTTGAAATGACAACAAAGGATTTAGAAATATTACATAAACTTAGTTGATAAAGCAGTAGCAGGGTTTGAGAGGATTGACTCCAATTTTGAAAGAAGTTCTGTTGTGAGTAAAATGCTATCAAACAGCATCACATGCTACAGAGAAATCCTTCATGAAAGGAAGAGTCAATCGATGCGGCAAACTTCATTGCTGTCTTATTTTAAGAAATTGCCACAGCCACCCCAGCCTTCAGCAACCACCACCCTGATCAGTCGGTAGCCATCAACATCAAGGCAAGACCATCCATCAGCAAAAAGATTATGACTCGCTGAAGGCTCAGATGATGGTTAGCACTTTTTAGCAATAAAGTATTTTTTAATTAAGGTATGTACATTGTTTTTTTAGACATAATGCTATTGCACACTTAATAGAATACACTATAGTGTAAACATAACTTTTATACACACTGGGAAACCAAAAAATTCATATGACTCACTTTATTGCAATATTTGCTTTATTGCAGTGGTCTGGAATCGAACCCGCAATATCTCCGAGGTATGCCTGTATATCCCCACAGATGCCAGGTCTGTGATTACAAGCCAGGAAGGCCAAATCGGCTTGTTTGCATACTATGGAATAAACAGTAAAATATTCCAAGGGAATATTTTTTTGTTTACTGTTTCCTAAATAGTTCCACAACTACACAGGACAATTTTTTTAGAATAGCTATTGTTCTTTAAATTTGAACTTTACCTTAATCCAAGATCATTTTCAGCTGAAGATAAACACATGTCTGTCTTGCTCACTGGGCACATCCAGTCTTGGGTAGTAGCAATGCTTATGCCTCTGCTAAAAAACATTGAAATATGCAGTAATTTTAACTCACACTCAAATGAGGAAGATGCAACTTTAAGAGAGAAAAGACATTTCTTGAGAAAGAGAAAAAAGTTTGGCAGGAGCACTCTCTGAAAAGTTAGTTGAGACCAGGCTGCATCCTAAAATTTTGTTGGTTAAACAAAAGTAATTTGGCTTTGTGTTGTTCCTGTAACTCAAGAGCAAATCCCATGTAAAAGTGTATAATCAAGGGTAAATTCAGGTGAGTGTTGTGTATGGGTAGATGATATCGCTTGTGCATTTTTCCAGCTTTTAAATAAAACTTCTTGTTTGAAGTAGGCTCTGTCATTGTATGACATTAGTCACAAGTTTCCAAAGAAAGAAATATAGATGTCCAGTCAGACGTGTAAGGTAATGATTTAGATTTGTCACTCCAACTGTTGGAAGCAGTGAAAATTCAGTCCTAGACAGATAAGAGCATTAGGGCTGGCCTAATTCAAAGGAGGTGCATTTAGGTACAGTGTCTATAATGTCTTTAGTGACTGTATATTTAAGATCTTAGCTCTTTATAGATCTTAGCTCATCCCTGGTTAAGCTAGTGTCATCCACCTACAGTTGGCAGGAGTAAGCTACTGTTTCCTTGCTATTGTATTTGTTTCTATATCCCATGGCAATAGGTTAGTTCTATGCGTTCACCCCTTGCCATTATGCCCTATATAAAAGAAAATCTGTCTGCCTTGGTCGTTCAGCCTCCTTATTGCCTGTTCAGGCTGTTGCCGTTGAGCTAGAGGATGTTCTGTAGCCACAAGAGGAGGCTTACTTCTGACTGTCAGTAGCCTTTGTAGAAGACAGAGTGACAAGTTATTTCTTGACCCTAATTCCATCCTAAATATCAGTGGGAACCAAAGTCATTCTGGCTAGAAAAATGTTTACTTCTTGGCCCACCTGATGGTAAACTGCAAGGACTCTGTCCTCTCTGCCATCCGTTGAAGAGCATCTCTGGAAGCATGAGACTGCTACCCATCTTCAATATCTTTTGCAAAGAGCTAGTACTCATACTCCGCTGACTGTGCACAACCATAGTTCCAGTGTCTGAGTGGGTATCTGTTGTCATTCCAATCCTGTCCCTAATTTCTGTTATCAATACTCAGTGTATTCAGGGACTGGAAATCTACTGTTCGTCAGCATGATAGAAATGTGCAAGGCAAGAGTCACAACTTCTATCCCCGTTCTAGGCATTCAGTGAATTGCTGGGAGCATCCATTGATTCAGGCAATATAGCTTTTGTAGTTCTTTTTATTTCCACATCGCCCTGTGGGAAGGCAGACTTAAATGCATTGTGTATCTATGTATCTTAGGCATCATCTTTCATCTGGGCTTATCACCACAAATACAGTTTTTCTGCAGTTGGTTCAAGCTTTTCCTCCCTTCTACAATCCTTCCCTCCCACAATTAGCTAGTTCTCTTCCCCTCAAGTTGTAGCCTCTTTCCTTCCCCTCTTGTCATTCCCGCTTCCCAAGAATCTTGGAACAAACAGTGTGCTGGGATTTAATAACAAAACCTGGGATCAGGGTAGCCCAGCGCTGACTCTCTGATGGCTCTGCAGCTAAACTTGTGATAACAAGGATGATCTTGTGATGATACTTTTCACAGAGGTCTCATCCCCTTTTGACATGCTGGTTACACTAGCCATACAATCTCTCTTCTGCAGTCCCCAGAGCTGGATGTCTTCACTCTGCCATATCAACATGGAGCTCTTAGCTCTGAATTGAACTCAGAAATTGAACTGTGAAATGCTTCAAAAGTTTATGGATATAAAGCACACAGCTTCAAGGCCAAATAAATTTATTTCTGCAGGAACATTGTCAAACATGGCCTGCGTGCAGTGAGAAGCTAAGCAGTGAGAAAAAATAGAACTTACAGGTATAGTTCAAGAGGAAGGACAATAGTGAGACACCACTCAAACAGGAAAACTATCCCTCCACATGAGGCTAATAAGTGGCCTCAGATGGGGAAATATTTGCTTTCTTGCAGAAGAGCTAGTTAGTAATGTGAGCTTAATTGAGCAGTATCTTTGGTTCATAAAGCATGCCAAAATAAACATTAGAGAGCTGTTTATCTTTAATCTCACACAAACAAATGAAAGACAGATCTGCTTTCCTTTTCTCAGGGCTACAAAAATCAAAGATAAGCTTAGCTGCCCTGAAATCTTTTGCAGCAAATCTTAAAAAATTAAGTAGCTACCAACAAAATGGATACTTCCATTAGCATATTAACTTAAATTCTGCTTCCTGACCATAGGATTTGTCCTGGACAGTTTCTCCTGGATATTCAAGAAAGGGGCATCTACAGAATAGCCCACATATGAATCTCTTACATTACCTTTAGTTCAGCCCAGAAGGAGGGCCTTTCTCTGGAAACCTTATCAAACACAAGGATTGAAGTATGACTTTTGGCTTCTTTGGGTACTGTAATAACTTTGTTTCTTTGAGATATGCACAACTGCATTTCTTGGCAGGTTCCCATAAAAGAGATTGCTGATTTGGTATGCTGCCCCGAAAGGCTAGATATGGACTTTTGTAGAGCAAGACCACCTCAAGTTTTTAAACTGGATTTACATGGTTCTTCTTACCTATAACCAAAAGAGGGGAAGGAAGGGTTTTCTAAAGAAATATCCTAGGAGATAGTGTCATATTGCTGTTGTGATTTTTTTCCCAGTGGCAAAACTGGGCTCTCTGTTGTATTTCCTATTTGTATCAAGAAAGACTGGCTTTCCTCATTGGCCCAAATTACCTCCCTCAAGACACCTGAGGAACCACCTAAGAAGAGGGTAAGCTGCATCACATATGTATTGTTTTTGTAGTAGTAAATATGTGGAGTGGTTTGCTGTTGGTGTTTGCCATGAAGGACCTGCACAGGCATGTAAGGCAACGAGCTCTGTGACCTGGAGGTGATCTAGCTTGAGCCAAGCTCCTCTTTTTACAACCAGATTTGAACCATCATATAAGCAACATGGAAAACTGATGACTTAGGGCCTGAACACAAAGTCAAGAGAGAATTATCATGAAATATCAATGTAGAAGGGAGATCAGAAAAGAGATAGGAGTGCAGGCAATACTGTAGTTATGACAGATACAGTCTTTATACTGTTTTGTTTATGCTTTAAATTCTTAGGTAAAAAAAGCATTTTTCATCTGTGTATTCCATTTGGTATGTCACCAAAAACTGAACAAACTAAGAGGCTGCCAACAATAGTTACAAAACTTTTCAGCATAATGAAAATGTTAATGCTTAATAAATTTTATAATTGTCTGTTTCCCTTCCCTAGCTATTTTCTTCTGGAAAACTTCCAGGCAGCAAAGTAGCTGAGCTGAAGGCAAAGTACGCCTTGCTGCATAAGACTGTGATAAGGTACAATATTTACAGATTTCTAAGGGTATCTTCCCTTGCTTCATTGCAAATATTTGATTTGACAGCTTATCCTCTGCCATAATTCTGTTGTAGACTTTGTTTCATTAGCCAAAGCATTACGTATTTAAAGTAAATTTTCCCTAATGCTGAGGCCTAATTATCATTTAAGGCTTTCTTACAGTGAGTGTTGTTAAAGGGAAAGCAAGAACACAAGGATGAAAAACAGTTGTGTTTAATAGGAAGATTCAAGGTAATTGAAATATTTCACTATTTGTTTGAACAACATCTTTATTTTTAATATAAACATAATAATAGTGGCAATGGAATGAAGCACAAACTAAAACACACAATATGCAAGTTTAAAATAGAGAAAGATATATTTGAAGAGCATGTAGCCAAAATTATAACATATGAAAAGACTGTGAACTGCAGAGCTAACATAATAGAGAGCAATTGAAGAAGGTAAGAAGGAAAGAGAGACTAAGAAGGAAAATGAGACTCTTCCACATCTAATTAGGTGTGAGTTTTATTCTCAGAGAATATTCACAGTCACATTAAACAGGACTACTAACAAATTTAGAAGGTTACATCCTTAGCCTTCAAAGTATAAATCAAAGTCTGAAATTAGATGTGGTAGCCGTGAGTCTGCCTTGCCCTGGTACCTCACTGAAGGACAGAGAATAGAAAGGAGGGGATGGGGAAAGACCATGCTGGTAGCTCTATGCCAGGTTTGAGCAGGAGATGTGTGGAAGAAAAGGAAGAGGCAGGGACAAAGAGGGGATAGATAATACTAGGCTGAACTGTGCATCACAGAACATAAGTATAGTATTGTAGATATTACAGTACTAAGGTAGTATTTGTGCAGAATAATTTTGACATTATCTGTGGTACACCCATAGTCATCAGTAAAATCAGCATCATGATACTCTTGTAAAATTTCTGTAATATGTACCATAATATCCACCAATATTTCAGCCCAGTTTCCTTGACAGTCCACTTCAAAACCTTTATGGCAATTCTGCTTATAAGAGAACAATGATTCTTCTATCATTGAAGCTAAGGACTAATTTAAGGATTCTAAAACTAATTCAAGTCATACCTCCTCACTTGAGTTATGCTGAAATTTGGTCTTAGCAATCTGAATAGTGGAAAGTGATAAGTAATGTAAAGTAATTTGAAAAGGGTTCCCCAAGTGCTGAAAACACAGTTTTTCTTAAGGCTGACTGAGTCTTCTAATTTCTTTCTTATAAAATTGGTATAAATTATAAAATTTGCACAAATCTGGTTGTGTAAAAGGTCATCTGACTTTTATTCAGACTAATGCATGGTAAATACTTTTGGGAAGCAAATTGAAAATGGTATACCTAAACCAGTTCAACTCCCTAGAAAGCGCTCTGTGCTGATGATAAGTTCAGTATCTGTTTGTACTGTTGTTTAAAGTCAACTGAGATGAAACCTTGCCCAAATTCAGAAGGAATCACAGCTCTGAAGAGCAGGAAACACAGTGAAAGATTCTTAATTCTGTCCCCTAAATGATGACTTAATGCTCAGAACTAAACATATTATATGGATGTTGGATTAGTTGATTGAAAAGCTTTCTACCATGCCAGTGCTCATTGAGCTGAAGGAGACATGTAGTAGCTGTGAATTGGACTGACTTTCAGCCAGCGTTCATTTGAAACCAGTCTTTGGCTGGAAAAAATATAGGCATGTTACTACATATTTGCTTTTAGATAGTTATAAAGCATTCTTTTATATAGAACATTCTTATATAAAGACAATGTCTTTATATATCTAATGAGTGGGATATGGCCTGAGGGAGAATGGGAAAGACTCAGCTGTCTTTTCTCTCACAAATAAAACTACTGTAAACACAGTGCACCACAAATAAAAAAAAAATTGGATCATAGATTACATCTCTCATTCTTTTCATGCTTCTCGCAGGAGTGCATATTTGCCACTCTTCTGTAGGTCTGTCAGAGAGGATCACATAACATTCTTTACCTAGATGTTGTCATATGTCAGAGCAAAATGCCAATGCATAACTGAGTGCTAATTCCTATGGAATTTCTCTTACTGCTGGAAGAAACCAAAGGAAATCAAATATCAAAACTGATCGTGATTTCTGGTATATTTTGAGGACTTTTCTGACATCAAAGGTGGGATTATCTTGCCCATATATTAACATCTGTAGACATGAACATCTAAACTAGTTATCTAGAGTCCCTTAATAAATCAAAAGAAATAGAGACAATTTATTTCCTCCTTATACAGACGTCTTCAAGTGTCTGTTTTTCCCCACCGGCTATAAAGGGAGTCCTGATGATAAGTTCAGTATCTGTTTATACTGTTGGTTTAAGTCAACTGAGATGAAACCCTTCCCAAACTCAGAAGGAGTCACAGTTCTGAAGAACAGGAAACACACTGAAAGATCCTTAACTCTGTCCGCTAAATGAAGATATGGTACACTCATGACTCACAGATTTGCCCTTTCACTTGTACTGAGCATGACCCTTTGTGAATGTTTATAAAGCATTTGTCCTGTTCTTACAATCAAACATTCACAGAATTAATACTACTTTTTATTTTTTAGTTCTTCACCCTTACACATGCAGTACAATTCTATGGGGCAAGAACTTTGTTTTACATATTATGGTTGAGTTTCGTCTCTTCCCTGGTTAATCTCCATGACGGAATGTTCTTTATGTCCCAGTGCTGCTATTTGCCATGTGGAAATAAATGATGCTGGATGAGGTCTTCAAGCTCTGTGTGTACCTCTTCCCTTTGGTCACATACAGAGGTGCCAGGGAGAAATTCTTATATGCCTTAAGCAGCATAGCTCCCTGTGAGTGGTTAATATAACAGTTCTACCAAACTACTGCAACTGATCTCTCTGGTATACAGTACAAATGTGTGTAATGTAATGATTGCAACTAATATGTATGCAGATAATTCCCAAGGCTATCATTAGAGTAAACAGAGGTAAGAGTGTATAGCGTGGCCCTTTACTTATTGGTAAATAGTGGTCCTTTATTTCTTGGTTTCAGTTTTGCTTAATTTGACATTCCAGCAAGTCATGAGATGTCACCTGGCAGATGACAACTTCAACACATTTCTTCAGGGTGTTGAATTTGTGCTTGCTGCATAGCTGTAAGTCTGGGCAACAGACTGTCATCTTTTTCTGGTGCTGTCTCATCTATCCACTTTGCAGTGAGGCTGCACCTAAAGCTTATGTACCTGAGCTCATATCTGGTCCCTGAAAACCATTTGCTTTTGCAATCATGTGGTCCAATCTTGAATTTTTATTTCTATTATCTAAATTTAGGAACCTAATATGAATATCCTCATGCACCAAGCTATAAGAACATCAGATAACAGTGATGGTTCATTGACAGTTTGGGAAGCTTATCTTCTTAAGACAGCTGCTGTGTTTTTCTTTTTTGATATGTGCACTAATATTTATGTTACATTATTAATCACTTCACAAATCTGAAACCTGCCACATCAGGCAACTATTGGACTGGCCAATATTAAACCAATTAGACACAAATTAAAACAGTTTAAGGGTAGCTTGCTACCAAAAGGCTGCTGCAGCCTGTTTCTGGGTCGTTATGGATTCCTTCATTTGCATTGCCTAGTGTTGTAGGATAAGGGTAAGACTCCTCACAACAAAATTCTGGAACTGTTCTCATCACTACTGCACTGCGTGATGCTCTGACATCACCATTCTGTTCTAGCTGTATTAAGAAAAACCACTGATCTACAACTGGAGTAGCCTTAGTATCCATGAGGGTATCCAACTAAAGTATTTATCATGCAGTGAGTTTCTTTATTTATCCTTGGATGACCTGCCCTCCACAACCTGTTATGTTCATCAAATGTTCCCTTCCGCTCTCTCTTACACCCTTATGTATTTGTGTTCTGATTCAATAGCAGTGCCGTCCTGTGGCAAGAACAAACCAGCTATTATGTGCTGGATCCAATGGTTTGTTACTAGCTGGATGAATGCAAAGAACATGCAAAGTAGAAAGTGCCAGTGCCTAAACATATTTCTACATGTTAACTCAGAAATCAGTCACATTGTCTCTTGTAATATACTGCAAAACTGTTTATCAGCATTCAAGCTAGAAGGTTGCTGTGAATTTTTAGATAAATCTCCAGAAAGATGTAGATATATCTAGAGCTACAGCACTGCTAGTGCAGTATTAGTATGGAGAAAAGCACAGAGGAAAGCTTTATAAGTTACTGAGTTGCATGGATACTTGCATGAAGATTTGGCAAGCAAATTTTTGCATTTATGGGTTTCTAGATGTGCACTTTGTGTCGATGTCCAGTTATGTCCTCATTGCTTTCAATAGTCTTCAACTGTCTTCAAGACACCTTCACATGAAAACGTATTGGCAACTATGGTGGACATGATCTAGTCTAGATCCAACACTTAATTCTTATTTCAATTTTTATCTTTTTATTATCTTGAAAAAATACAATTCTAATAATATTTTGTTTTTAAATGAGTGCATATTGCTGCAATCATTTATATCTTCTCCCAAAACAGTGTACATTCTGTATGACTTACATAAGTTTTAACTGTTATATAAGATCTTGCACAGACATCTCAATTTATTCTATCATTCAAAAGTTAAGATGTAGTTATAGCAACACTTGAAGTTATTTGTTCGTGATAAAGACACACTCTCGTTTCCTGTTGAAGTATGTGGCTTTCTTATTTTCTAGCTTAAAAAAGGAAGTGGTTGTCTAAGTAGAAATGTTAGATAAAACAAAACTTTTTCTGCTGTTATTTCAGCTATGTTTGTGCAGTATAATCAGTTTGTTTTGTGTTTTTATAGTTACCATCTCATTTGAACTCCTATTCTTTGTGATTTTTATGTATTCAGTTGCTAAGCTTATAGTATATCCACAAATGTCATCTTTGAGATAAAATTTGGTACAGAGATTCTTAATATGGGATTTTATAAATTCCTTTTTTTTAAAAAATACTACATTGCGTTATATTTTTAAGTAAGAGAGGGCAACTAACAGAGTTCTTTATTCTTCCACATCATTTGTGGCTAATTTTAGTATAACATTTTACAAAACTTATAATGTAGCTAATATTCAGAAGGAATGCACAATGATTTTATGATCTATATCATAAAAACTAGGTTTGTATGTTATGCATTGTATATGAATTTTCATGTTGTAGTTCACTTTATGACACTTCCATAATAAGCAATGTATTTAACAACAGTCTTATTCAAAGATCTGTATATGCAAATATCACAATATAGGCTCCTAAGTATACTATGAAAAACAGTCTTCTAACATTGTCAGAATATTACAATTCATTGTTTCTGTGAAGGTGGACTTTGGTAATGCAAGTGAGAGCAGAAAGTTTGTCAATTCTACAAGTCTTATAATATGTTTCCACAGCAGTCCACAAATGTAGTTGCAGCTCATGTATCATTGAATGAGCTACTTCGTATGCTGATAACACTACAGCAATAGCAATATGCAGTTTAGAGCTAGGTAGGCGTCCAGATATTTACTAAGAACTTAAGAGTGTTTTACAGCCCAGACTTGGCCTTGTACTGTTGAATACTTCTCTGTTATTGGTCCCCACACTGATTTAGAGTTAACTGAGATATATTCCCCTGAAAGGCAGTTGCACCTTTGGACTAAAATGTAACCTTAGCTTTAAAGAGTGATAAACATTCTAAATTACAGATAAGGGTCCTTGTCTTTGTTCTTAGAAGGACAGTAAACCTGGGCCAGGAGGGAGGAGGATGCAGCATTTATTGAATAGGAGTTTTGCTATTGATTTTAATTGTTTGGGATTTCAGCCCTAGTACCGGCTTTCATCTCCATATTTATCTGCTTTCTCTGCCATAAAAGGTCATGAATAAGTGAGAGGGCCTTTTTTTCACATGTCGAGAAACATGAGATGCCAGATCTTTGCTATGTGCTTACTGAAGCTAGGAACTAAAATACTGATTGTGTTCATTCATTCAGACTATTCCAGTTACTGGGAATATCTTCCATATAACCCACATGAATAGAGTGACAACCTGAAACCTATTAGAATAAAATGAATCACCTCCCTCTGCTTCTGGGAGGTGCTAGATAAATAAGTTGGTCTAACTAACTGTCTTTCATCTGGTTAAAATTAGATGAGATGAATCCCACCCCAAGTCTAGGCATGCAGAAAAAAAAACCCATAGCAGACTCTACTGTTCTCATAGGATCATAGGATCACAGGATAATTCAGCTTGAAAAAGACCTCAGGAGGTATCTAGTCCAACCTCCTGTTCAAAGCAGGGTCAGCTGGTCAGACCAGGTTAGTCAGGACTTTATCCACTCTGGCCTCGAAAACCTTGTATTAAATATTATAGTAAGATACAAAGCTTATCTCTTATGCTTCTTATGGCCTAGTTCTAACTGTTTCTATTTAATGTAGTTCACAGGAATCTGAGATCCAGCTGTTGCAGGAAGCCAAACATCTTAGTGTTGAACTGGAACAGCAGCAACATGAACTGGAAAAAGCAGAACAGTTCCCTGAAGAATCTGCCAGTGAAGCTTCCCGAATGAGGCAACAACTTCTTAAATACCATAACGAGTGCAATGCTATTAAAGAAAGAGAGTATGTAATTCAGTCCATGGTGGAATGGTAGGTGATAACGGTCAAGTTCTGTTTATTTTGCCATAGCTTGTCTAGAAAGATAATGACATAGAATATAACCCAATTTTCTCTACATCTTGCATGGATATATTTCTTGATGCCTATTGTTAAACAAACTGCCACGGACTTTCCCTAGTAACAGCAACATTTCAGTGATGAATAAAGTTACTCTGGTGTGTAATTTGTAGATAATTTTAAATTTAGAGGGGCTGTGGTGTCCTTTGAAATGCTATGTAGCTTCTACTACATTACATGATTGATGTTTAGGTAGGCAAAATTAATGGAAACAATTCTAGTCTAAGACACCTTTGGGACAGATGATTAAAGTATCTCAGAGACCTAGTGACAGGGATTTTATTGCAATAATATCATAAATAGACACAACACTATTTTTAACATCAAAAACATACATGATTCAAGTTTCTCTATTCAGGTGGTTAAAGAGGGAGAAGCATTTGTATCCTCTCGTATCTGAAAAATGAGATAGTGAAACAGGCATATGCTGTGGAAGAAGGGCATACCTGACATTTCTATAAAAGGCTAACAGGGCAGAATGTACTTGATATTGTATATATTTTAATTATCTGAATATATGTGTGTATTGTGTTTGAAATTTTATAGTAAAATTACAACCAGTAGTACTGCATTTTAAAAAATGTATGCTTATGGAAATGAACCCACATTTTAATTTTGTGGAATGCTTGCTATTTTTGTCCATCTTCAAGCTGTCCATTGGCATATAAATCCAAATAAACAATGTCAGCAGCTCAGCAGTTAAAGCTATTTTTCTACAAGGAGAGCAGGAGCACTGGAAGAACTGCATAGAGAAGATATTTCTGGCAGTTCTTTCTTGATTTTTTTAGAGCCAAATGCTTGCTCTAAGAGAAAAAGAAACTTGAGAAAGAAGGAAATTGGGAGTGGGAGAAACAGAGAAACATGGAAATCATCTGGAAAATATTATTTGCTATGAGATAACTAAGCAACATGAGTTTCCTGAAATAATTGTTAGATACAGAATTTATCGAAATTTACAGGAAGTCTAGAACTGGGCTCTTCAAGTATCACATTTTTTACTCATTTCCCCTTAAAGCTTACAAATATTTGTGACTAATTTTGCATTATTTTTCCAAAAAATGGTGGGGTTTTATATGTATTTTTAGGAGATATTTACTCATGCTCCATTTTCTTCCTTTAATCAAAGGGAGATTTCTATGTCCCACAGAAATACAGTTTAGATATTGTTTCAATTACCTTTGCACATTTCTGTATTCATTCTTATATATGAATTATATATATTATCTAGTAATTTAAAAATATACTGCCACACTCTGAAAAATGTTCTTTCACATTAATAAGAATCTTCCTCTGTTTGGTCTTATGTACTGCATAAGATCAAAAAAACAGCTGTACAGTCAGACCAGAAGTCAATATGGCTCAGTATCTAAGAGTGACCAAAAGCACAGCCCATTTGCAACGCGTGGATTTTGTGAGCCAAATACAGCACTGTATTTAGTAATCCTCAGTTGATCCCTCTCCCTTGAACTACTTCTATTCCTCCTGAACCAATTTAAACTCTGGTGTTTGCAACATCGTGGGCAATGAGTTCCACAGCTTAACTATCCAAGAAGTGCCACCTCTTGTTCGTTCTGAACCTGACTCCTACCAGCCTCTTTTCATGCCCTGTAGTTCTTGTACTGGATGAGAGAGTGAACAGCTGATCCCCTGTTCACGTTCCCTGCTGCAGGACATTTTGATAAATCTCTATCATATCTTATCTACTGTCTAAATGGAAGAAGCACAGCTTTCTTTACTGCTCCTTGTTTGGAATCCATTTCATGCCTGGCGGTAGTATTGGATCTTATGCACACTGTGGGCTGGGAGCGAGTAGGATGTGCCCTAGCTACGTATGGATTTGTTTACTGGGGGAGAAGATACTACTGGCCAGAAATCAGAGGGATGTTGATGTCAAAGTAACATAAAACGAACAGGACTGGCAGAATAGATATACATGTGGCAAAGGAATGAGGGAATGTAAATGGGGAAATGAGTAATCCACTCTGAAGTAAAACAGGGAATGGATGCAAATACGTTTGTAAAGAAGGGATGGGTTTGGTGTCTGTGAAAGACACTGGGAACGAGTGGGCAGAATAGAGTTGTGCATAGTGGATGATCTGCTTCTACACTGAAGTAAAATGAAGATCTGCATGTCTGATAGCTTAGTGCATGTGATAAGGTTATATTTTCTGAGATATATCTGCATGGACAGTGTCAAAGAGAGAGGGCAAAGTATATGTAAGATACTGTAAGTTTGCCACTAAGTGACCACTTGGTTTCTTTCATATCTCAGAAGGGTAGAATCACATGGTCCAACCTTCTTGGCCTGGATCTCTCGGGGGCAGTTTCCCTTGTTGTCCAACTGTGTCCAGCTGTACTTGGCACTTACAAGAAAACTTCTCTTTGGGAATTATGACTAATGGCTGTTTAGTCTAAAAACAAACATATCGGTTATTTACCTCCATGTGTATAGCAAGCAGGGAACATGGCGGGGGAAAAACGTTTGCAGGAATTGTCCATACCTCTCATCTATTGCTTTATTCTTAGGAATATAGGGTAAGATCTAATGTGCTTGGAAGTAGTCCGGAGATGAAAGGGAGGGATGGCCTCTGCAGAGCTTCTGTTTCTCTGTTAATGTAATCCTCTCTCTTTCTCTGAAACATTTCTTCAGTCACTGCTGCCTTTTCTTCTTGCCTCAATTCAATGTCTGTGATAGCTAAGTGGCTTTAATACTCCTTTTGGTCTCAGGTTCATATCTGACAACAATAAACCTGGCTTTTTTTTCTTGAAGAGTCATATAGCTACCCCATAACATTGCCAAAGTTATTTTTTTGTCTCAAAGTCATTTGTATTGTATTCTCGCTTCCCTGTTTCATTTCTTATTTGCTTGCCTCTTTAAATACTGTTTTTTCTAGATCAGATACACTTTTCAACAGCTGAAGGTGATATTATTGTTTTAATTTTTTATTGTTTCAAAAAGTATTCAACATTCCAAGAGTAAATTTAAATTGCTTGCAGAACTGTAGTGTCAGCGTGTTTTCAGAAATGGTGTGACTTTTTTCATAGCAAGAATAGGTAGATGGGGTGTTTGAAAGCAGCTCTGGTGCATTTTAGCTGGTGGAGGTTCTCCCCTGAGGGTGACTGTGTGGGTGCAGTATACTCCCACTACCAGTGTGTGCCTCTTCTTCCAGTATCGCCTTCCTGTTCTGGTGTGCTGCTGTATTGGGCTTGTTCCTAGTGTGTCCACTCGTGCGTTTAGCACAGGAGGGGAACAATAGCTGGAAAGATTTTACTGAGGTTAGAAAGTCCTGGTGGAGGTGAACCCCACTACTCCAAAGTCAGAGCTGACCCCGGGAGTATTCTTCCTCTCAAAAACGTTAGGCAAGTATAATAATTTAAGAGGAAAAACAGTGATCCCAGTTCAGTTCTGGTACATTTGCATTCAAACTCATGGAGTTTCTTCATATAACTGGGACTGAATGTGCCTCAGTAAATAAGAATATAAATTTAAAAATCAGATTAGCACAGGAACAAGGAAATTATCAGAATGATCAGCAAGGATGAGTTCTAGTTTAAGGAAACTTTTCATTTCACCATCTATGTGGGATTTAGAGCCCAGGTTTGCAAGACAAAAATGAGGAAGAGCTGCTTTTCTTTATCAGGCCATAACATCAATAATGATGGAATTTGTCACTTAACACCCAAATTTTAAAAAGTAATCAATTAATTTAAAATGAAATGGTCTACAACAAGAGTTTGGGAGGTTAAAGGTCTATGATTCTTGAAAAAAAAAAGTTCTTTTAAAGCATAGTTCAAATCTACAGGCCTAACAGTGATTTGTACAGGTAGCAAAATGGCTATTCACTAAAACACTGTTGCATGCAAGCCAGCATTGCAAAATCAAGTTTGTTCTTGATCTGCAATCTGGAAATCTGGAAAATTATTTCAACTCTTGCAATTATTTCAGGATTAGTTGCTCAGTAATTAAAAAGTGAAAAGATAAGTTTTTATTCTTTTAGTAAAGAATTACAAGTCATAGGTAAATTAATTGAGTTACAGTTGAAGTTGTTAAAGCGATGAAGCCTGATCAGCTGGTCTTGTGACTGCATTCTCCAGAACATACAAACAAAGTGCAGTCAAGAGCCTTACAGGAATCTGATGCTGGCAATTTGTCAGCTGTGATATCTTCCGCTTGCAATTGCTAGATTTTAGCTGTGAGCACCTTCTATGGATTGCTAAACAACCTCAGCTATGTGTAAAGGTACCTGAAATAGTTTACTTTCTTGCCTGATGGGATTCATAATAATAACAGTGTTCTGCCTATTTTGTTAACTGAGGAACTAAAATGGACCTCTGTTGACAACTGCAACTACATTTCTTAATCTCTCTGGCTTGATTTTTTTATTTCTGCAGCAGTTTGCAGCTGTAGACATCTCTCAGGGAAAAGTCTGGAATGTATTTTCATTAATAGTCCAAATTTCCAAGTGCTTTTTTTAACTCATTACATCTGCATCCGTGCTAGCTTTGCATGTACAGTGCTGCTATTAAGTTTCATGAAAATAAGTAAAGCAACATGAAAGACATTCTCAAACATGAATGCTTAATCTTAAGTGTTTAGTCCTTTCTTTCATTATGTATGCTATTAATCTGTTAAACTGATTCACAACACTTGATGAAACCATAGCCTAACTAAGGTAATATAAATTCCACCCATAGCAGTTACATAGAGTGCAGAAATAGTTGTGTGGTCTAGTGCCTAACTTCTGTTCAAATTCAAAATTTTCATTTCATGCTTTTCAACACAAATTTTTTAAAGTTATTTTTCTGAAGGAATTCCAATGAAAGCAATTTTATAACACAAAATGATATTTTGCAACAAATAACGTCAGGGAGAAGTCATGAGTTTAAGCAAAGCAAACTGTAAAAAGCAAACCATGAAAACCCATGCTAAGTATGCAAAATTAACGTAGTAAATTATTTTAAATGTTTACTTTTTTCAAATTATTACATGTGAATATTTTAAAAGATAATCTCTTTCCTTATTCTTTTCTTTTTAACCCTCCACTGTTCTTTGTGTGAAAGTAGTTGGTCTGCCAACTCTATAGGGAATGTAACTTGGTGCTTGCAGTTTGCCGTTGCTGCCTTCGTTTATGTCACACAAAATGAGGTATTCAAATTGTTCTACTTTTTGCATGGCAGAGGCTTTGTTGTGAAGTTGGAATGGCTGCACAGGAATCTCTCCCCTTGTGTGAGGAATGTGACAAAAGAAAAACAGTGTCAGCTTTGGTCTCCCTCACGATTTTTAACATTGCCACTTTGATTGTCTGGCATGATATTAAAGTCAGCACAGCACAGGTTGGTGACGAGCAATGCAGTACCTCTTTAATTAGTTTGGGCAATACTTATTTAATCAGTTTTTCTGGCAGTCAGAAAATTATGGGTATGTTCCGAGTGGATATTCATTATAATTAGTGTGATTATGCCAGTCTCAAGGAGTCCTGCTAGGAATTCTGCTGAAATGCATTGGGACTATGAATAGTCCATATTAGCTTATCTATACATTTAGGCAACCTGTTGGTAAGTGAAAACATTGTGTTTGACCAGCATGGTATTCAAGAACTTGATTGTAATGTCTGGGCATAATACACAGGAGCAGACCAAAGCTGCTGTCACAGCATGCGAGTAGCTCAGTTTTCAGTGCAGGTCGATCCCTGTGCTCTCGTTGTCTCTCAACAGGGGAATGTATAAGGAAGAGTTCCGGACCCCCATTGCAGCAAAGAAGAAATGTCCTTATATTGTTTTCTACTCACAAGTACTCACCCTGTACATCTGCAAAACACTTCTGTGTCTGTCTTCACTCTTGTTCTGCGCAGTTTCTCAGGGTGTAGTAGATTTTGCAGTGGAACTTTCTTTTATAACTTATTTTAGCAATCTGGGGGGAAGACTTATCTAAATTCAGCTTTTTTCTTTGAAAGATTTTCTGAACACTCGTTCACTCCGTGGGTGTTCAAGCACTCTGGCATACAAAGTAGTTTTTAGATTTAGGAGTCCCTGTAGAAGCATACTTGCACTCTGCCCATCCAGATACATGCACATGCTGTGAATCAACAAAATCTACCCTGTGCCTTTATTTCCTCTTTAATGTTCATCTGAGTCAGAGCTTGTTCTTCATGAATTTGTTTGGATTGCAACACCACTAACCCAGTTCTCTTTTTTGACCATTTTCTTTTCTTGACTAGTTGGAAAGATATCACCTAAGCCTTCCAGGTTTAAGCTTTGTCCCTTTTGTTGGAGGACCAAAAAATAAGAAACAGTTTATTGGGAAAAAAAGCCCTTAAATCAATTAGTGATAGAGAACTGTGCACGGGATCTAAGGGAGGATCCTCCAAGAGATTGGCTACTAGAAGCCTGATCTCTCTCTTTCTCTCCCTATGACCACTACCTTCTGAAACCTCCTAAACCCACCATACAAAGACTTAGGCTGCCCCTGAAAGGTTACGGAGAAAAAAGAAATACTGATCAGGTGCATCTCTTCTATATCAACCCCAATCAGAAGCAACCGTAGTGACTGCTTTGGATAAATGGGACTACCCCAGAACTGGCTTCAAATGACACAGCTATTTCAGGAAAGCCCCTCCCCTTCTGTTAATACTCCACTGATTTAGAGAGGGGTATAGCAGATTCTAACAGACCACCCTGAGTCCCAAGGAGGCCTGACCAACATGTCCTCTGATTGGAGTTACAAAGACAAATTTAATGCTATATCTGGGAAACAGGATTTGGTTATTCCACCTATTTCTCAGCTGAAATCTTTAGTCATTTGTAGCTTGAGTCTCAAAAAGTGTCATCATAGGTACTGATAATCTTGAGAGAACCTCCTGCTGGTTTCCCAATCAATAGTACAAGAACTTCAATTCATTTGTAGCAACATGCAAACCGCTGTAGCCCACTTACCTCATATAGGTTCAGAATTGTTCAGTGCATGCCCTGGGGAAGTATTGGCTTTCTTCAGTGCTTCCAAGGCTAATGTTTGATCTTTGGCAGTATTTACTTATGTACCACTAAAATGCCAACCTGTGAATTGTCTTCATCCACCTCAAGGGCTTTGATTCTGCTTCCCCTAAGTCATCTCAATTTTAGGGTCTCAAGACCAAGAAACTCTTATTGTAAGTCCAGCAAGCTTGGTGGTTCAGCTTTTGTAGTTAGTCCTTCATCTATTCAGGACAGCATTATTTAAAAAATACCCAGAGGATCTAAGAGATTTCCCTTTCCTTTCCACCTTCTGTCATCCTTTGGCATCTTTCTTTAAAATTGCCTGAAATTACATTACAACTTGGTTTTGGATATAGGATAAGATCACCCATAGGTATTCAGTTTAGTTTTCTATTATACCCCATTGCCTCAGTGTACACTCCCTGTTACTTTTCAAGAACATTTTTCACAGGAGCCTGTTTTGGGTTGAGGAGCTTTACTTACAGTTTTTCACAGTGTGAACAACCAGTCACTCAAAGGAAGAAGGAAAGTTTCTTACCAGCAACTGTAGGTTCATTGATGTGTGCTGTCTTTGTGGATATTTATAACCCCCCCACTCTTACCTGTTGCCTCAATTACAAGTAAAAAATCTGTGTTCCGAGGTTGAGAGGATCTGAGGACATAGTGTGCCTTCTGATCCCTTATACTCTGTGAGTATAAACATAAGGGGGAATGAGACATCAGTGCATCCCTAGCGGAGGTGGTAAAACTAAAAAGTATCAGGTTCAAAAGTTTGGACATGTGCACTATAGAATAAATTTGCATATGTACAACATATCTTTGAGAACTTTCCATTACTAGTAATCAATCTTCCTTTAAATTTGGGCACCTAAATGATATTTCACCGTACCTGTTAATGTTACACAACATAGGCTTCAATTTTTTTTATTGTTTGGCATAGTACTAATATATTTAACTCTGTTGTGATTTTTCTGTAGTTTGCAAGATGAGAAAAGATTGCTGGAATGCGAATATGAAAGAATTCCAAAGCAGAGTGTAAGTATGAAACAGGAGAAAAGCCATTTTTTATGTCCTGTCAGCTAGTATATAAAAGTTAAAAAACCATATAGTTGAAAATATTTTCCCACTGTGTAGCTCTAGGGATTTTTAAAATCTAGAATACATAGAAAAATCAAGGTAGCTTTTATAGGAGAGACTATGTGATGTCATTGAGGTTTGATAACTCTAGAGCAAGCGCTGAATAATTGATTCAGAAAAGATCTGAATACTCTTCAGTTTTTCCAAGAAAATTTTTTACTATATTCAGCAAAGTTGTACTAAATGTAAAGTTAGCTGCAAGTCTTTGGTTTTGGGATGTGAATATGCAAAAGACATTTATAGTCAGAAGTCTTGATGAATGTGTGGTTTTGTTGGAAATAAAATTCTACTAATTATTGATAAAAGAAATACAGGGCTGGTAATAAATTATATTTCATATGTCATTGTAAAAAATGTTATGATCATTCAATGTGAATGAATAATATCCCATGCCTGCATAATGTAAAAGGGAAAATAATAACAATCTGATCTTTGACTTAATTTTGAAGGAAGCAGATAAGAAAATTAAACAACTGAGAGAAAATTGTGATGAACTCCACAAAGAAGCAATCCACAGGAAGGCAGAAATTAATGCAATGAAGGAAGACATTTTATCCAAGCAAAAGCTGATTTCAAAAAACAAGAAAGCAGTGGGGAAGCTCCTGGAGAAGCAGGCCAATTTAAAAGTAACATGCAAATGATAGCGTGTGTTTGTGTGTTTATGGGGGTATGTGTATTTGACCAAGGAAACAGTGAATATTCTGAATGTTGTTTGTCATTCCAAATCATTACATGGCATTACATTATATCGTAATCATTTTTCAATAAGCATGAAACATGCTGCTGTGCCATTTCCACTATTAGTCCTTTAGGAAATAATAATAATAGTAGCCATGATTCTGATAATAAATAACTTCTGTAATGGCATATTTGTTTTTTATGCTGTGTTACTCTAGGTTGCTCTAACTTATGCTCACATCCTAATTAATACAGGCTTGTCCTGAGAATTAAAAAAAACACATCCAGATCTTTGCCACTTTCCTTTCCACGGCATAGATAACTGTTAGACATATTAATAATATTCAACAATAACTTTTGTTCTGCAGACATAATGTTATGGTAATTATCATAATGATTAGTTATGAGAATAGCAGCTACAATTGTCTGGGACAAGCTCAAGTCATTTGAAAATACATTTCTTGTACGTTTCCCCAACAGTCCAATGTAAATATTATTTCTGTGACATTACATCAAATTTATAGGCTGTTAATCTAATATTTCTGATTTGTCACTAGGATGAGTTAGTTCAGATCATTGCTGTTCCTGTGCAACTTGGAAAAGAAACTGAGAAGATGAATCGCAAAAAAGTGTATGCTTTTAATAAATAATTACAAATACATATATATTACTTATATTTATACATTTGCTATAGAGACAGTTAAGTCGTTGATTAAAATTAGATCAGAATAAAAAAAGAAGTGTCTATAATCTACTTAAAATACATGCAACTTTACTGAAAAATATAGTATATGGAGGGAATCATTTTAAATTTAAGGACAGTAAAGAAAAATTTGGAACAAAGCTTAGTCAAAATTGGTAACCATCTTACTGTGCTCCATTAATATGCATCAGATCTGCCTAGTATGTTTTTAATGGATAATAATGTTAAATTATTATGTATACTGTGTAATCCAGCAATTAGCCCTTTTTATGGTTCCAGTCCTCAGTGACTGTGTATCAGCTTATCTCTGCTGGCCTCTGTGAAACTATAGCAGTTTTCAGAGCTGAAACTCAGTCTGGCCTGAATTAGATGAACATTCTCTCGTGATGCCTCTGTTAGCAATTACTTAGCCGGAGTTGGCTTATTAGAAGCTCCTGATAAGAATTCTTGTGTCTAATATATCAACTGGGAAAATGTAAGACAGTAGCCGACCTTTTCTTTCTCTGTGATGTGTAGCTGTGTTACCTCTCCTCTGAGGTGTGATATATGCTGCTTTCTGTATGTATAAAATGTAATTAATATTTTACTGTTTCAGCCAGGTCACTCTCAGATCCTGGCAGTAAAATTGCCATCCAAGATGAACACTACTTTTTGTACCTTTTTAGCACAGAGGATTACACTGAAGTTTTTGTGTCTCCTACTTACAGTCCCTATTTGTAATATAGTAACTGTTTGACTATGTTAAATTTTTCCATTTTAAAACTTGTATAACTATTTTCTTTCTTTCTCCTCAGTACTCTGTTTAATACATTACTATCATAAATATAAGTTTTTGATGAGTAATACAGAGACACAGTTGAAAAAGAGCAAAACATTGTGTAGATGGTTATTAATGGTATATTTAAATGAATTTTTCTACTTGTGTCACATCACAGAATCAACTAACCAGAGTTTCCAGTCTTGACAGTAATATTTGGAAGTGTTATAGTGGGAATGAGAACTCTGAGAAAGGTTTTGAATACAACTGTGTACCCCGTAATGTTGACAGAAATCAGATTACTAGAACTCTTTCAAATGCTGTCATGGCATTAAGCTGCTTTTTAGTCACATGGCCAGCTCCGACTGAATTGCTGAATTGTATTGGCATTTGAAGGTTTTCACTGTATGTACTCTGCTGTAGAACATATACAATAGATAACTGTACAGTTCAAATAGTTTTGCACGTCCATACAAACTGGCAAGCTATATTTTGTTATTTAGGTGTTCATGTGGAAATGTGAACCCCTGCTGTTTTGTTAACATATGTCCACAGAGGTGCAGAGAAGAAGAAAGAAGCCCTTAATGAGCAAATACAAGAGTTAAATGTTGCCCTTAAAACTATTGAAAAAAGGATTGAAGCAGTTTTGCAAGAAAAAGAAGATGTAATGAAGGAATTGGATGGAAGACGAGCTTTGCTAGAAAGCAAAGAACGAGAATTCCTAACTTTGACAAAGTTACAGGAAATTAGCAGAGAAAATGAATCAGCAGTCCTATCAGACAGGTTAGAATAGTAGACTTAAGCTATGCAGTAGGAGTGAACGCTTCTCTGTTCTGAAAGATCTAGATTTTTTTCTCATAATCTGTTGTACTGCCTATGTTCTCAAGTTTCACTCTGCAACCAGTGGGGACTGAAAAATATCTGGCTTGTTTTAGAGTTCAGAAATGGTTGTATGAATTACTGGAATCTAGGATCTGGCTTGAAGAACAACATCAAAAAGCATAAGAGTTTAATAAAATTCTGGGAGAGTGAATCTCTGGATTTTGCTCTAAAAGGGAATTGTTTAGAGGCTTTCTCTCTCCAGTGAAAATACACTTTCTTCTGTGTAATCCACAGAAAGTAACTTGAGCAGAAAAAAGAAGTCAGTATTCTGATTTTCAAATGAGGCTCATAGATTTCAGCACCCACATACCCCTGAATTTCAGTGGGGACTGGCCACTCATCTCTTCAGTATTCTCTTGAAATTATGGGCTTTTTTATACTTGGTAAAGTAAAACAAATTGGTAACTTGATTGCAAGCTGCGAATGATTCCTTCTTAACAAAAGAGATATAGTTGTAAACATGGCTACAGCAATAATTTTGCCTTTAAAGTTTTTTATTAAAGGATAGGTGTATTGCAAATCAAAATGTCTGAGTGAAGAAAACATGTAAATATTCCCTCATATTTTCTTCTTCTTTAAGTAATGATTTATCTTTTATAGAATTTTTAGCGTTGTTAAAACAGATTGTGAGACCTCATTGAAATCAGGAGGAATATTGTCATTGATTAAAGTTACCAGAATTTTACCTGGTAATTTTTAGGTAACTTCTGACAGTAGTTTATAAGTTTGTCTTACTGCTCAGCTATAATTATGCACAGCTCAAAGCACATAAAATGATCATGCCTGTTTGCGTGCCTCTGTTGATCAAGTTATCTATTTCTAAAATTCTCTGTATATCTATATAGAGAAGCTCTGGAAGTCTATTTAAATAAACGTGCCTTGGAGAAGGAAAAGCAGCATGATATTCTCATCCACAAGCAAAAACAGAAAGATAGAGAAATGAGGTGTTTAAAAAAGATGGAGTTACAACTGAAAATGGCTTATGATTCGTTGCATCAAATTAAGTCACAGCATAAAAGACTGAAATTAGAGGTCTGTATGAATACATTGATCACAATAGTTCTAAATTTCTGTATTGGAAAGCTGGTAGTAAAATCCTTTGACTGGTACTAAAAGAGCTGGAGGAGAAGACTCTTTTAAGTCTTATGAATGGAAAAGTGTCCAGAGTGTTGCTACACCTTGCAAAGAAAGCTTTAGCTAAGAATAGCTGTACAAAAACTACTGCATCAAGATATATTCAAGTTATTCTTAAGAAATGGATTTTAGGGTGGAAGCATCCTATCAAAAAGAGCTGGGAGATTAAATTGGCAGTGTGGGATTAGGGTCCTTATGCCTTCCTTTAAGGCACTGTAGGAATATAGTCATTTTATAAGGAGAGAAATAATATAGTGATTTGCCCATTGGCATAAAAAAAATTGTATCAGACAAATAGACTCAGGTATTGCCAGGATTCCAGGTCTTATTTTAGATGACAAAAAGATACATCTTTTTTAAATTTGCAGATTGCTTATCTATTACTATAAATCATTTATAATGTATTTAAGATTATTCCAGGAGACAGGAAACAAGCAGTATATAAAATTTGGTATTCAATGATACAATGTAATCCCCTGTGTTCTCTTCATACCCACTCATATTTCACTCTTCTGATTCCTCCCTGTACCAGTTTTTCTCCCACTGCTCTTTCCGTACTGTTTTTCTTCTGTTTTATTTGTGCCTTCTACTACACTGCTGTTAAAGGGCAGTCTCATTCTGCTGGTCTATTCCAAACCTTTCCTTGCTTTTCTCCTTTCAGTTCTTTCTTAAAAATTTACTTTGTCTAGGACTCCTTCATATCCTCTTCCTCCCATTACTGGCTACTGAACTCTCTGGTTTTTAACTTTTCTCCTACATTGGGTCCTTGCTTAGTCTAGGTTGTAAGACAGTCTTATAAAATTTATCTTGCTTAGTCAAGTAATTGTTTTTCACAGGAGAATAATTTGTTAATTATTAAAAGTGTAAGCTGTTGATGTTTCCTAACTTGATACAGTGTCATTGCAATTTTTCCTGGTCCTTCTAAGCAATGCAGTGCAGAAAATAAGTCTTATTTACATCACTGTAAATTTTTTTTAAAAATAACTTCATAATATTAAAAACCATTCATATGTAGCTGTGCTATTCATAAAATTCAAAATATTACTCAATAATATTTAATATTATTCCATGATACATTTTTTCACACTTCTTCCTATTTGAAAATGAAGTTGAAATTTCCTCCTGAATTCACATCTGTAATTAATCACCTGATAATATAAGCCCACCCAGGGAAAAAAAATCCTCTATATCTACCGAAAAAAGATTTTAGGCTGAATTTCCTGAAATATTGATTAATGGGCTGGCTCATATTCCAGATTTTGGTCTTAAAGCTCATACTGAATTTCAATCCAATATCAGGCAGGAGAATCTGGGAAAAGGGATTTGACTGATGTAAGCCAGGTTCACATTTATTCAGGGTGATTCCAGTTAACACTTCACAAGAATTAAATGCTAATATAAAAATGTGACTGCAGAAACAACAGGATATCAGTGTGTTTCCCCGAATTTCTCTTACTTTAAATCACGTGCTGCATGCAGAATGACTAGTTTGCAGAATAAGGAAATTACATGAACACTTCCTTCAAATGTGTTTTTCTTCTTAACAAGCTGTGAAAGGTCAGCGATTGCCAAACGCTGCCATTCTGTGTGAAAGAGAACTGGCCACTCTGTCTGCGGCGGCCCCAGGGCAGCAGCGCCCGTCCTTTCCGTGTACACACTTCTCTGCTCTCGATCCAACGCAAAGGCAGCCAAAAGTGCCGTGCCTAAGTTTAGCCTTGTTTTATGCCAACGAAAGTCCTTAATGGATTAAAGATGTTTATATGAGCTTTCTACTTTTAGACTCAAGAACTCGGTGGCATCTTGAGAATCACCCCTTGCAAATGTGGAGATGATATATTTACAGATGCTACAGCCCCTCACCCAGCAGGAGGGATAACTAATATGTGCTGCATAGTAATGCCATGTTTGCTCCCTCCACAAGAGTGAAAATAACTTGCTTAGAATAGGATTTACTGAACTTTTAGCAAATCTAGGTCAAACCAAAACAGCCTTAGAGTTAGCATCTAAAGCCAAAGTAACCCAAATTTTGACCTTTACTGTTTCCCTTTCCGTTAAGGTGAGGGAGTAACATCCAATTTTATATTATCAGAGAATCTGAAGTGAAAAATATTTCACAAGTGCAAAACATCTCATTATCTGTATTAAAGTTTAGTATTTTGAACTCTAACATCTGGTTATGATCTGAGAAGGACACTTCAGGGTTGAGTGGACTTTCTTTGTATAGCTTCCACATGTGGCATTTAATGTGTTTTTTTTCTCCACATGCATGAATTATACATTTGCAATGATAGACAGGAAATATATGCCTGCACAGTTAAGATAGTATATTTATTTATTGCTTATCTATAACAGTAAAGAATTTTCAAGTGAAGTTAGTCACTCTGAGGCCAACAGAATGTTTTGTCCTACAAGTTATATCACAGAAGTATTTTTACAGGGATTATTGAGATATATTCTGATTTGAAAGTAGTTTCTAACATGTTTTCTTCCCCACAGTTAATTTTAATATCTGACTGAATAAATGACTTTTCCCATAACGAAAAGAAGTAGTTCATAACTGGTTCTGTTGTTTCTTTTGACTGTCTCAAGGCTAAGGAGGAAACAGTAAAATCTTATTTTAATAACTCTAAGTAAAAAATATGACATCAAATCCACACAGATGTGAAACACTAACCTACTAAAGTCAGTGGTAAATCTATTTTTTTTTCTTTCAGTAAGATCAGAATTTCACTCAGAAAATCATCTGTGAATTTGGAAGCTGACATCTTCACTTAGTTGCTTTTTGTAATTTATTATAATTTAGTTGCAGAAAAACACTTGTAAATTCAGTACTTACTGAAACTGGCCTTTGAAATTTAGGGTTTATAGTTAAATTCTTATAAGAAATACTTGAGAAACTTTCATGTATTGCTGAGGAACTCTACTCAATGACCAAGAACTCTTAGGAAGTCTTAGGTATTGTAGCAAGACAGAAGGAATTCCTTTCTTAGTGTATCTAACCACTTGAAAAAGATTGTCTGCATTTTACATTTTTCGTATATTTCACTTGCATCATTCATGTGCCTAACATTTTTGTAGGCAGAAACTATCCCTAAAAACAACGCACCATTATTAGAAAGAAGACGAGAACTACAGAAGGAAATTGAAATGAAGAAGAAAAGTTTAGCTGAACAGGTGATGCATTCTGCTTTCTCTTTTTTTCCTGTAACAGCTGGTTTTCAAACTTGAGAATAAAAGAACTGTTTGTAGAAGAATTGCCAAGAGTTTCTAGCTGCATCTTTCTGGTGAGAAAACATGCAAAAGTTTTTGCTCAGTTTTAAAAGTTACTTGTTTGTCATATTTGAAAAACATTTTTCAGTGTAATTGGTCATATATTGGAAGGTAGAAAGCAAATATCTTTCCTAGTTTATGTTTTTCTGGCCATCATAAACTGCATTACAATTAGAAATGTGATGGGTTTCTTTGGATGTGGCACAGTATTTGTTGAAACAAAGACAAATCAGCATTTCCACATTATAATTTTTCATCTTCAAAGTTTTGTCCTTTGTATATGCCTGTCTACACACTGTCAAATACGCTGCAGAAATGCAAGTGTCTTGATTATTCATACTTGACACTATACGATTGACTTCATAAGTTGAAGATAGTGGTTATACTATACCTTCTTCTTATCTTCATATCCATTTTCTTTTTGTTCTGTCTTTGAATTCATTAGATTTATTGGGTGGGACTCAGCTTGTGTTTTAACACATAGACATTAGACATCTACAGTCACTGTTTGTGTATGGGATATGTATCTAATCTGCCACGACAGTCAATAACAATCTAGTCATACAGTCAGTGGAGCCTGGAGAGCCTCATGCTGAAGAGCTTAGCCTATGCTGGGTAGAGCAAATAGCTCCTTAGAGATCACTGACTGTATTGACTAAATCCCCAGCAACTCTAATAGATGTTTAGACAGTTTGCTCAGTTTAGACATCTAAATTTGGCGTCTTAATGTGAAAGCTCAGTGCCTCCCCCTCGTGTACGATGGGCATGTAAGACCTGAGAGTAAGATTATTCAAAGATTATAAGGCCAGAAGGAACCATTCTGGTCATTTAGCCTGACCTCCAATATAACACATATCACAGGAGTGCCCTGAATTAACTCTTCTTTGAACTACAGCGTATCTTTTAGAAAAATCCAATCTTGATTTAAAAATTGCCATTGGGGGAGAGTCAACCACAGTTTCTGGTAAGTTGTTTCAATGGTTAATCCATGTAAAACAATGTGTGGGGTTTTTATTGTCTGAATTCGTCTAGCTTTAGCTTTCAGCTGTTGGATCTTGTTATATTTTTGACTACTGAATTGTGAAGTTTGTTATCAAACTTCTGTTCACTATATGGTTACAAAAACTCTGATCCAGTTATCCCTTAATCTTGATTTAAAGAAACAAAGCTCTTGGAGGTTCTTATTTTAAAACATGTTTTCAAACTTTTCTAGTGCGGATTGCTGTGTACTCTGATTTTGTTACTTTTATATTCAATAGCTGAAAGACTTGCTAGACCATGGAACAGAAATGTTTCTAGGTGATAAAATATTTTGGCATATTATTTTAGGGATCATGCATGGTGTTTCAGCTGGTATTTTTAAGGCAATATTTTTATTTATTTTTTAAAATCCATGTAGACTGTATGGATGTGTACTTTGCAGATAAACACAAAGTATTTCAAACTCTGTGTTTGCCAACACTGATGCAGCAATGCATAAGGAATTGAATTTGATTTTCATTTAGAAAATGATATCAAGTATGGATACCCACATGTTAGAAGAATGTATTGCTGAAGAAGGCCGGCTTTTCAAAGAACAGGAACAATGCAGAGATGAGTTATCCAGACTTGCACGTCTGACTTGGCTCAAACTTGAAGAGAGGGAACAGAAATCTAAGGATGTTCGGAAAGCCGAGGTAAAAAATTATCTCAGATAACTGGAATACTGTTCTAAAGTAAGAACTGGAGAAATTAAATTACTAATGAGGGAAGCCTTACAGGAGAAGACTCTCTCATTTCCCACTTTACTTCGGAGTTCCATCACAACATATAGAGCTCATATAATACTGTATTGTTGTATTGGCAATTTATGATGCAGTGCAATATTATATTAAAATATCATCATGCCACAATGAAATAAAATATTTCAAAGGATATTTTCTTTCAAGCCCACAAAATAAAATGAACAATTTTGAAAGAAAGAGACAGAAAAGGAGATAACCTCAGCTGAGATTCTCTGAAGTACAGCAATGATGTGTTTTATTTTACAAATATATGAACGTTGGAAGATGAGTAGAACTGCTACTCATTCCAAGAAGAGGCACAAATCTTTATTTTGCTGATTCATTTCAGGCTGTCAGTCCTGGTACTCATTTGAAGAAAGAGGGAAAGAAAATATTTCCTACTAACTGGTCACTGGGTTTGCTGGTATTCTAATATCTGCAATTTACTGGTATTATAACATCACATATGTGCCATGGCATTCCACAGTTTATATAAATACCAGATTTGTATCTGTGAACAAACTATTTACTCTCCCACAACTGTTTTTCTGTATTCTAATAAATTAGACAAGCTACCCGTCTGACACTTTGGGAATCTTTGACAATGTATAAAAATAGAGTAAACAAACATTTCAGGCTTTGCAGCTTCAATAAAAATAAGTCCATAGATAGATCAAAAAGCATAAATAATTCAAATTAATTAACAAACATACATGCCAAGTGTTGTAACTCAAGAGCCACCAGCTTGTTCTAATACCAATCTCCTCCTGAGAGGAGGAAGGGAGAAAAGGCCTGTCCATTGCTGGTTACAACATGGGACTACCAAGGACTGAAAACACAGGGGTACATGTAAATGCACCATTCTACTCAATCATCAGTGAGTGCTTAAGAGCTAGAAAAGAGTAAAGAAGAAATCTTACTTGAAAGAAAGTATTTCTTAAGCACCAGAAATTCAAGGTACAATTTCAGTGGTGGATATACCAAATAATTATACTGCGATGGAACTGAGAGGCTGATTAATAGAAGCAGCAGAACTCCAGATAGAAGGGACTGAGCATTTTAAGATGCAGCATCAAATTGTTAACTGTATTGTTAGCAGTCATTGCTGGCTTAATAAATGTAGAAAAATTGTGTTCTCTAGTGTTGTTACCAAAATTTTCTCCTTCATATTTCATGCTCATTCTTTCACTAATATTCTAAACAGTAAAAGCATTTTGTTATAATTAGAGTAAGTTTTTAGAATAATCTCATCTCACTGTTTCTTCCTCATCTAAGAGGAATGGCTGTCTGTGTCATTTCTTTGAAGATCTTTTGAAATGTCTAAAATGGTTATTTAATTCTATTTAAATTTCAGATAAGACTCCGAAATATTATTACAGAAATAAAAAGAAAGGATCTTGAAATAAGAGAGCACAAAAAGAGGAGAAGAGAAGTTCAAAAACAGTAAGAAAATAACAATAACATATTAGATGAAATAACACTTTTTAAGGCAATTTTTATCTAAATGATGTATGCATAAAATCATAATAATTATTTCCTTCACACTTTCATTTTTTCAGACTCCAAGGATTTGCTAAAATGTATGATGTTATCCGAAATGAAAAGAATAAATGTGTAAATTTGGTGCATGCTGCTCAGCAGAAAACAACTGAGATTAAAGACAGGGTAAAATTGCTAGCAAATGAGATAGAAAATTTAAGGAACACTGCTATAATCAGGGAAAGGTGAGTTTTAAAGTAAACTGTAGATCACAATTATAGAGATGTAAGATCAGAAGGAGTCTTAAGAGATCACTAGTTCAACTTCAAATATGAGTAGTCTGACTGTATCATCCTTGATAGTTATTTATTATCCTGATTTTTAAAACTTGATCCAAACAAATAAATTTTGCAACACCCTTATATAATCTGTTAGAATTTCTTACAATTGAAAACTAGCTTGGGCATCCCTGCATAGCACTGAAATGTTTTTGAAGATTGTCTTGTTACTCTCTCACTTTCCTATCCTTAGACGGGAGAAACTCTCATTGTATTTCCTTTGCGTCACAGTTCTTGAGCTTTTTATCTGAGTTAACAGGCTGTTACATGTGATGTGAACAACACTGTTGCACTCCTACTTGCTTATCCTTCAGCAAAAAGAGACCCAATACCTATTCGATTCCACAACAGGCTGCTGCATGGTACTATTAAATGAGTCACTAGCTAATAATGAGGCTGCCTAATTATTAAATTAGAACAAACTGAGTTTCTTGGTTCAACCTCAAATTGAAGTTTATGGAATATATATCTCGGATCAAACAAAATATGGTTTCAGTTTCTAGGCAATTTCAATCAAAGCAAAAGGTTAAATTCCTGACAAAGAAGACGAGGAGGAACAGTTGGTGCATATGACTGTATATTTTCCTAGACCATTATTTAGTGCAGATGTCTTTTTGCGGGCATCCTAGTGAAGATCTGCTTGGTACAACTGGACAATATAGGTAGAATGGCAATTGCTCTGAAATTGGTAGTTTGGAAAGTAGGATAGCTGAACTGACATGTCTGTGAATAGTTAATTGTGTATACAAAACAGCGCAGTGAAAACTCAGTTTACAAATAATTTGGTTTGCCAAAAACTTGGTTTTCTGGTGCCAAAAAATTGCACAACCAGACTCAAGAATGCATTTGGGATATATACACCCAGAGTGTACTGTGAAACCCTGTGGAGCTTGATTCTGAAGTCATGCTGGAGCTAGCTAGAAGAGGAGTAGACCTTCACTGATTTACATGATTTTGTTGAGTTGCACAAGCTGACGTTCTGTCCTAAAATTTTTGAAGCCTTCTCAATCAATTTCTGGTGAAAGGAGAAGAAAAAAGATTAAAAAGACAAATATATATTGTCTAGATATCAGAGATATCCAATTATTGCAGATGACCCTATCCCAGTACAGATCCAACAGACATTTTGATCTCTGCAAACCTGGATTTAAAACTAGCTAAAACTGAATTATCAGTAATTCTACTGCCTGTGGAAAATAGGTGTAATCTGAGTAATACAGTTTAGTATCAATGACTTAACTGCAGCCTGCCCAGTTTGGAGGACAAACAGAGTATCAGTCCAAACAAGATAAAGGTTTTTCATAAAATATTTCATAACATTTTGCATTTCTGTAGTACTGTCATTCTTTCAGGGAAACTTGCTTTACGAAAGGTTAATTCAATTCAGTAATACCCTGTGCAACGGGAAAGTGCTCGTATCCCTATACGCGCAGGGTGAAAGGAACCAGTAAGAAGCTCACTGCTTTGAACAGAATGATTCAACAATTTAATGAAAGAACCAAGGACAGGAGGCTGGATATTTCACCTGTAGTTCTCTATTTTAACAGGAGACCGTGCTTCCTCTTTCACTCTCTCTTTTGTATGTTGAGATGAATATCTTCCCCATATAGATAAAGGAGGGTCTTGATCAAGAAGTGGTACTTACCACAGATTAAATGAAGTAATTCTGAATTCCATGTTGTTAGCAAATGAATGATACATGTGGCAACAAAAAAATAATTATTTTGATTATTTAAGTAACAATTTTTTTAAGTGAAGGACCATCATCTAGATACTAGCATGGATACTTTTATGGATCTATAATGTGATTTTGCCACTCATCTTTTTGCTGTGTTTTTTTTTTTCATCTGTAAAGCAGGGAGATTGATGATTTCCATTCTCATGAGAATGTGGTGATATGTTTGTTGTTTATAAATAATAAACATGGAGTCCTTTGAATTATAACCATGATATTATTTAAATATTGCTGCTTAAATAAAGAAAAGGGTAGGATTTCTGCACATTAAGAATTCGCCTCACAGTTTATCCTGCTACTCTTGAACTGTATTTCTTATGGCCCTTTGGGGTAGCCAGTTAAGAAGAAAAGAGCTGTAGTGCAGTGCTCTGTTTATAGCATTTTCCTTGGGCCCTAATCCAGTTCTATTCAAGTTGGAAAAAGCTTGCATGGACAAGCTGTTCCCAGAGAGTGTTTCTACCTCTTTTAATACTTCTGTGAAGCATTAGAGTGGCCTAGAAGAGCCTTTGTGTATTTGAGGAATTAGTTTAAGCTCTGCTATATTTATTAAATTGTAAGGACTAAAAACTCTCCTACTTTTCTCTTCTGTTAAAGAAAACTGCAGAGACGCCGCCTGAAGAATGCAAATAATGTAGCAATTAAAGACAGTCTCAAAAAAGATTATTGCAAAATTGTACAAATCATGCATGAGATGAAAGAAAAGAAAGAGGAACGGTTGCTGAATCTTGACAGACTTACAAATATGATCACCAGTATTGAAGAAGAAATTGTACAGCTACGCAAAAAATATGACAGGGCTATTCAGCAACAAAACGAAAGGTATAAATATAAAATTGATGTAATATGTTTAATTTTGAAATAGCCCTGAACAGGCCCACCATAAGTCGCATATGCTTTGGCTTGTATTCATGAATCAACAGTATTTTTCAAATTATGATCACTTTTAATTAGGAATACTAGAAGGCTGCCTCACTCTCATATCTCACTAAACAGCCTGCCTCACTGCAGTTGTCAGTGGTGCGTTGCATTTTAGAGATGTTTGCTGTTTCTGGTGATGCTATTCATTCTTCAGAATTATCACCCAAAACAACGGCAGCTTGTCTGTTGAATGCCTCAAGAGCTGGTAGCCTCCTCTTCTGTTTGTGCTTTGTGCACAGATATGGTACAAAAATGCAGGAGATGTAAAGCTACGCATTTTTTAAATGAATACTACGGAAGGTCAGAAAAACTTTACAAATGATATGAGAACCCGAAGTAACCTTTGCAATTTTGTGTTCTTTAATTTTCAGAATTTGAGTATTTTGTTACCTATTCATGATTTTACCTGTTTACATAATATTAAAATAGTATTTGTGAAATCTTTGTACATTTTCCCAGGTTATTACTGCCTTTCAGGTTTGCCTGTTATATTCTTGATTGGATTACACTGAATATTAGTCAAACAATTTAAAATTTTACCTTTCCATTTTGGGCTTATTGCAGTGGTATTTTGCTCAAAACTAGAGAAGAAGAAGTATGCATTTTATATGATAAAATAAATTTGCAAGAGATGATGTGTAGAAATGGAGACATTGAGATGCAAGTCATGGATGAAAAAATCAGATTTCTGAAGATGAAAGTAGCTGAGAAAAAGAGACAAATTGAATTGTGTTTCAAAATGCTACCAATGAAGAGTGCCCTTGATGGAGATTTGGTGGTACTTCAGATACAGGTTAGTGGAAAAAGAGAGCCCTATTTTATTGGCAAAAAAATTACTGCTTGTACAACATGGCTTATTAATACAGAAAATTTGCTAATATACCAGTCCAGCAAAGCACTGAGGCATGTTTGTAAATTTAAATATATGAGTTTCTGTGCTTATGTGTAATTGACTCATACACTTTGGTATGCACATACCAACCCCTTCTTTGGCATGCAATCTAAGCTAACCCCCCCCCCCCCCAGCTTTAAATGTCAGTACGACTGAAATGGAGAATGAGAGTCATGAGGAAAAATGGGAATTTAGATGAAATTTGTTAAAACCGTACTGATGGGGGTAGATGGAGAGGGGGAGGGGGATACTTAACTCTTCAAATTTCTAAAATAATAACTCAATTCACACTTGACCCTGAACCTACTCTGGAAACTCTGCTGCCTACAATGATATAATCCACATACATTTTCTTCCACACAAAAACAGTGAAAGTTTTAGTTCTAGTTACAACATGACATTAAGCAATTAACAAACTGCAGTGTTCATCACTGTTTTGGACATTCTTTCCTTGCTTTCTGAAATGGCTCATTTACTTTTGACCTTATCTCCAGATGGTAATTTTTTCCATACATACTCTGTTAGTGTCGGCACAGAATCGTAATATATGGGGTACCATTGCTATTAGTAAGTGCATAGATGGGAGCTGTGACTCACTGTAAGATAGTGCTTGCACTCTTCTGTTACTTCTGGTCTTTTGCAGAAATTGTATGCTCTGCTAAAAGAATAAAATTTTGTATAGTATCTTATGCAAATTGTACCCCAAAGAATTTTATAGTGTAATTACAGATTTAAATGATGAAGAGAGGGAGTGTGAAAATATGGTGATAGACTAAAGGACCAAGAGATGTTTTTCAGATAAGATTTAGAATGAGACTGAGAGTCACTGAGACTAATGCAGTAACAAACTTCAGATGATTTTTTTGAACTGAGATAGGCAATTGTGAAACTTTGGGTTTTCTCCTCATGCAGATTTTTTAAGCTTCCTGAAACCTTCTCCTTTGTGATGATGGTTCATGTGAAGCATGAAGTCACAGTTAAAGAGAGGCCAGTGTTACAGGTTCTTGTAGTCTTTTTGTAATATCAACATAACATTAAAAAATAGGAAAATACAGACTACTGTGATATTAAAGATGGAGGACTCTCAAGAAATGTTCTCAAGTCAGAGATTTTTTCAGTGACCAATGCAAATAATCAGTTATCAGCATTTTAAATATACCCTGATACTGTTGTTACTGAATGCTAGGTGATTCAAACTGGACATTAGTCCAACCATCTCCTTATGGCTCAGCTGTTCTGGCATTAATATCCCTCCTCTCAATGGCAATAGCCATTATATCTCTGGAGACACAGTTTCAATCCATTTGTCTTTATCTCCATGATTTAAATACAAGCCATAAGCCTGGATCTCTGAATCTGAATTCTGGTGTTGGTTTCCAAATTCAAATTTCTAATTCCTGTCCCGATTACAGATTTGGCCCCATGTCGAAATCAGACTCAGCACCTGTTCAGTTATGATGTACGAAGTACCTTATAATAATGATCATTTGCACAAGACTTTGACTTGATGTGGTGAATACAAAACTAAATCACTTGACTTGCTTATGAAACCAACCTCTGATGCCAAGCTGAGATCTTTCTGTAAAGGGGGATAACAGGACTTCCCTTTCCACTATCATTTGTCTGTCTTTCAATTTAGATAATTATAAAAGTTTGGAGATAGAATCAGGGTTTCATAATCCTGTGAGGAATGGATCCTATCAGATGCACTAAAACCACCTACAATGCAGACTGTAAATCTGTTTTCTGAGGACTCAGTTTTTATTTCTTCATTCTGTTGAGACCCTGTGTGGGAGCCAGTGTGCCTAACTTTAACTTTGTGTACTAAATTTTAGGAGCCCACTGAACAAATTATCCAATAAGTGAGTAAGTTTTCTGTGAATAAGGTCTCTTCATTACTGGGAAGAGTTAAGTATTCTTGGAATCAAGTAAGGATGCGTGAAATGGCACCTAAATTTGAAATACAATTTAGAATACAACTGAATTAGGCAGGCTGAATCCTACACCTTTTAGATTGCCTTCTTCCCCTTTGCCTCCCCCTCCTGTCTCTTTAAAGCTGGGATATTTTCAGTCTTTGCCTTCTTATTCTTATCTCTGCTATTTTTCTCCTCTGCTGCATTTCCCAGTCTTCTCACTTCCCCAGAACTTTTTTCCTTTTTCTCACTCCACAAGTGAAGTAAACTCTCTAGTACTGAATGATGAATGCGCTTCCAGCAACAGATATCAGTTATTGATAATACCTCAAATATATATAGGGAGAGATGAAAGGAAAACAAGATTCAGTGTCACAAAATAGGAAAAGGTTTCAGTATTTGGCTTGCATTTGACTGAGATGTTTTGAATTTTTTAGTGACACTGAATTTAAGTATCTCATATTCTCCCTGGAGGCTTTAATCATCAATAAATCTGCTATTCTGAGACAGGAATTTCCCTATTTATTTCTGTTAGAGATGTACATCTGTGAATGGATGGATGTATTCAATGGCTAAAGAATCTGACCCAACATCTAGGTGAATATGGTACTCACCGGGAAGTGGAAAAGCATAGGTTAAGGCTGTGGCTGGTTCAGGAGGGACAAGAATTTCATCTGGGTCTCCTATATTCCACATGAGCTGCTTAATCATCAGACTGATGGATATTCCACTCTTACCCATTTCATCAAAACCTACATATTTCCACAAAAGAGTGGAAATTTGATGAATAGATATTATTTAATAAAATACTATCTGAAGTAACACTTGATCTGTTCTAATCAAGTGTTAATGTATTTTTGTGACTATCAATGTAAAGCATCAAAGATAGAAACACTTAGAAATACTTCCTTTATCTGACACAAAAAAATATTTAGTGAGATTCTAAGCTAGGTATAAAACTATGTAACTTTTAATTGTGATTGGACATCAAGGGACTGTTCCTGCTGACTGAAACGAGCCATGAAAATTAATCTCCCTTCATGCATCAATGAGAAATATTTAGCATGAATCATTAATTAGTCCAACACATAGACCTGCTGAGCTGTCAAGACACTCTAGAAAGCAGTTTCATGCCTCAGAGCTAAGCCAACATACAGGGACTGACAGTTTTGTAGAGGCATTTGGCCTCAAAATTTATCTAAGTCTGAACCGAATGAAACAAGCTCATGAAAATCTTCAGACTACAACATCACAGAATCATAGAAAAACAGGGCTATTAGGGAGCTAAAGAGTTCATCTTGGCAATCCTGCTCCTACACCAAAATAGTACTGCTACTCCTACTCCTGCTCAAGAATCTGAACTTCCAGCTCTAGCAGAGGGGCAGAGTTTGTGCCTATCAGGTTGGAAAGTGGCATCTCCCACAATGGCAAAGGCTGGAAGCTGGTGACTTCTGGCACCAGAATGAAAACTCCTGCTCCACCTGAAGACTTACAGCTGTGGAATAGGTTCACTGCTCTTAGAGCTGATGGGGAACTGGGAGTGCTGTTGGATAAAGCATCTGTGCCAGCTGAGCCTGAGCCACATGGGAGCATGAGCAGGAAGCAGCAAGTGTTAGCAGTGGGAGACTCCCTACTGTGGGGATGGAGGCCCCAGTTGCTGACCTGACCTGTCACCTTTGGAGCTTTGCTTCTTGCCAGGAGCTCTCATTCAGGATATTGTGGAGAAGCTGCAAAGGCTTATCTGGCCTTCAGACTACTATCCCCTGCTGCTCTGCCATGTGGGCACCAATGATATTGCCAGGGGAGACCTGGAAAGCTTCAGGCATGACTAAATGGCTCTGCAGGAGATGATCAAGGGCATTTACAAGAGAGGTTTTTCTAGGTTTCAAGGACCCAGGTGGTTTCTTCTAGATCCTGCAGGGAGAGGGGGAGGGGCCTGAGGAGGACTAGATAGATCCTGAGGGCCAACAATTGCTGTGCAGCTGGTGTTGGCAACAGGGTTTTGTTTTCTATGACCATGGTACCTTCTCTGAGGATCAATGACTGCTGGGAAGAGACGGCATCCACGTAACTAAGTGGGTAAAAGCATCTTCGCCAACAGTCTGGCCAACCTGGTAAGGAGAACTTTAAGTTAGGAATGATGGGGGGAGGGAGAGACTGACCAACAATCAAGTGAAGAAGTGGTGAATGGGGTTGATCTGGGGTGATGTGAACAGAAGGGACCTCATAGTCAACAAAACAGGGCTGAAGAGGGGTCACCCCAAGCGTATGCATGTGAATAAGGAAGTGCCTATGGGATATTGTTCCGGGGAAAGCTCCCATACCTTTTCTGGGAAATCAGCACGACTGGGTACCTCTCTGAAGTGCCTGGGGATGGGTGAGGGACCAGCTGAGAGCTTATGGGTCAGGATTAGTGGGTAGATCAATCTGGGGGATGTGGTAGTGGGTGTCTGCTATAGACAGCCTGATTAGGAAGAAGAATTAGATGAGATCTTCTTCAGACAACTGAAAGAAGTCTCATGTTCACAGGCCCTGAGTACTTGGGGGACTTTAACCACCCCAGTATCCGCTGGAGGGACAACATGGTGGTGTACAAGCAATCCAGGAGGTTACTAGAACACATTGATGACAACTTCCTAGCACAGTTGATTGAGGAGCCGACAAGGAGAGGTGCTCTGCTAGATCTCATACTTACAAGCAAAGAAGGAGTGGTCGGAGTTGGAAAACTCACAGTCAGCCTTGGCTGCAGTAACAACAAGGTGGAGTTCAGGCTCCTGCAAGGAGGGAGCAGGGCAAAAAGCAGGTTCACAACCCTGGACTTCAGGAGAGCAGACTTGACCTGTTCAGGGACCTACTTGGGAGAATCCCATGGGATATGGCCCTGGAGGAAAGAGGTGTTCAAAAGAGCTGGCTGATATTCAAGGATCACCTCCTCCAACTCAAGAATGGTCCATCCTAATGAGCAGGAGGTCAAAAAAGAGTGGCAGGAGGCCTGCATGGATGAATAAGGAACACCTGACTAAACTCAAACATAAAGAAGAAGCATACAAGAGGTGGCAGCAGGGACAGGCAACCCATGAGGCATATAAAGACACTCTCCAAGCATGCAGGGTTGGGGTTAGGAAAGCCAAAGCCCATCTGGCAAGGGACATGAGGGGCAACAAGAAAGGCTTCTACAGAAGTAGCAACAGCCAAAGGAAGGCTAGGGAAAATGTGGGCCCTTTGTTAGATGAGGCAGAGGCCCTGGTGACAAAGGACACTGAAAAGGACAAGATACTGAATACCTTCTTCACTTCAGTCTTTATTCCTACAACAGGCCCTCAGGAATCCCAAGTCCCTCAGACCAGACAGAAAGTCTGGAGAAGGAAGACTTACCCTTGGTGGAGGAGGATCAGGAGGAGGATCAATTGGACCTTATGGGATGCACACACGAGTGCTGAGCAAGCTGGCTGATGTCATTGTGAGGCTACTCTCGATTATCTTTGAAAGGTTATGATGATTGGGAGAGGTTCCTGAGGACTGGAAGAAAGCAGATGTGACTCCTATCTTAAAGAAGGCCAAGAAGAATGAAACAACAGGCTGGTGAGCCTTATCTTGATCCCTGGGAAGGTGATGGAGCAACAAATCCTGGATACCATTTCCAGACACTTGAAGGACAGAAAGGTGACTGGGAGTAGTCAGCATGGCTTTACAAAGGAGATATCATCCCTGACCAACCTGATAGCCTTATATGATGAAATGACTGGCTTGGTTGTTGGGGGGGGGGGGGGCAGTGAATGTTTACCTTTACTTTAGTAAGGCTTTGACACTGTCTCCTATAACATCCTTGTAGACAAGCTGATGAAGTATGGGCTAGATAGGTGTACAGTGAGGTGGACTGAAAACTAGCTGAACTGCCAGGCTCAGAGGGTTGTGATCAGCTGCACCAAGTCCAGTCGGAGGCCAGTCACTAGTAGTGTGCTCCAGAGGTTGACAAAAGGGCCAATATTGTTTAATATCTTCATTAATGACCTGGATGATGGGACAAAGTGCACCTTCAGCAAGTTTGCACATGATACAAAACTGGGAGCAGTGGCTGATACAGCAGCTGGTTTTGCTGCTATTAAGAGGGACCTTGACAGGCTGGAGAAATGGGCAGGGAGGAACCTCATGAAGTTCAACACAGGAAAGTGCCAAGCCCTGCACCTGGGGAGGAATAACTCCAGACACTAGTACACAGCAGGGGATGACTGACTGGAGAGCAGCTTTGCAGAGAGGGACCTAGGGGTCCTGGTGGACAACGAATGGAACATAAGGCAGCAATGCATCCTCATGACAAAGCAGGCCAACAGTATCCTGGGCTGCATTTAGGCAGAGTGTTCCCAGCCGATCGAGAGAGGTGATCCTTCCCCTCTGCTCAGCCTTGATGAGGCCACTTTGGGAGTACTGTGTCCAGTGCTTTGAGCAGGATGGGGGTTGTACTAGATGATCTCTCAAGATCCTTTCCAACCTCAACAATTCTGTTAGTCTGTGATAGGATTATCTATCATTCCTGAGATGGCTAAACTGTTCTTTAAAATTGTCATTGATGGAGACTCCACTATTTCCCAGATAAGCTATTCCAGTGCTGCTTTGACAGTTGAAAGATTTTCCTTACCTTTTGCCTGAATTTTGCTGCACTGTAAGCCTATTGATTTTTATTCTGTCTACCAGGGTCATGACAAAGAGATCGTTCTCTTCCTCTTTGCAGCAACAGTTCATGTTACTAGATTAGAGTTATCATGTTTCTCTCCCATCCTTTTGTTAGGCTACCTGGCTTGCCCTCTTTCTGTGTATCTGAGAAAGCGTTTCTTTTCACTTTGCTTTTCTTTCTCACCATTCTGTATTATTCTTAAAGTGCAGTGCCTAAAACTTGACACAATCCCTATCAGTGCTGAGAGTGAAGTGATTCATTCAGGCATTTTTTGGGTTATATTTCTGCTTATGTGTCCAGCTATGATAAGAGCCTCTCTTGCAACAGCATGATATATTGACTCATGTTCAGTATGTGATTATCTGTGACAACCAGATTCTTTTTTTAGGAAATGGTACCTAATCAGTTGGCCTTGATTCTGTATTTGTACAGATAATTTTTCCTGCCTACACCTTGCATTTGTTATTTAATTTCACCTCTTTTGTTCAGACCTTTTCTCAGATTGAGATCATTTTGAAATTGAATCTTCTCGAAAGTATTTGCATTCTCTCCCAGCTTAACTTCATTCTACTGATTTAGTACTTACTGTATATCAAGACCATGTTTCCCTAGCTTGTTTATGAGAATGTCATATGAAACAATGTCAAAGGCATGTAAAAGCCCAGATGTATGACATGTACCATTTCTTATACACAGACCCATTAAATTATCATGATAGGAAATTGGATGGTTTTGGCATGGTTCAGCAGATCCATGCGGGCCATTATTCATACCCTTTTTATTTTCTAGGTACTTACAAAAAAACCTTGATTATTTGTTCCGGATTTATTTGTCATAAAATGAAGTTATCTGTAATTCCATGACTCCTTTTTTCCCTATTTTTAAACATGGGTAAAATATTTGCCCTTTTCTAGTGCTCTAGGTACCTCACCCACCTTCTCTGAGGTTTCCAAAACAAGCTCCAGAACTCCACTTTTTCTGACAAGTCTTTTTAAGTATCTAAGAATGCATTCCCTCTCATCTAGTCATTCGTGAACAATTTCTCCTGACTGACTACAATCAAACCTAGAAAAACCTCTCTTGTAAATGCTTTTCCTGTCTTCTGTATAAAATGCACTTCAATAAGGCAGGGGCTTTTTTGCTTTTAAGACTTAGAACCTCTAAGAACTTGGAGAAAGTTTTGTCCAAGGAAAACACTGAAAACTAGGAGAAAATAAAGATGCTTATAGTCACATCATTTAAGCACACACACACTAGCACGGTTATTTCTAAATGTGCTTTTTTCCCATGCTTTTGGAGTGAATTACCTGAGCCTGTAATTAATCATTCATAATTCATATTGCATTTAAAACCAAGTCAAGCATTTAAGTTTAGCATGAAACTTCTTATAGATTTTTTTTCACTGGTTTGGACCATATGTTTTCTGCAATAGTCCTTATTCTCTAAGTAACAATTAAATCCTAAAAAATTTTACTTAATGAACTGTCCCTAATCTCTTTAAGGTACCATTGCCTCCAACAAGGCATTTCCAGCTGAGTTAGTTTGAAGAGTTTGGCCCCAGATATGAAATATCACTGGAAACGTAGCTGCATTCTGTTGTTTGTGATAGTCTTGTTCTTACATTCTTGTGCTTGTAATTCTCTGTGTACTATTGGTTTTCTGGTTTGGTTGTTTATAATTAAAATAAGTATTTTAGTACCCATGAAACTAGTTACATACTGAATGACATACATTTAAATCAAATCAAGATTTGATGAGGAAATTATTCATTACAGTCATTTAAGTTTTTTTTTTTTTTTTTTAACTTTGCCTCGTTCTTAGAAAAAGTGCAAAGAAAGGTCTGGATGATGCTGTTTTACCAGGAAAAAATATTCAAAACAAGTGTTCTGGTAGTGTCCCATTGTCACATGAGATGATCTGTCAGTTTTCTCTCTTATATTTCAAATATGAATTGTTAACTTTCAGTAACCCTGTCCCTGTAGCAACATCTAAATATTTACTGTGGATTCTTGGTGACCCTTTATAGTTTTAGGTGCCAGTGACCACTTGTTCCTTAACACCGTCACCTGAAATTGATAGCATTTATATCGAGTTATCTGAATCATGTTTATGTTAGAACTAATAGGTCAAGACTCCACTGACAATGTTCTGACAGGTGCCAGACGCATATCAAAGCACAAAAAAACACTGTCAGTCCTGCAGGTTCAAACATCAAAACTTGATTGAAGGTCCCAGTCACACCTTCAGTGAATGTTTATGAGAAATGTGGATTTCCATTTAGTGTACTCTGGAAAAACCTTATTAAATATGAACTTCTCATGTCAGGAAGGTCAGAGAACACCTGTATTTGTGGATCGCACTGGTACCACGTTGCTCAGGATTGTCACAGCTGAGTCACTCCAGGACATCTGCCTGGGAACTTAACACACAAAACTTAGATGTCAGCACCTATGGGAGACCTTTCATGCTAACCAGCAGTAAAGCAGAGTCTGCACATTTCGCTTGCAACTAAACTGTCAGGCACTTGAGTCCTTCCTACATCCCTAAATGCATCTAACCCTTGGGTCAAACAGAAGATTGTAAAGCACAGAATAATGGAGGATTTCCCCCTGCCCTTGCCCCCCAAATTTGGTGTATTCCTGAGGGTAAAAAAAAGTAGCCTGAAGAAGGTGGCACTCAATTTCTGACAGAGAAAAGGGTTTTCCTCTACGCTGCAACTGTCACAGGGTTACCTCCTTAAAAAAAAAAAAAAGGATTGTTTGTAATCTCTGTATTACTCCCCACCCCAAAATCCCACGGGAACTCTGCGCATTGGCCTCGGAGAAACCCTGAGAGCTCAAGCCCCAGGGATGAACGAGGCAAGGACCTGCTCATGCTGTAAAGCAAGGCAGGAATCTTGCTTCCAAGATCAAGCGTATTCAGTGCAGTGCAGCTGTAAGCTGTGGACCCTGAACATCTCATTGCTTTAGTACGATTCTCCTGGAGTAAATCAGACACACTGAGACCTTCCATCTCTTGCCACACAGTAATAATTGGGCTTTTTGCTTGTTGTCTAAAGATAACTATTGTGGATTTTTTTTTTTGCTAGTATTCCCAGTGCAAGGACAGGATTAAACATCTCGAGGAAATCTTTGCTGACCCTCAGAATGAAACTAGAAAGCGAGTCTTGGGAGGGGAGGACCCATCTCCACCTGAACTGCTAGAAAAGATTGAAAAGGTAACATCATTTCTGACACCAGAATCTCCCATGCTACCACTTTCTTTAAGAAAAAGCAAATGTTATTTTTTTTAAGTAAACTTTCTGTAAGGCGAATTAAAATAATTATGATTGGCTAGTGGGAACTCCAGCCCAGTCTCTGCTTTCCAGGGGGCACCGACTTCCTCCAGCAGAGGCTGCAGAAGAGAGCAAAACATAGGCTCTGTGCAGCGCAGCTGGCTCCCCCTTAGCTGATTAGTGCATATCATTAGCACTTCAGTACAGACCCTCCTGCTTCATTACAGGAAGATACAGAAAAGGTGGCAGAGGGTAATAAATTCAAAATAACGAAGTGCAGAAGAACGAGGTTGTCATTCTTCGGCAAGTAGCGTTTATGAGCTATTCCATCACAACGTATGCAGTGTGAACAGTCGGCTGTCCCACCATCCTCCTAAGGAACCTGCATAGATGACACTGGATGAAGCAAACACCCTTCCCAGGATTTGGTTTTATTACTTCGCTTCCACTTCAAACTGGGAGCTACAGAACAGATTTTTATGTACATGGGCCCTAGGCCAGCCAAAGAGCTACACCCCTGCCTGTGCAGCACTGCCCGCGCTTCCCAGGATAGGCTTCAAAATTAAGTGAAACATTAAGTCCAGTGTAAAAGCCAATTACAAGGTGCCTCCTTTATTGCCTGTAACAGGGGAAGGTAAAGGAATGGAAAAGGCAACCATGGTATTTTCTTAGATGTAAGTGTCCATCCAATTTACAGGGACGCATAACTGCCCCCACTGTATTTAGCATTTCACATGAGGCTGCAAATTCCACTTTCTGGTGTAGGTATCGTGATACCTGCAAGCTAGGTGTAACGCTCATCTAAGTCCTCCTTTTGCAATCCAACTTGTAATGGTTTAACAGGAGCACTACCTAATATTTTTGTGAATTGCTTCAAGTTTTTGCTTTCTTTCACACATTCCTTAACAGTGGAGGGAGCTCTGCATAGGAGCCCAGGTAGGCTGGAACACAGCCCACTGTTACCAACCCCCAAAATTAAAAAAACCAGGGTCCTTGCAATCATGAGGTAAGCCTGAATCTTCTGTTCCAGTCTCCTTGAGTTTTTAGAGTCCTTCTATTTGCATAAGGCTTTCTTTTTTAGTCTTTGGAGCTCACATTTTCAAGTTTTCTTTAGCACCAAAAGGGGAGGAAAAAAAAAAAAAAGGATGTTTTAATTTAAAACAAGAGCTGAAACCTTCTACTAATGACATAACTCAAGGATCCAGAAGTTTAAAAAAAAAAAAATCACTAGAAAAAAAATCATTGCTTTCAAGAAAATCATGGCAAGGCAGTAATAAATAAGGCTCGTGTAGTCCCCCACCCCTGAAAAGGGCCCAGTCTGATATGAAAGAACTGTAACATTGATAGTAACATCCTGAGCTAACTTTGGTCTGATATTTGGCATGAAAAGGGTCTGTGATGTGATTACCCATGGCTGTTCATTGACACTATTTCAGAAGCAATCCCTAAAACACCTTCCTCCGTCATTGACCTACACCCTGTACATTCCTTCTCACTGCAGCTAGAGGCGGCGCTGCTACACAAGGAGGAGAAGCTGCTGGAGACAGATTTTATCTATGAACAAGTTTCCCGGCTAACAGACCGAATCCGAGCCACAGCAGAAAATGGGAAGCAGGACACACTGCTGTTAGCTAAAAGGGTAGGAAGGGAATTGCATGCTCTGCTTTGCTGGCCTATAGGAATTGAAATAGTTTCAATTCTGGGCAAGAGGTGAGATGACTTGCTTGCAAAATACAAAACCAGGGACTGGGATTATTGATAGGCAAATGTGCAAATCATATGTTAGTCTTAAGAAATTATACATGTTTAGTAAAACCAGTAGTACAGACATAGCAAAGGCAGGAGGTCAATATACTTTCTATATTTATGATACAGCTTGCTTTCAAAAAGTATCTTTCACCAAATATATGATCAGTTATTTCTCAGGCTGAGTAATTACTAACTTGGGAGAATCCTCCTTTTGCATGTTTACTTGAACATCTTTCCACAACAAACACATTAATGGCTAAAAAAATAAGGGAAAGTCAGGTGAGTTCTAGATCCCTACAGCATAATAGAAGATAAAATCAGTATGTGGCTCAAAGTTTGTTATTTAAGTAGGGAGAAATACAGAGGAAAAACATAATTTTCAATAGTTACTTTTGTATTATTAGAGTTATTTCCTTCTGACAGCACTATTATTTTGGGAAGAGCAAAGGTGATCTCTAAAACCCTCTCATCCCCCATTTCCTTAATGGAAAAGCTCCAAATGCAAGAGAGCTGAGTGAAAGGGAAACAGAAAAAAAGAAAAAAAAATTATGATGCAATTAGTGTAAAACAAGGCCAGGGTTGATTTTCTTTCTTAGTTAGGTTTGGCATTTGGAAAGGCTTCAGTCAAAACATATCTTTGCAGCAAATCTGTTTTGTTTTCCTGTACCTAATACTTGTCTGCCTGCTATGTCCAGTAAGTGTCTAAAGAGAAGACCTGATTAAAATGTAACTGTTACTAATTTCAGACAAATGAACTGCAGAAGAAGATAAAGGATAAAACCCAAAAGATGATGGCTCTTGTTGCAGAGTTGTCCATGAAGCAAGCGCTTGCTATTAAACTCCAGCAGGAAGTGAGAGACAGAGAACAACTTTTGATGACTGTTTCATCAAGGGTAGATCAAGGCCTTCCCCTTCCTCAGGAAACTGAAAGGGAATGGCTGAAGGTATTGCGCAATGAGAAGATGCAGAAAGCAGCAGCTGAAGCTAGAGCTAAAGTAGGTTTTTGCCTGTTGTGTGCAGTTAGATCTTCAGCTTCTTCTTTTGCCCAGCTCTATCTTGTCTTATTGCAAGAGCTGTTCTCTCACTGCATAGCTGTTCACTGACAAACATGGAGCTACCAGGCCTTAGTGGAGATGACAATATAGATAAAGGCAATTACAACAACAACAACAACAACAACAACAACAACAACAAAAACAAAAAAACCCAGTACATCATGCATTTGAGGAGTTATAACTGCAGTCTGAAATACTTAGAACTGGTCCTCAAATCTTAAGGAGAGAATACTTCACACTAAAAGGAGGACTTATCTTCAATTTATAAAGTAAACTTATGTGACAGCATTTTGGTGTGATGAGCAAGAGCCATCAGGGAGGAATACTGATTTTGATTCAATTTCAGGGAAAAGCTACAAGTGGCAGGGGGAAGGGAAAAGAAATATAAATAGCTTAGCATCTCCAAGTATCAGACACAGTAAATATCATACCAGAAGTAGCAAGATTGCTGGGCAAGACAGTGAGGGCAGGCAGAGCAGTGTAAAAAATAGTGCTTCAAATTCTACCCTACTGTTAACTATGCCTCTTTAATTCAAACCACCAGTGATCCCTGAGTGCAGAGCTCCCAGATAGGGAAAAGCAGTACAAAAATGAGGTATGTGTACTAGGAAACTGCTGGAGATGGGAAATTAACTCTGCTATATGAATCCTTGAGTATTTGTTGATCTCTCCAAGGAAATCTGGAAGAACAAGGTTAGGAGAGGAGTACACAGTGCAGACATTTACAGAACTTGAAGCCAAGCAGAACTTCTTTAGTAAAACTGGTTTAGAATAAGAAGCCTCTTTGGCATTAACACTTCTCCTCACATTATGACTCAGTTTCCTTTCAGTGCTGAGGATATAAGCACAGTGCCACTATCTGGAGCAGCTGCTGCCAGTGTAACTCTAGCCAGGATTCTGAAGCATCCAAATCATTTGGAGTAACTCACCTTGTTCCCAGGATGTTCTGTGCACACTTACTACAACTTTTAGAAGTTCATCTAAGCTGTTTTCTTCACAAATAATAAAAACATTACAGGCTCAAACTGTATACTATTTAAAAGGACAAACTCACATCCACATGGCCAAGAAATAGTGCTTACCTTTCAAAGAAGAATTAGTACCCATCTGGGTTTCCTGATTTGTTAAGGATTAGGCTAATGATGTTTCCTTTCTTAAGCATTCTGTACTTTGGCTCAGAAGAGTAATAAAGTTTTAAAGCATATAATCACTATGTGATCAAAATGCATTTCTTTTACAGCGTGCTGCAGAAGAGGAACAAGCTGCATTGCCTGGTTATGTCCACACAACAGCTGAACAACGCCCAACTGCTTATATCCCAAATGATGAAAGTGGTCTCCCACTGCCACGGCCCTATGGTGCTTTGGCTCCTTTCAAACCCAGTGAACCTGGTTCAAACATGAGACATATCAGAAAACCTATTGTAAAGCCAATTGAAATCTGAAAAGATATCTCTTAAACCAGGAGAGGATATTACTGGTTGCTGAATCTCAAGAGTCAATAGCTTTTAAACTACATTGAAGGAATATCTGTTAGTGTTTTCCCAAATTCCATATTGTAAACAAAGCAGTTGCTAATGCCAAAACCACAGCTAAATGGTCAGTGATACAAGTTCCCTTTCTCCTGGCTAGGGGAAGCTGTGGTATGCCACATGCAGTGCAGTATTTAAAATGTTAAGAAAAATGAGTGATCATACTAGGCTTATTTTTTCCAAGTGAAGTTTATTTTATCTGATTATATTTTGCAATACTTTCCATTAAAAAGAAAAAGCTAGAAAATCTTCTCTTGTAATAGCTCATCTCTTGTAATAATTCAATAATTCACCCCGACCGCTTGTACAAATAAACCAACATGGCTTTCTGCAGTCTGGGATTGAAGTCCAAGCTTGCCAGACAAGTTTTAATTATAGTGGGAAAATATTCCTTCCCTCTGGGTAGTTAGTGTGAAAGCTAAAACTGATGCCAATGAGAAGGGAATGATCATGCACTTGTTGAAGAAAAAAAAAAAAAAGTGTGTACTGAACCCAGAGAGAGTGCTTGAGAATGGGATCTTTCTGCTTCCCTGGTGAGCAACAGGAAGCATCAGTCTGGGAACTACTCAGAGAGGATATTAGAGGTTACTACTGAAAGCCTCTAGAATCTATTTCACTAACTGAATAGTCTAAAACTTTGATACATTTTTTTTGTCCAATAAAAATGGCAGAAGTCCTACATGCTCTAATTTAAGATTTCCTCTGTGTACTGAACCACTACTACTATTTTAAATAAATGTCATAGGTCATAACTTGAGAGAGAAAAAAAAAAGGTTCATTTCTGTATAAATACAAGTGGAAAATGAGGGGAAAAAACCCGCATCAATCGTTTTTTGAAGGTGAGATTTGAACTGTAACACTAAAAGTTGTAAGGAAAGAATTAAATAAAATTCTATCCAAGTCACTGTTAAGATAAACTTCCAAAGAACTTTCTTCTTGTCCTTGTATTGCTTACAATTTTATACATATCTTAAAAAAAAAAGTTACATGCACTTAAAGGAGATGGCATTTTGTGCTAATTATAAAACTGAATACATTAGAATACAACCCCAGAGGCAGAAGTACTGTAAGATAACACCTGATCACGACAAGGAATGAATACATCATTACTGATGAATTATACACAAAAACTGATTCCTCATTTGTTGTTCTTACCTATTTCACATAATCGCACCAAGAAAACCTTTTATTAACCCAAACAAGTAAAGAGTTGCCAGTTTCTTGTTACTTCTCAATACAGCTGGACTACCTTTTTCAGGATTGTCCTGCTTGTTACAATAGTTAACTAACAGTCTAATACCAATTTTCACAGCCTGTTTTAATACCTGCTGTAGCTCCATTTGACCACTTCACAAGATAAAATGGAAGCACAGATATATTTCATCGGAAACCCAGATGTGCCTCAGATGCATTTCTCTAGGATTTATCTACAAGTCAGCAATTTTTTTCTCTCAGTAATGGTAGCTACTCAAATCTGCAGATTATTTGGAAAACAACATTATATTTAAGTTAAAAAAAAAAAAGTTGGTTTCACAGTTCTGAAAGCGTACTTTTATATGAGTAGCAAAGTTGACATGCTGTTGAAGAAAGCTGTCTATTTTAGGAATACTTGAGGCCCAAGAGCATCATAGTGTGTCTCAGTGCTGTTTCCTCTACAAATCTTACATTAACTTGATCTTGCTTTTCGCATGGATGCAAACCTGGAGAAACACCATGAGAAAGTTATTATTTACAAAAACATAAGCACTCTTCTACATTTAGTCTTGCAGTCTACTAAACATCTTCATCTAGAACACCAAAAGTTAATGTATTAGATGGAACTGTTTTAATTTATATAAAATACCTACAGCTTTCACTGCATTCTTTTGGATGCTCAGCAAAGGCAGAAAGCTTCTGAAGTTTATCTCTAGCTCTTCACAAACTGCAAAGTCTTTCTGTGGGGACACTGAGGCTAGGAGGAAAGCTTTGGTGAACTTTTCAAACAAGCTCCAAGATCCTTTATGAACGCAATTGTAAGACAAATTAGACTCTAAGAATAGCATGTCAAATTTATAGAACTCTGAATTTAAGAGACATTTCCCTTAACTGAAACAGCTCTGGAGTACAGACAGCTAATGCTACTGAACTTCCACAGCACTGGTACATTAGAAAGCAAGCTTATCCGTGGGATATTTATGACATTTAAGCTGAATTTGCTTTCCATTCTGTGGCAGATTATAACTACACAAGAGAAAACAAGCAATGCAGCTTGCCTATTATTTGGATATAGGCAAAAAATATCCTACAATGAGGAAAGCTAGACCATCTCTGGAGACCACTAGGTATCCCATATTGATTCTATACTGGAGATCCAAAACAAGACTTAAGAATAGTGGCTATGTCTGTGCTAGTAAATAAAATGGACTGGAGTATATTCTCATATGCACCGGCATAGTTGAAACTCTTTTCCTCCTCAACTGGGATGACATCCATACATTGACAGTTCTATTCTAGCTTTCAAGCCCTTACCTTGACCTGATTTTGTTTTATTATTATAGACATAACCAGCAATGCTAGACAGTGTAACGCTTCTCTTCACATACCTTGCTTTTGCAGTGGAGTCCAAAATCTTGGGATGCTTAGGTTCACTATATGATGCATGGGGAGTTCAGTATCTCTGATAAGGACCCGCAAAGACTAACACACTGAGCAGCCAATAGGAAATATGGAGAAGGCAGCCTGACTCTAAAATCTCAGTCTTGAGATCTAGTGCAAAAATGCTTACATTCATTTAGGTCTGGGATACTTTCTAGAACATAGGTGTCTCTTTCACAGAGGTGGGCCGACAGACTTATTTTAAAGGCAACTAGGTGCTCTCCATCCCTCTTGTCACAACTAAGCAGGAAGAGAGTTTACAATGAACTGGGCCAGAAACTGAGCAAATGGTAAAATGACACAAGCCTCCTGTCACCAGATGTGTTCTGAAAAATGCCAGTTTACCAACTGGATTCAGAGGATTTTGATGAAACGACATCTAGTGAAGAAGTCCTCAGACAATTCCCACCAACAGAAAGAGACCAAAACCTACATGTTCAGACATCAGTGGAGTTTTGGAACTCAGTGTTATCAATACAGTCAAGATAAAGCTGAATGTGAACAATCAAAATGTAACAATTACTAGTCTTCCAAAGTACAGAATTAACATTACCTTGATTCTCTATCTCTGCCAGCATATTAGTCAGGTAATTAAGTGGCAAAAACTCTACAGGGACCGAGTGTCTCTCAGGCGCAGGTCTGCTATACTGTAAAGGAGAACATTTCAAGTTAGTTCAAAGTTGCTCAGTACCAAGTAAGTGTAACATTCAGTGTGTTATGGTCTACAGCAAGGTTATGAGTGTCAACACTGTCAAAGCAAGATTAACAAAATAGCCTGTATACTCTTACCTGTCTATTCCCCAGCTTCTCAAGTAAGAGTTTCACATATTTCCGTGCAATGAAATTAGCATTAATTGGGTGATTCCAAAAATGGTGGACTTTTTGACCAAGAGCCTGGTAAGTATTTAAAAAAAAAAAAAAAGAAGAAGAAAAAAATCCTGAGAACATAAGCAGAGGACAGTGGAAGACTAATAAATAAGGAAAAAAATAAAATAAAAAAGAAACACATGTCCAAAAGCAACAAGAACAACAAAAATATCAGACTGACCAATTTCTACCCCCCCCCCCCAAAAGGTGTGTTATTTTGGCAAAGAAAAAAAAAATCTGGGCCATAACACAGACTGTTTTCTTTTCAGACACTGATGATAAAAGGTAAGGAGTCATAATTTTTAACCATGGGACCATCCTTTCATAGCCAGTAACCAAGAGATTAGAATACTCTCCCGGAATACGGGAAACAATCACATCCTTGCTACTCAGTTCCCGAGTAACTCAGTAAGTTTCTAACAGTCTGTCCCATTTGCTCTGTCCCACTCTGTGTGTGTGTGTACTTAAATATGAATTGAGGCTCAAAATGATTGCTTGTCCTTTATGTGACTCTGGTTTAGACTCATTCTTCTCCTAAAGAATAACAAACCCTGTTTCTCAATGCTCTGTGTTCAGAACTGCACTTCCCTCTGGCTTACAAAAGCAGAATACCACCAAGAAGAGATGCTGGGAACACAATCCACAGCCCATCATTTAGGGCATTGTGCTGGGAATTGGTAACATTGATTCACATTCTCTCAAGAAAAAAGCAGAGATTCAAACTCAGATGTCCCAAAGCTTCCTATCCTAACCACTAAGCAATCAAATATGAACACACTGTGAAATAACCTCCTCCTCCTGCTATTTTCCTGATCTAGTCTTTGCTTCCTCCCTTTCACTTGTAAGGAAATACAGACTACTGAAAGAGTTCATTTAGGAAATGCTGAACAGTTTCAGTGTTGATGAAATGCTTGGTTTTGATTCAACTGAAGTCATCTAGTGAATGTAACCTGAACTTAAAATAGTCCAAGTCACCCCAAAGTGCCCTTTTAGGCAAACAAACCATTCTCTGCGTTTTCTTCCCCAAAGCTCTAATTAGATACAATGAGGCACTGAGGAATAACTAGCAGTGTGTGTCCCCTAAAGCTCTCACAACTCGGCCCCTTCACGTCAGAGTGCAGTGGCCATGGTGTTCCCCACCCACCGGGCCTGGGGCTGACAGCTCACACAGGCCCCACACTGACCTCAGCTCACCAATCCCTGCACAAAACAAGAGACAGAGAACAAAGAACATTTTGTGGACTTCTCCTTTCCTTCCCCTTCATAAAACTGCTGCCAAATAAAGAAGCCCTTGTTAAAAGAAAACTGAAGCAGCACTTCTGGCCATTTGAACTATACATAACGGTCCATAATGAACAAACAATAAGCAGCTTGTGTTGAGAAGGGCCTGTTCTATTGTAAGGCACTGCCAGAGGGGGATCCCAGGTTTTTCTCTGCTCACTGTGGTATGCACTAAGAATGAAAGGAGAAAGAGGAGTCAGTCTCCCATTCTGTTGTAACTTTTAATGAAGCATCAATAGTTAGCTCCAGAATATGCCTTGACAAGTCACCTTATCACATGCAGGGAGGTCCTGTAATGCCATCTCCATCACAGAAATGTGGTATCACCAAATTTTATACTTGTTACTGTTTCAGCTTTTGAATCTATCTGATAAAGTGAATAAAACCAAATGCAGATGAAGAGGTCACAGTGGGAAAGGCATTTGGAGACACTACAAACAAAAAAAAAACACCATAAAGCTTCTTTAAACCCCATAAAATCTTTATGGCTTTATGCAGGTGAGTACTCAGCAGAGCAGTGTCAGTTTTGCCTACTTGATTCCTGCAGAGACCTGGAGTCACTGAAAAGCACTAGGGACAGACCTATAGTTTAAGACACCAGGGTACCCTACAGGTTATGAGCAGCAGACAGAAATTGGAGAGAAGTTCAGGTTACATCTGCTTGAATCCCAGCAAAGTCTTCCACTGGCTTGATCCTATGCACAGGGAGGAATTTTACATCCATTCCAAGATCCAAGAAGTGACATCCAAAGTTACCTCAGGAAGCCTTGTGATAATACTGAACTTAAGCTTTTCATTCTTCTCGGTGTTGTCCAGATCTACAAGAGAGGAAAAAAACAAACCAAACCAAAAAACACCCTTTTATGGTAACCACATAACTAAAACTTCCAACTTTCACTGAAGACATTTCAAATAAATATCATCTCTGTAATGAAATAAAACTTTAGTTTTAAATAAGGCCTGATAATAGGAGTGCTATTTATATTTATATAGTTTATATAAATATACTTCTATATATTTGTATGTAACTTAATTTTAGGTAACAATTTGTAGAGTAATTCAAACATTCTTTTATTACAGAATCACAGAATCACTGAGGTTGGAAGGGACCTCTGGAGATCATCTAGTCCAATCCCCCTGCTCAAGCAGGGTCACCTAGAGCACATTGCACAGGATTGCCTCCAGGCGGGTTTTGAATATCTCCAGAGAAGGAGACTCCACAACCTCTCTGGGCAACCTGTTCCAGTGCTCTGTCACCCTCACAGTGAAGAAGTTTTTCCTCATGTTCAGACGGAAGTGTCTGTGTTTCAGTTTGTGCCCGTTGCCTCGCGTCCTGTCGCTCAGCACCACTGAAAAGAGTCTGGCCCCATCCTCTTGACACCCTCCCTTCAGATACTTGTACACATTGATAAGATCTCCTCTCAGCCTTCTCTTCTCCAGGCTAAACAGGCCAAGCTCTCTCAGCCTTTCCTCATAAGAGAGATGCTCCAGTCCCCTAATCATCTTTGTAGCCCTTTGCTGGACTTGCTCCAGTAGTGCCACATCCCTCTTGTACTGGGGAGCCCAGAACTGGACACAGTACTCCAGATGTGGCCTCAGCAGGGCTGAGTAGAGGGGGAGAATCACCTCCCTCGACCTGCTGGCAACACTCTTCCTGATGCACCCCAGGATACCATTGGCCTTCTTGGCCACAAGGGCACATTGCTGCCTCATGCTTAACTTGGTGTCCACCAGCACTCCCAGGTCCTTCTCTGCAGAGCTGCTTTCCAGCAGCTCAGCCCCCAACCTGTACTGGTGTATGGGGTTATTCCTCCCTAGGTGCAGGACCCTGCACTTGCCTTTGTTGAACTTCATGAGGTTCCTCTCTGCCCACCTCTCCAGCCCGTCCAGGTCTCTCTGAATGGCAGCACAGCCCTCTGGTGTATCGGCCACTCCTCCCAGTTTGGTATCGTCAGCAAACTTGCTAAGTTCTCACTAAGTAGAATTCCCCATATTTATAATATTTCACTTATCAAGAAAAAATGGACACAGATTAATACAGTGCACTGCATCCCATTTCTTGAACATTGGAGATTTAGCATGTTACAAGGAAATGTTGCAGCTGCAACAAAATGCATAACTGTCAGAGTTAAGTCACACTGCAATATTGCTGTAATCTAGGAACAGATTTGGATAAACTTAAACTACAATTCTCTCTTCTTCCCCTCCAATTAAAAAAAAGGCAGTTAACATGGGTGTGATCATAACTGTGTGGAGAAAATGCCAAGTTTCTCCACTCCCCGTTTTGTTCCAAAGCCCTAGGCCCTGATCAATCCCACTCTACGCATGCTAGTTTGCTCCTAAGCCTTTCCTGCTGAGAGGAAACCCACATACAGACCAGGATCTCCTCTGGATGACTGGATGAGTCCATACAGGACTGATTTTAACTCCCTCCTTTGCTAACGTTAAAGTATATTTAGAAGACATTCGTACTTTGATATACCTCAGCATTTACCAAAAATATTGGTATGCTGGGTCAGGTAAGCTTTTGTTTGCTTATTTTTCTTCTTTCCAACACAGAATTTCTAGCCATTTGCAAATCCCAACACTAAGATTATCTTGCCCAAATATAATTAAAGCAAAACCTGAGGACTGGATAGCAGACTGATTTCCTTTCACGCAGACACACATTTTTGTAATGACCAAAATCCCCTCCACAAGTTCTACGATGATCATCAGCATTCATTTTTCAAAGAATTAGCAAATGGAAAAAATGACCAGCTGAAATCTGCCCCCCAACACCCCAAAGGTATTTCACTGCCTGCAAGGGTCACTCATATAGTCTGCACCCTAATTTTCTCCTTGCAGCTGGGCAACGCTTTCAACTACACTCTTCACTGAAATAGCACTCTGGGAGAGCAACTGAATCTCCTGGGCAGTAAATCTTGTGTCTGAGTTCAAATGGTTGAAAGGACATCACTCCCAATCAGCTGGCAGTTAAACAGATGAAACACATTAAACTCACTGCACCTTTCAGCAGTTTCCTGACACACGTTTCTGTCAAATGCAAGACTCCGTTATCGATGTAGTGCAGGAGAGTGTGCAGAGGGAGACATCGAACACCAAGCCCCAAGTGGAGAGTGTGAAAACCTATGAGAAGGAGACAAACTTGTTCAGTACACCAATATATATTTTTTCTAAAAAGTCTGTAATTAGTGACAGGCATTACACTAACTAAAGCTTTCCTTTACTTCTTATTTTCCTTAATTTCTAACTGTTTCTAGTCGGTGAGGAAAAACAGTTTTATCAAAAGTTACGTAATCTTGTTTCAACATCCTTTACATTCTCTCAGCTACACCCTTGTCAGAAAGAGGAAACCAAGGGAGACTGAAAAGCAGGCTGCACAATCAAATATCTGCAAGCTTCCAGCTTATATCCAAATTATGCCATTAACATGTGTTTTATTTCTCTTTCTTCTCAATCAAAAACTAAAGGTCTCATCACACTCTCTGTAGCTGCCATCCACACATTTGCACAGGCAGCAAGCATTAAGACTTCAGTTTCCCACTTAACTCAGACAGATGATGGTCTTGTGTCACACGAAACCATCACATGGCAATATTTCTCCACACACAGTATAAGTCTGAAGTACAACCTCTGACCAAAACCAGTTTTGAGCTTGAAGACAGATCAGAAAATGCAAACCAGAAGAAGATTCAAACAGAATCAGAAGGCAGAAAGGGACTGGAGCCTATTTTATGTTTTCTGATCAAATTCGGAACACCTTCTAATCAGTTTCTGCCAACCTGTATTTACAGGTAGGCCTTGGTTCCACAGCTATCAATATGACAGCAAGCCAAAACTTTCTGTACAAGCATTCTTAATTGGATTAAAATTCAGTCCAAATCTACAGAGCTTGGCTGTAAATCCCTGTCCGCTTTGGCAAATTAAGTCACAGCAAACCTAAACATTCAATGTTAAGAAGTCTTTCCTTTACAAAAAAAAAAAAAAAAGTGCTTTGAAAAAGAGTGTAAGCCATTATGAGAAGCTCTAGGAAATGAAAGTCTACTATCTTGATCAACTCTTCCATCTAGGGTGGGGGCAATCCTTTCAGGACAAAATTAAGAAAACATTAGCAGGGCAGCAGCATGATAAAACACACCCATTGTTTTTCCTCCAGGATAGAATTTTCCCTTGTAGCCCTTGACACTGAAGTCCAGTTGTCTAAGAAAAATAAATACACAAAAGAATTCTAAATCTTACTTCTGAGCGAAGGCTGTGCCCAAGCACTCCACTGGAGTCTGAAAACAAAGAACTAAACCTTTAATTTGCTGTCTCTGTAGTACCTACTTCGCTTTGTTTCATTTTGTTACTTGTGTTTATGGAGGGTCTTCCCCTCCATAACTGTGTTGAATAGATTTCAATAATGCCAAAGTTAACCTGACACACATGCTGCAACTCGTGCTTTTCTGGGAGGAATTCAGAGCATTGCCCTCCTCACACATGGATTAAAACTGAAATATCCATATCCATAGGACTTACCTGGAGGTAAAGGCAAGCACATGCCATTTGCAGCTTCCAGAATCCGACTCATGATGTGGAACACTGCAAACTCTGCTGCACTTCCTCGTTTATCACTGCATTTAACAGAGTAGCAACTTATTAGTAACCCGAGATGCCCACAATCTCTTGGTAGCATGGTCAACTTGTTGTATAATACGTGCACTAAATGCATGCATTTTGGGTTTATCACCATGGGATGGTAGGTCTGTCACCTAGCAACACTAGCTATTCATCTAAATGTGGATATACAAGTCTTCATGGTGGCTCCTTTCCCCCACTACCACATATTTACAAGTCTCAGTAATACCTGGTAATAACATCAACAGGTTGAAATATGCTGAGTGCTGGTATAAGTGACTTCAACACCCATTACCGAGCTTGAGAGCACTGAGAATTCAGCAACTCTGAACTCGAGGCATACAAATGCATATAGGATTAATACTTATGTTGGCTTAGACAGGGCCAGCAGGATCTTTAAAAACAGTAAATGCTCATACACCATGTCCTATCCCAGTTAAAGATGACATTCACAGTACAGTAAACACTGACTGTTCAACAGTAAGTACTGTTGAACACCAAATTATGCCCATATTTTAAAAGATGGGCTGAAAACTTTAACAAATTACTTGCTCACAAGCAGAAGATGCAGGAATGAAGCTGGTATCTCCTCCAAACTTCTTTCATCATTCGATGGATCAAATTCAGCTAAAACAAAAAAGCAGAACATGTCTAGGAGTCCTTGTACAACAGGCCCTTAGACTTCATTTGTTTCACACACCAGTTTAGCTTTTAAATTTATCATGGGACTCCTCTTACTAAGCCTTCAGCATTTCTCATCTTTCTTTTCCTAGGTGCTTAAAGTGGCAAATTACTTAAAATACACCAGAATTGCCTGCTTCCAGGAAGTCTAAAATAAGTGCTCTCAGCTCATCCAAGCACTGTGCAACACATGCAGCATCCTAACACATGGTGCTTCTCAGGGATCAATTGATCTCATACTCTTGCATCGAATTCTCAAAGACCTGTTTGCCATGAAATAAAAGCTACATCTCCAAATGGCTGAGCATTTGGCAAGGAGGGGTCCCTATGGCCTAGACAAAACTGGAAGATGTTGAAGACAGTGGAATATTCAGTCTGTTGGAAAATGCCTACAGGAGGAATCACAGATCTTGTACAGGCAAATAGGAAAGATGAGACAGGCAAATGCCTCTCCTCTCCTATGCAGTTTCCTTCTTGTCTATGGGGAAGTAAAACAACCCCTTGGCCACAGAGTTTCTTCCATGCGCTCCCAAGCTGACACACAGAACAGACTGTCAGCATACAAAGCCATAAGCCCTGCTCTCACTTGGCCTTTCTAAGGTTCTGCAGCCTAAAGACAGAAAGTATGCACGGAAGAGCTGAAATAACTTCCTCTAGCCAGGCCCTCATAGCTGTCACATGCAACCACTCTCATATCCGAGTAACACAATGGAGATGCTTCCTGTATGTCTTCTATCTCAGGGCCTCAGAGTGCTCAAATCAATCAATCCCAGGAAACTCGAAGGAAGCAAGTCTGATCCCTGCTTTACAAAGAGGTGTCACAAGAAGTTATAAGCCCTCTCCCCCCACAAGACGGCCAAAATCCAGAAATCCTATTTCCCATTCTCTTTTCTCCTTACAGACTCTGCCCCCTCTATCCTCTAACTTGTTACAGGCTCTGAGTGAGAGGCAAGTAAGGCACAGAGAAGTCCACACAAATAGGCCAAAAGAGGAACTCTGGTCCCCACTAATACACATGAGAGCGCTCTTGGTACAAATCTCTCTGAACTTGGTCAGGAAACTCCACCACGTAGCACCTCTTTCTTCCACCCTTCGCAACTTAATCCAGCCTTGCTCAGCAGGCTGCTGGGGCAGCTACCTGACTCAGAATAACCACCTCATACTTTCCATATCCATACTTTCTGGATGCAGTGGAAAACTCCAGTTTAAGCTCTCAGGCATAGGGCAGGTTTTCTCCACTCATTTTCCAGGCCCAGTGAGGTTATGGAGTCTCCTTCTCTGGAGATATTCAAAACCCGCCTGGATGCAATCCTGTGCAATGTGCTCTAGGTGACCCTGCTTGAGCAGGGGGGTTGGACTAGATGATCTCCAGAGGTCCCTTCCAACCTCAGCGATTCTGTGATTCTGTGATTCTGTGAAATGAGCGATTTCCAGTTTTCATATAAGGGTCAGAACTACCGCACCTGCTGCCAGAATGACCTTCATCTCCAGCCAGCACACAGAGTGCAGCTAAGGCCTGCTGCATGGGGAATTAAAGCTGGATCTGAGCATCAGTGCTGAGATGAAGGGGAGCTTCTTACAAATTTCAGAATCACCTCTTCTTATTTGTACAACAAAAATTATTTTCACAGGCTTGGTACTTCAGAATCAGTATTCTTTGCTTAAGAATACAGCTGACTTTACAGCTTTTGCAGGGTATAGAAAGATAACAACTTCTTAAGAGTCAAGGTCAATTTAGCTATGACAATATACCTAAATCTTAAACACAAGCATGCTCCTGACATGATGTCCTCACCAATGAGGCAACTCACTTTGGAGATCTGCCATAATGGACACTGTAGAAAACACATGGAGAAAGGAAGCCATGTCCCAAACTGTTTTCAGAATGAAAGACACAGACAAAGGACACGAGAGAAAGGAAACGTCTGTTTTCTAGAGGCAGTACAGTCAGCCTCCAGTTCAAAGTTAACCGTGGGTCTCTGGTGGAACCAAACTAAGATTAAACCCAATTCCTTTGCAACAAAACCATTCTTCTTTTAGTAACGATGAGGTACAATATAAGTTTTTTGTAGGCAAGCATCAGAAACCTTGGAGTGCTCAAAACTATCTAGAGAAAACACAATCAACAGTGAGCTGGTGCATGCAGTAGGGCCTAGGCTGACATTTTCAACAGTACCTTGCCGTCTTGAAACATTTACGTTTCTAGGCCAAGGTGCTGAGTAGACTCAAGTTGCACTAAAGTCATTAGGGACCAGAAATACTCAACTCCCATACATTTTCTGTAGGAACAGCCACAGAAGCAGCCAAAGCAAGAGCATCAGGAGCAAAGGGAGCAAGACAAGGCCTCATTGTCTTCCAGATCCAAAACTGTATAGGGGATATGAGGGAGTTTTCTTCCTTCTGAGGAAACCCAAATCCAAATGGAGTCTTTTTTCTACTCCTCCCCAGTTGGGAACATTTTTGATAATTAGCTACAGACATCTGCCAAAAAGGTGCAGCCACAGCAGTGACTTTCAGAGAAATTTCTACAGTTTATTCTGCTCTCTCTGCCCTGTGCCTGTCTGTTCACCCTGCCTCCTCTTCCATTTGTTGTCAGGGCAGCAAGTGTCAAGCTACTTCTATAAATTGTTTACTCGCTTCCCTGCCCAGCTGAAACAAAAAGAGTGAGGGGGCAGATATGGAGTAAAGCTGTGTGGGCTAATGGTCTGTGATTATCTGTGATCCTCTCTGCTGTGGGGTAAACAGTGAATACAAAGGGTGATTTGCGGTCTGATGCCCATGCTGGTGAGGGGGTGAGGCAACGCTCAGGGCGAGGTGGAGGTCTCACCACTCAACATTGCTCCACCCAAAACGACACCTGGGGCGAGGCGGGAGTCTTGCAGCCTTGTGTTGTTGATAGGGGCAAAAGAAAAAAAGGCCAGCAGTCATTGACACCCTCTGCTGAGCTCGACAAGGACCAAATATCCCACAGTGTTTGACTCAGCCCCACCTCGCCAAGAGTATAAATTCAGTGCATAAACGATCCTCCATTTTGAGGACAAGAACACCAACCTACGGAGGGGTCGACAGGCCTGGACCTCTCTCCTCCCCAAAACAGGGACGCCTTTTTGGTAAGGTTTGCGCCTCCGACAACGTCGGATGTTACCCCGGGAAAAATACCATTGTTGAAAGCGCTTAATTATCAGTTTGAGCTCAGAAAAAGTAGAATTTGTTGCAGTAAGTGCATTCATCACTGGCAATCCTGAACCTGTTGATCTGTCCCTTTAATAAATTGTTTATTTTGATCAACTTTGTGAACCTGACTCAGTGAAGCCCTTTTGAGGAGGGCTCTGGCAGGCAAAGTTGATTACCAAATTATTGTTCAGCTGTGTGAACCTGACCCAGTGAAAGCCCTTTGGAGGAGGGATCGGGCAGGCAAAGTTGATTACCCCTTTCCCTCCCTTCACGCGACAGTAACAAGCTGAGATAAAGAGACTGTAGGAGAGGTGGGACAGAATATGGGCATACAAACAACTCCTGAAGGTTAGGTGGCACGGGAACTGGTAACTGGGTATATTCAGGCTCTGCAGAACTCCTCTGTGAATGGAAGGGAATTCCCACAGGAATATTTCATTAACACTTCCTCACATTACTTCTTTGTATATGTTCTCCAATAGCAACCAGCCACTAATCTGCTACTCTATGATAAATTGTTGATGCCTCCATGCCATTGCTACTTTAACTTCAGGTAATTCACACAGTGACTACAAATGGTGGAGCCCCATTCTCAGTTACTCCTCTGTTTCTAATTTAACAAATAAAAATATTACAACATTCTATGAAGGCAAAACACACAAGCAAAGTCATTTCAAATCCCTCCCCGTTTCATTAGCTGTAGCTCTGCTACACACTGCTGATATCACAGAAAACTGTTAGAAGAATCAAAACAACTCATTCCCCGGGAAAACTTCCAAACATTTAGGATTCACAAAGGTCAGAGATGTGAGAATTTCTGACCAGGATAAGCAGAAACCCAAGCCTAACAATAAAATGATTTCTACAGCTAAAGATCTAGCAACATGTGCAAGCCACAGGGCTTGTATTTGTTTAGAGTATCTTTTCCAAGAATGAGAAGTCTACAAAATAAGAGAATTCTTGTTTTTAGTGAAGTAAAAAAAAATATATATATATATAAAAAATAGTAACTGGAAAACTAACGAAGGAGAACACACATTCTGCTTCTTTTCAGCACTGTTTTCACATACAAAACTTTGGATTGTGCCATACTGTTCCTATTTTAATCAGCCACCAATTTTCCTTTTCTATCCATAAAGATACAGAAATACCAGTGATTACATACCAGTGATTATAGCTTGACCAGCTCGTTCACTGGTAGAGTGAAGCCTGAATATAACATCCAGGCAAGTCAGTAATCTCAGTGGAAGTTGCAGCGGTTCAGAGAACATTTTCATGTCAACAGCATAACTGGCCTGTACAAGACTTCTGAAAAGATGCAGGCACCAGTAGCCTCAAGTAAGTTTCTTGAGATTTCCAGCTCTAGAAAACAACAGTATGGAGAGTTTCTGGCATCCAAGAGCTATATAGACTAAATTCTACTGAATCCAGCACTAGAACAAACAACGGGATTCACTAGTTGCCATGTGAGCTCCTATTGACTTCACTCTGCATTCTGCACTGACAAGATTTGGGATCAAGACGGACAAAACCAGGTACAATAATTTTTATGCACAACAATAGCCATGGTTTTTACAGCTTATTTCTTGAAGTTTCTCTCAAGATGATGAAAGACTGAAAAAATAGGGATTTTGAAAGCAAGTTCTCACTGCAGGTCATATGGATTTGTTTGGGCAAAACTCTCTCTCCTGTTATGCTCAGCCTATCAAAGTCCATATGCAGCACTTCTGAAGATTTACTTCCACACTGCACTGGGGTGAAATAATTTTTTTCTTAATCCGTATTTCCCCCCAGTAGCACTTTCATTATTCAAACCATAAGGCAAATTTATTCTACAGCAAACAAAATGGTTCCAAAGAACACTCTTTTGGTACTTTCAGGATGAGTTCAGATTTCCACTTTTGGGAACAGACCGTATTTGTACAAGTTGTAAAGGGAAATGGTTGTTCTGTATTCTGAGTGCCCAATACGATTCTTTTAAATATTATTTAAGCATTATTATTTACTATATAAATACATATATTATTAAGCAGCAAGATATAGTTAGAGGAAAAACAACTTAAAAAAGCCTCCTCCCACCAAACACATGCTATACACACACAGTATACACCTCCCCCCACCCCTCAACAACTACATGCTTATTCACATTAGTGACTATAGCATCATACTAACCAGATTTGCAACGTAATCCAAAACTATTTGGTCAATCTTCTTTTTTCCTACATACTGTAGATGTCTCATAAGGTGATCCTTTAGCTGAGCGACCATCTAGAAAAAGAAGCGAACAAATCAGTGTCCCTGAGCTCTCTTTAAAGAGATTCAAAAGCTCCACCAGGTGCAGGGCCTGATCAGCAGGAATTAGCACAACTTTCTCCCCATCACAAAACTCCAGTTCACTGAGCCCTCAGCTACTATATAAATACTAAACTACCATATAAATATTCTGTATAGTATATATACATGTACACACACACACACATATATGTATATAGCTACTGTATAAATATACTATAATCCACCAAAACGAGTGCTAAGTTAAACTTTCAATGGCTCTGAAGAGGAAAAGCTTAGATGTCTTAAATTTCTTCAAGTCTAATCAAGTTAAACTTGGCAAGTATTATAAGATGTGCTACAGCTTTCTTTACCTTTCTTCTGAAGAACAGTGGGGAGAAAAGTTTTTAATATGAATGGTGATTCCTGAGAGTATAAGTATTTATTACATACAAATAAATGTGGGGGACTTTACTACAGAGTTAACTAACATCAGCACAACTGCAATGAAATAATCTGAGTGATTTAAGACAACTTCAGGTTTGAAAAAATAAAAATAATAATAAAAAAATCAGTGTACAGAGTCTTTAAAATCAGGTGTTTAGTATGATAAGGTCTGTACCACTACCTACAGTCTCCTCTCTGTAATATTCTCTGACCTCACTTAACTTCTGTTTGTGATTTGGCCCATGCTGGCTCCTGACTGAGAAATGCTATGAATTGTTACCTGTATCAAAGCCCAGAGATCAACTGAGATAAACAGTATCTCTGTCTCAAGCAGTTTACAAGATTAGTCACACTGTGTCAGGAGGGCAATACAGATTTTGGGAAAGCACAGAGAAAGGACAGTGAAGACCTGCTTCCTCCTTCTGAGTAAACTGAAGGGAAGGAATGCAGAGAAGTTTCAGAGGATGTGAGGCAGAATTTGGAAATAAGGAGGCAGGACTGCAATGAATGAAAACACGAGGTGGATTTGGACTGACAGGACAGCGTTGATATGCTCTTCAGAGATGTAGTGCTGAGGCCTTCCAATGCAAGCTGAAGAGTTTAAGGTGGTGATGAAATATCTAACAGTAAGAGACCGAGAGACAAGCCAAGATGTGTATTCAGACAGAAAGAGGACAAGCAGGGGATTGAGACAGGATTTAACATCCAGAAGCATTAGGATGATAGATGAAAGCAGGGGAGATCACTGGTGAAAACATGCAAAAAAGAAGGTGATCTCAGAACAGTCCTAGAGTGAGGTAGAAGGAAAGGAGACAGCAAAAAGGAGTTAAATGGAGGAGCAGGACAATCTTCCATTGTCTTCTCTGAGAAAAGCAGCAGGTAGGGAAGTCACCAACACAGGTTTTCAGGATACAAAATAGCCTAAAAATAACCAACAGGTTAATATGAAGCACAAGGAAGATGGAATAACAGTTTCTAGCCACAGAAAAGTTGTACTGGGGAAAGCCCCTTTGACAAATTAACCTTTTGCTACTGTTTTCCCCCTAGGCCTTATGGTATCTTGACCTATTAAGAAGGAAGCCAAGAACTCTGATACTTAGGGAATACCGTGTTTATCCTTTAGCTACTCTGAGTGAGCTTCCCCCTCAGCACTGGAACTTATAGGCTTAGTCTTTACATTTGTTGAGGCTGTGCGTCCTCTAGTGTACAGGGCAACAAAAGCACATACCAGTCCCATTAATAACTGCTGCTGGTAATCTTCCTCTTGAAAGAGAGGTGTTAGCCTTTCCTCTGAAATAAACAGAGCAAGAATCATTTAAGGACATGACGCCACAGAAACACCATGAGACTTCAACCAACTTCAAAAGCACTTAAAAACATACATAAACAAATGGAAGTTGTGCTTCTCTTCACTCACCTGAAGAACTAAGATGGGGACAGAACCAAGGATTGTGTAAGAGAAAACTAAGGAATGGAAAATAACCCTGCATCTGCCATCTTTCCCCTCAAATGTTTCAACATTGTTTTTGCATAGAAGAACACAAGCCTGTCACACCATTTCACACTTCATTTGCATGCCCCTTTTCTTTGATATTTAAGAGAAGTATCACATTGTGGCAACTTGGTAGAGCAAAGAAGCTAGGGGAACCACCTGGGAATATCAGTGCAAACAGCTGGATGGCTTTTCTAAGGAAATGGCTGGACACAAAGTAGATATTCCACAGAATGATCTCTCACATTCTCTGCAATGGCCTGGATGCTTCCGTTATTTTGATTTGCAGACCACTATGTAAAGAAACAAAACTTTTAACTACATGGAAGAAGGTAAAAAAAAAAAAAAGATATAGCCCAATATCAGCTGAAGCTTAGCAGCCTCCATTTCCTACTCAGTGCTTCCTGTCTACTAGCAGCAAATGAAGAGAAATGATCTACTTCATCTTTCACAATAAAACCAAGTCAGTATTTTTCAGAACTGAGTGCTAAATTCTTACAAAGTTCTTTCCAACCCTCTTTGCTCACTTTGAAATACATTTACTTCACCACTTAACAGCTCAAAGACCTGTAGTGCTCAATTTTAAAGGACCTGAAGAAGGACCTACAGAAAAGATACATTACATTATGCTCATTACTGGCTGGCACCTCTCTGGAAATTCTTGAGGAACAGTAAAAAATATGACTGATTTATCAATGAGCGTCTTTGGAAAACATGCCAGTAGTTTGAACCTGAGGCCACTGGAGTTGATTCAAGGTCCTAAAACTCAGAGTCCCTGGCAATAACCAACTAAGGTGCAGACAACCAGTGCAATGTATTCATTTCCAGCCCATAACATTCTGAAAACTTGTGGCAATAAAATCAGTGGGCAAAACTTAGATCAGCATCATTTCATAGCACACATCAGCAGGGCAGGCTGGAGTCCCAGGAGACTAATGTCTGAACAACAGGAACGTGGTTTACTACTGAATTCAGTTTTACCTACTTGTGACAGTGGAACCAAACATCAAGAAAAAATCTCAAGTTTTCCTGTCCAAGGAATAATCACTACATGTCTGCTTTCTCTACACCATGATTTATCACCTAACCACAATCACACCAACCACAAATTCTATAGTTGGAAAGGCAGCTACAAGTGGACAAGACTCAGCAATAACACGGTGTCATCTATACTCTGCTCCAGGAGAAAAATCCTGGAGAAAAAAAATCCTTAGGCAGAAAAAGTTTTAATGCTTATGTTAAGCTAGAACCTTTATAAAGTAGGAACTTTATTTTCAAAGGACTCCTAGTCAGTACACAATCCTATCACCACTACCAGAGAGAATGTTTTCCTGTAATTTAATAATCACTCATCTTCATCCCTCAAACTCTTCAGTGCTGAAAACACACATGGCAATTTATTTTTCAGCCAAAAACAGCTAGATGGAAATATTCTAACAAACCTTCCAGCTAAGGCCTACATCAGCATAAGTTCTACTTACCACAGTCCCAAGTGTCCAGATGAGACAGCACCCTGGGGTTGGAAACAAAATCAGCTTGTTTCATAAGCATTTCTCTAAAGAATTTCTTTAGGACATTAAAAAGCTTAAACAATTCTTTGGTCTTTCACATGCAGATAAAGAGATCCAAGAACTGTAATTCTGACTACATTTAGTAAACATATTAAATAGCATAAAAAGAATTCTGTCTGCCTAGGTTGCATAAGAAGGCTTCATATCTACCATAAATTCCCTAGTTCTAGAGGCCTGGATATTTCAGATCAAGCTGTAGTGATCGTAAGGACTCCAATACTTGATTATCAGCTAGATAATTTTCTTCAGAACAAGGTATCTGATCAGTTATCTAATGAGCCATACTGGAGAACACATTTAAATCCTTCACCACACTTCAACAAAATAAGAAAAGGTAAACATAATAAAAAAAACAACCTACTTTTTTGCATTTTCAAAAATATTCCTCAAATACGCTGTGGTTCTTCTTTCCTCTTTCTGAATCGTAAACAAACAAAAATCTCCAAATGAACAAACAAACCAGAAGGCCAATTAAAATACTTCCTGATGAAAGGCAGATGAGAAATTAAGTTGATTTTCCCTTTAAATGGAAATAAGCACAGTGGAGCTTTAACCCACCTTTCAACCACCTATGCCCACAGGCACCCACATACATCTAAATTACATGATAATACAGGTTTAGTTTCATTATTTTTGTTTAGTTTCATTATTTTCACAGAATACAACTTACTGACAACAACCTTATAAGTAAAATGACTGAAAGTCTTTACACCTCTCATAACCAGGTTCCCATTTCTTTATCCCCATTACATCCTTGAAGAATTCAAAACAAAAACAAAGACACACTTCCATGTTTAGCTTTAAAACAACCATTTAAAAGACAGCTCTGGAGATTATTTCAATGAATGTATACTTACCTCTTCCGAAAGGTTAAGCCATTCCCTCCTCAGGACATTGTTGTGGTAATGCAAGTGTGGCTCTGCATACTTCACACTTTCCAGGTTTGAGTTAAGTTTGTCCCAGAAGCCTTTAGAGTTTTGAACCTGCAAAGCATTGCAGGGAAAACATGAATACAAGCTGCACAGTTATGGAAATATTTAATCATCTTGTCATTAAGTGATTGGAAAGAATGGTGATAATTGTAGTTACATGGCAATCTAGCCAAAAAAAAACCCGAACAAAAGCAATTGCTCTCTTTTTTCAATACTACTTAAATTTTACCCTAAACATTTATTCTTTAAATTTAACAGCAGGGGTAGGAGCTACCTATACCTGAGCTGAAAAGCTGGTGGCTGCAATGCAGATACCTAGCTACCTTGGGTCCTTTTACAGTCACTGGGGAGAAATGGATACTTCTAAGCCATAACTCATGTGACCCATTTCAGATGTCTGGTTTAGGATGGGAAGAACCGCACCACAGACTACGCTGACCATACTGTCTAGAGTTCCACTGACTCAGAAAAGGAGCCTTAGGCAACTAACTTGGATGTAAATATTTACATTTGGTCAAATAAATCCCACTCTGGTTTCCTAGTAGCTCTAAGTAGAGGAGCAACACTACAACCCTGGCAGTGGCAGACTAGCAATATTTTCAAGCTGCATTAATACTTCCACTGCAAACATCCATTTGCCAACCTCAAGCAGCAGACTCTCAACCAGAAAAGAAACAAAATCCAGACATTCCCACAGCAGTTCTAAAACCTTTGACTCTAATGCTGAAAGTGATTTAAACTCAGCTGTGACAGGAGGAAACAAACAAACAGGTACTGGTTTCCTGAGCTAGTTCCTGGACTGGCTGTAGAGATTTAAGGCCACAGTTTATAAAGGGGGAGTGATTGAGATTAAGGCACTTCATTTTGGCAGTTTTAAAAAACAAGTGATGGTACTTGCACTTTTCTTCTCCTTCCCACCCATCTTACCTTTCCAGTATAGATACTACAGTAGAAACGTTAGAAGGCAGAGGGAATTTGGATTCACAGTAATTCCTGGCTTGCTATAACATGTTGGATTTTTTAGAAAAGTGGGGGAGGGATAGCAATAACAATAACTTCAGAAGAAAACCTCAGATGCCCTTAAACCATTTTCTACTATAGACTACAATTTGCCAGTGAAAATAACATGCAGAGACTCACTCCTGCCAGCCATGTCCCTCTTGCTGCCAAGTCTGAGTGTTGCTTTATTGTTGTAGCTGCAGCAGAAAAGTAAATGTATTTTTTGCTTCAGGTTACTTACACTTAGCAGCTGGAAACTAGAAGGGCATACAGCACCGTATGTTCACCCTGCTGGAGCTGATTAACAAGATCTACAATGGACTACCACAGTATCTTGCATAAATGTTACCAATATGAAACCAGTGGAAAAAAAAATCAAGACTACAGAGTAAGGGTATCATCTAGTGACCAATTTATGCAACTGCGACAGCACTACCACTGCAAAGATGCATTCAGGCCACACAGAAGTTTGATTTGTGGTAGGGGGAAGCAAGACAGCAAGTTTCTTTCATATATTGTCTGTAACAAGAAGTGGTAGACTTCAGAATTAAAGCAGATGCCACTGAAAATCTGCACTGTCTTTAGGTCTTATTGAAAAGTAAAAAACTGAAAATAAAGGATTATTATAATTAAATCTGTGATCCTCTGGGGATCACAGGGGCAAAGATTTGAGGGAGAAGACTCCTTTATTCAGTCTTAAGTGGTCAGGAATTAATGCCAAAGTATGAGTGCCTAAAAGACACTGTACTACCAGAAGTCAAACCAAGGCCTTACCAGCTCGCAATCCATCAAAAGCTCCCACAGAGCCTTTCATAAGTATTGTTTTTTTCACTAAAGACAACAAGCTCTCTGCTTATAGTCCCTGAGCGATGAAGGGTGCCAATGACCTTCAAGTCTTCAGGAGAGCACACTCGCCTCTTGAAGAATTGCTGCAATACCTCTGCCCAGCAGCGAAGGCATTCAGAGCGCTGCGTAACTAACCCTGCAGGGAGCCAGGGGCAGCTACACCACAGATCTCCACTCTTAGCCCCAGCAAAGGGCGAGAGAGAGGCTGCCTTTTCCTGTGCCGATCTCCCAGGCAACTGCTTGTGCTACACGTCTTCACTCTCTTCTCCCAAACTCCCTCCCATTTTCTTCCCCTCCTCCTCCTGCCCTTCACTCCTCCCCTTCTGATAGAAAAACCTATGTGCACTCCTTCAAGTTTGTTTTTTTGTGTTTAAGATCAGACACATATTAATGACAATGTGTAAAGCTTTTTGACAAGCTGACTCTTACTGCTCCCCCATTCTCATAGCCTCTCTTAATATCTCTTGCTGAGCAGGAATTTGGTGGCAAAACAGACCTGTTACCAAAGGAGCCATGTTACATTATGAATATGGATACAGTGCTCCCAAAGGCTCTCAACAATTCAAGGGCTTGAGAACTTTAAAAAGCTTCTCAGGTAAACAACTCACCGTCCTTTCTGTGAAATGCCATAAAATCTGATGCAGCAGAAATAATATATATAGGACCAGATTCTTCACCAGGGTCTGACTGTGACACGAGAACATACACCAACCGAAACCCCATCAAGTGACCAGTTAAACTCAAGGCATGGTGGCTTTGTGTCACTGGAGTGGTACAAAGCAGCCAAAGCAGTAAACCCTGTGTATTTATATCTGTCCTCATTTGAGAGCCAGAGCAATCTGCAGTCAAAAGCAGCAGGAAATATGTGTCTTTAGTTCAACTCTGACCTTTTCAGTCTGTTTAGGTTTCAGACAGAAATAGGAAATGAGTTCCACAATCAGGAAGTATAGCTGCTAAAGGCATTTGCCCCCAGAGGTTTGAGGTTCAATCTCAGACAAATTAAAGGCCTGCTAACTTTGACCTTAGTGAATTACATGGATAATTTAGCAACACAATTTCAAGATCAGATTTTCCCAGGTGTCTCATCTCCCATGGCAGCCTTCCCAAGCAAAGCACGCAAAGCTCGATTTGCAGATAACAGTGATGTGAATCTGAAGCAATATGGCTGTAATGCAACCGCAGAAGAGTCAGGGGGCAGTGGGTAATTTCACCAATTTTCAAAGGTTTTGTTAAAACTGAAGTTTTATGAGCTAACTGTAAGTACCTGGGAGAAAACAGACTCTCACCTCACTAAAATTCTACACAACACAATATTCTCATGTATCCAGAGTGTGTTCCCATGGAGAACAAGAGACCACTTGTGGGTAGCACTTGGGAAAATGTGAAGTGTTTTCCTAAATTGGGGACAGCTGAGGCAGGGAAAAGGAAGATGGGAAGAATCATTCATCTTGTTTTCAATGGAAAGTACAGAGTTTCCTACCCAAACAGCATGTGCTCCTCCCCATCCAGCTCACTGCCTTTTCCAGGCTGTACAGGAATGTGTCTAGATTTAGGTAGCCAAATCCCTGACATCAGTGCAATCACAGGATGCTCTGGACAAAACAAAGGGAGGGTCACGAACCACGAGTACCAATGGAAGCAAAATGAAATCTCCCTTGAGCACTCCAAAGGGGGGATATGTACTGAGAAATCCTATACACCTTTTGTGCCAAGAAGTTTACCTGCAGCTAACAAAGTCACAAACTGAAGAGGTATCAATCAAATCTAGAAAGAAATAATTCTTGGAGGGCCTTCCCTGTTGAACCGAAGAAGTCTCTTAAGAAAAAAAAAAAAATATATATATATATATATATATATATATACACACATCTTTGAGGTAGCAAACATCAGTCAGGAAGACTGATATTTTATGAAATGGGTCACGCATTTACAATAGGGCAATTTTCTGTTCACCTCTAGTTTTGGACAGGGCTGTGCATGCCAACACTGCTAGTATTCAGTTTTAAAAAGTAAAAACAAAGCTCCTACCTGCCAATATGAACATATTTTTATATAGAAACTTACCTCTAATATAGGTAGAGAAATAATGTCTGTTGCACATGTTACTCCAGGGATAACCTATAAATACAGACAAATGTTAAGAATATAATTCACTTGCCATAAAACACAGCCTGTTTGAGTATCTAAGTGAATCTCCATTACCCGTTTCCTTTGGGAAATAATCTAACTAACCAAGACTGTACATTCAGTTTTGCTGAAGAGAAAGCTAGAAGACATTTTCTCTCACTGATTGCATTTAGGAAAAGATAACATTAGAACAGTGATAAATTACAAAAATTCAAATTAGCTATTTGGTATAACTGTGGGGGCTTATTTAAAGTTATTCTGCTTCTGCAACCTTACTCAGAAATCTTAACTCTCTTGAAACTGTTTGTCTTGGAAATAACTGCATGACTGTTGGTTAAAGATATTTTGTATCCACTATAAATATCATATGCTAGGCAATTAGTGTTTGTTCCAAACCCCAGCAAATTAATCATCCATTACATTACAGTAACTATTCCCATTTTATAAATGAAGTTATTTGAGGAAATTAGGGCTTGTGAAAGACACTACTAATGTTAAGACTCAACAAACTAAAATGGACATAAAGCACAAATATGGATTTAGAGCATGTCTGAGAAAAGGTGATGTATACAAATAAGTCATATTGCAGGTTTTATTAAAGGAAAACAGAAAAGCAAGCAGACTCCCTCCAGTTATTAATGGAAGCACTAGCTGTTCTCTTACCCCAATCCAGTCAAGCAGTGATGTGTATGGCAAAAGTTTATCCAGGTTGTGCATTTCTGGACACATTCTGCAGTGCAGGGAAGCTGAATGCAATGTAAAAAGATTGAGAAGGGCAAGTTTACGTAAACTTATCTGTTATCCAGAACAGGCTTTACACTCTGTTCCTCATCTATGTAACACTTGTTTAGGGACAAATCCTGCTGCTGACTCTGAAGCAGCTTCCTCCGTGGTGGAAGCGGTCCCATTCTGTGCACAAAAGGAGGAAGGGAAATCCAGATGGCCATGCAGGGCTGGATCAGTGGCCTGGCTGCAGCTCAGCCCTGCAGGGGTCCTTGGTACAAAGGCTCAGGGCACACAGGACATGCACTGGCTAGGCTGAGGAATCGGTTGTTACAGAAGATGTCATGCTATGCCAAATCATTACCACAAAACGTTTTGGGCTGGGCTAGAGAAGATTTGGTACTCCTTTCCAATCCCAGTTATTTACATTCCAGATATTCAAGCCAGGAGCAAGGCAGAGAATTTGTTCTCCAGTGACTTAAAATAACGAAAACACTATTTGTCTCAGTGGACAAAAGCCTGCATTTTGCTGCCATTCTGATTTTTTTTTGCTGCTGTTCTGATCTATATACTTCCCAAACAACTGACATTGGCTCTAATGCCACAACGTGTAGGTCAGTTAATACAGATTATAATCAAAATGTTAGGAAAGAAGAGAGTCAGTTTGTGACATTGTGGCTTCTCCTTAAGTCGCAAGTTAGGTATTCTAACTTAGTATGCAGGAAAAGAAATACCTACCAATGATAAATTCTTGAATGGGGTCAAAAGTAAGACATGTTGACAGGTTCTCAGAAATCCACCAAATAATCTGTAAGAATTAGAACAGGGTAATTTGTCACATCTGTTTAAGCATGTGTTGTAAGAGACTTGAAACAGGCCACAGGAACTTTGATTCAGGTACCCAACACTTTGCAGGGAGCATTGATACGGAGATAAACATTTTCAAAACAGCTTTGACCAATAAAGCACCTTAGGCAGCTCAGCTGATGAGTCTCTTGGAACTACCAAAAGGTACATGCAAATCAGGATTACTTCTGTTTGGTACCATGCCCTGACCTTGCTTTGTATGAGATGTTAGCCAAAGAACTTAGAGCAGGTTCTTTTCCCACCTGCATTTCCAAGTCTGTTGTACTTCCAACATACAGAAGAGCACAATGCAGAGCTGCCAATCTCTCGCTGTCTTGCTTGCTGTTCTGTAGGAACTGCAGTAAGGCACTGTCACTGATGCTCACTGCATAGATGCTTCCTGCACAGCAATCCAAGATGGTTGACACAAGCGGGGACTGGATGGAGCAGTTGGGCAACATATCAATTCTTGCATTCTCACCTGAAGGACACAGGTTTGAGGAGAGAAAGGACTCAGAATGTAAAATCTGGCTGCTACTAGTATTGTCTCCTCCCAACACTCCCTGGTCCCCAGCAGTAAGAAACAGTCTGCCCCTAGTACTACCTGCACTGGTATTGTGCTGAAGAGGAGGAGGAATGCTGCTGGCTGAGGAGAGGGAATAAATAGGGAGCAATGTCCACATCCAATCCAATCCTTCCCTACTGTTGAAGCAGAAAAGCTGTACAGATCTAAGGCCCACAATGTGGAAATAGAACAAATCAGGATACATAGGACAGGGCAGAGAAGGGCACAAGGCCAGTAATACAGATACAACAATGGAATTGGCACCTAAGCATCACCACAGTTCAGAAATGCTCATCTTTAGAATCATGATACAACCTTGCATTAGTAGACTGCTTATCATCTCTCCCAGGAAGACCACGATAGAAAGGTTCTGCTCTACAATTACCAATTAAAGCATTGGATCAAAACCTCTTTATTTATGCTAGCACTGAGATTGACCACCATAGTACTATTTTATAGGACTCCAAATCCTTTGCATCAGAGAAGTCAGGCCCACCACATAACTTCTCCACTCATCTCTAGCAGAATATTTAAGTAGATATACATAACAGCCACACATTTGCTTCCTACAGTGCCCCTGCACCAGTCCCCACTGCTTACCTTTCCTTCATCCAATCAGAAAAAAAGGCTTCTGCTTTCAAACAAAGGCCCTCCATTTCCAAAAATAACCCATTTCCCATAAAGACATGTTTGTTGGAAATGAAATACTGTGCCTCTCAGATGAGACTCTAAATCAAATTGCATCAGTCTGATCAGGTGAAGGAAACACAGATTTCCTCTCCCCACACCCTCCAAACACACACATTTAGAGCAACTCAATTGGAGGAAGGAAATGTAAAATCAAATTTACATCTCCATGTGAAATTTGAGAACAGCAGAGGACCAATAAGCATGTGCAAAGGTGGGGGAAAGGAAACTATGAAACTGAGGCAAAGAATTTCAAATTCAGTGAAAGCTCTTCTTCCATTTCACAACAAGCTAGAAGTACGTAATGGATGAAGTAAGAACGGTCACTTCAGATTCTCTTTTTAAAAAGGAAGTGGCAAAATCGTGGTTCTTTCAATCTCTCTTCTAGGGAACACTGCAATAAAGCAAATGCTAAGCAAACTCAACTTTCTTGTAAAGAGATTTGAACAAGTTTTCACTACAATAAGAATTACTTCAAAGCAGTAGTCTTACTGTACCTGTCAGAAACAAACTATAGCACAGTAGATCAGGATGTTGAATATTCAGGAGGTGCAGGAACTGGCCAGGCAAATAAGCAGCCACATAATAATCTATTTAAAGAAATAACAGCAGTCAATTTAGTACTTGTTCACTCATTTGCTCTAAGAGGTTGTTTCACATGATTCTCATCTTGACCCATTTCTCTTTGAAGGAATTGATTATGTCTAGGAAATACAAAAGGAATTAATTAAAAGCAGCTGTTGTATTAACACAGGAAATACTAGCAGTACATTTGGGTTTGCAGGGGAAGATTCAAGAGGCTCAAGACACTCAACAACTCACTAGCTGATCTCCAGAGCAGAAGCTGAGTTAATTTCAGAGGAAGTTGCTTACTGTGAGGTATTGCAATATCAAATGCCAAATATAAAAGTCAAGCAAAAAAACCCCAAACCAAAACAAAACAAAAAATCCCACACAACTACTTAAAGTCAAGAAAAATAAATCTTTTCCTCTTAGAGGAGGGTTAGCCATTTGTCTCCCTACCAGGGACAGAGAATGGCAGTCACACAGGGAAACAACACCAATAACCTACCAAGATTCAAAAAAGCTACTTCCTTCAGTTGATGGGTTTCTGCTCTTTCTAGAGAGACTGTAAAGGTTTTGTTGTAACCTGGGGAAAAAAAATAATAATATTAAAAAAAACCCACACCATCTGTTATGAGCCACGTATGACTTTATAGCTAGAATCTTCAGCGGTGCCAGTTTACCCAAACAGTGATATTTCAGGCTATTTTATGGGCTTGTCTGCACAGATGGATTTATTTCACACTAAATAGAGTTGCTGCATACTTAGTAGACCTGCATCTATGCAACACAGTTCTTTAGTATACGGAAACTGGCCACATACTACACAGCCTGTGTTCCTGTCTTAAGAAGCATTCCATCGCAGAGTAAGCTTTCGTGTAAAAATACCTTCCCATCAAAAAAGAAAAATTCTTTATATAGTTGCGCCTCATATTTTGGTGATCCTTCAACTGCTTTAGAGAACCTCCAGTTTGTTTATCTGCAAACCCTGTTGCTCCAATTTAGTTAACCTCTCAGTTTAAGACACTAGCTAATTTCAGACCCACTTTGCTTGCATGGACTTAGCATCAGCACAGACGTTATTTTATTCTAGGCTTGCACCAAACCTTTTCCTTTGTCCAGCAAGAACAGCACAGAACTCTATTTCATCAAACCTCTGAGAGAAACTGAAGATTCAGGTAACTAAGGACATAATGACTCGCCTCCAAACATCCTTGCTTAAGCCTGGAGTGAATGGTGTCATGACCTAATATGCTACCTAATAATGTGTGAAAACACAGGATAAGAGATAGATCTACAGTTTATAAGACCACCAAAGTGGGGAAAAAAAAAAAAAAAAGTGGATGAACCATGCTTCAGCCACCCATCCAGGTGGACAGGACTTTGATTCTTGACCCCAGCAGGAGATATCCTTCATGCTGCTGCAAAAAAGAAACAAGAGATTTCCAAGACCAACAGCAACCCTATGGATAAAGGGGAATCTAAAAGAAAGTTTCTTTGATACAAGATAGTGACTGAAATTTGCTTGAGATGCATCAATATAACTCAGGATAACCAACCACCCTGTTACTTGCCAGCCTGAACACATGTAAGCTAATACTAGCACTGCAGAATACACCAGCAACATCACCATTTCTGCATTTATGCTACATCAACCGACTGTGGGGACCTGCATTCACGTGGAGAAGCAAGTTCGCCTTCTGAGTGTGTAGATGCTGCAGCACGGACTGAACTCCTTATGAGTCTCAAAAAAGTGACTTATGCTCCTGATATGCCACTGCCTCTGTGGGGTCACTTCAGGTCCAAACGTGTAATTCTCTGTGACTGATGAATCTTACATGAATCCAGAAACAGCTCCGCATCAAAAAACTCCATTCCATGGTCATTCTAGATACAGCTGGTCAACATTACCATCATATTTATGCTCACTCTTTTCCTGGTACACACACAGATGCACAAGGGCCATGGCTGGCTTAAAGAGATGCAGCCCCCATCAGCTACACATAGGACGCATCTGAGGAAGTCAGCCCTTCATTGTGAATCATCAGTGCTGAGTGCTGCTACATCCAAAACTTTTCGACTGTTTGCTAATGCCTTCAAGAACCCCCAAAATGCAGTTCCAGCAGCAAAGTAACAGGTTAGTGCAACTCCCAGCACTGAAGTCCTAAGTCATTTTCCTGACACATGAAAGCAAAGACTTGAGGTAAAACAGAAGTATGTTGCCTACTTGAATATGGTTACTCCATTCTATGCAGCTTTTCACTGAGAAATAATTCAGCTCTCTCCTCCACTTACAAATGAAAGAAAGATATCTTGCTGACATTGTAAGTTTTGCTCTGATCAAGATGAAACAATATGCTTCACTCTTTCCAAGAAAAAAAATAGGACCTAAAACTAAGAGCTAGGACACCACTTACATACACCATTCTTAAGTCAATGGGTGTTGCACTCCTTGCTGTGAAAATGAAGTGTTGAAACTGGAACTCTAAACACACATTCAAGCTAAGAGCCACTGTCTCCATTTTCTTACACACTGAATGCCTTATGGCATAAGTACAGCACACCTGCAGCTTCCACAGATTTCACCGATGTTGTTTGTGCTCAGCATGCTGGAAAACCTAGCTAGAAATACCCAACTAATAGCCATCATGAAGCCACTGGTTTGAAGCAACTCATTCGGTATCAGGCAGGAAGTCTACAGCAGGAAGGTTGACTCAGCAGCCAAACGCAGCTGCCGTCTTTAAAACGCCAGCCACAGTAGTTTATTGTCCACAGACTGAGGTAGTTCCTTGTTTTGCAAAGCTTTCTGTGACTCTTTCAAAGTTATATTCTCCAAAATAAAGCAATTATAACTGAACAGGATAATCTTACCTTTATGTAAGAAATATATGGAGTATGTTATTTCATTGGGAATATCAGAGGCTAGACTGCAACACACACACAAGCCTCCTAAAAAGACAAAAAGGAAAAGAAAATTGACTTGTGCACTTGCATACATGGACATCTTCACACTGCACAAAACTAAAGCAAGACTGTTACAGATCAGAAACAAACAATAATAATCTCTCAAAAAGGTCAAATTATAGAAATACATATTACATATTTCTTTAACTATCACTTACCTAGCGAGACACAGAGAAAGAGAGAACAGAGGAGATAATGTGTCACAATGTAAATCTGGGTTCTGACGTAGCCAGTTCTTCTGTTAGGAGATGCACATTTTTAGCCCTTTCCCATAGACATCATGCTTGCAGTCAAAAATGATCAAGCCTTTCTCTCCACAGCCTACCTCAATCTCTAGATATTTTCTGTTAAGGGACTATCAAATATGCACAGAACAACGTTGTAAAATATGAAGTTTGTCTGCTTTCTAAATAATCATTTCATATTGGCAGCAGCCTGATAGGCTAATTAGAGCATTCTCACACTAGAAAATATAGTTCCTTCTCCACTCTCCAGTCCGAAGAGCCGTAATTCCTTTTTTTAGGAGAAAAGTTAGTCCTTGTCACAAGCATATTTCAACCAAGGTACTTTGTGCAGGAATGCTCCCCCTCTTCCATCCTAATTCTAAATCATACACAGACTGCTTTGACTTAATTAGATGTTAGACATCCCTCCATCTCTTATTAAAAAAATAAGAGAAAAACCCACACACTTATCCACTTATTCCAATGCCTTGGCAAGCTGCTTTGGCATTCATGTTAGAAAGGGCTTCCAAAGCACATTTTCCTAACTCAGTCGGGAAAGCTGGACTGCAACTACAAACGTTCACCTTTTTTAAGTGACAAATTTTAAACAAAGATAAAAGTATTACTAATATAAATATTCTTCTGTAAAAAATAAAGGTTCACATATACAAAGTATACAGAAAAAGGCACAGTACAAAAAAAAAAAGCGCAAGTACAAAAGCACAATTAACAAGATATTTTGCTTAGTTAAATGCCTAGTACTTCAGACCACAAAACTGTAGCATAGCTGTGATACAGATCTGGCCAAGGCACTAAACACTTCTGGGGAAGGTAAATAACTTCTGAGGTGCAATTTTTTTCTGCTTATTCTCACCAGGCTGAATATTGATGGGAAGCCTGATATAGTTTTCCTTGGATATTTAAGTTATTTAGACAACAGACGGGGCATTTTGCCAGAGCTCTTGGCATCTTTCAGACCACGCATAATTTTTAAAGTAGCGGCATCAGGATTCAGCAGGGAGATTGGAAGAACTCCAGCAAACCCACAATGCTGTTTGATTACCAACAGCTCCACTCTGACACCACAAATTTCTTTCTTGCAAGCTGGAGGATAAAGTGCATGCTATCCTGTAAATTGCATAGCATGCAAGTGAATGCAAGTGAATCTATTTAGATAAGGTATCAGTGGGTTTATATCACAAAAACCAGTGGCTCTGGGGACTACTAATGAGATGCATGTACCTTCACCACTAGGATACTGGTCCAAACATTAATCACCTGAATTACAAATGATAGATAATATAATGAAATGGTGCTTCATTAACACAGATAAAAGGAGCACGACAGTCTCAGCTCAGCAAGTGTCCATGAAGCACCATTACAGCTGATGCTGTCTTGGCGGTCTCAGAGCAGCCAGAGACTGAAAATGTAACAGATTCCTTTCGTACCCTTCCCAGTGCTTTGCAAAATCAGAGCTGGGGTGCACTGATGCAGGGAAAGCTTGTTCTTCTATTGTGCCTAGGCAGTAAGTGTTCTGTGCAGAGGCAGAACAAAGTCTCCTACACTATCCATTTCAATATCCTCTGCAAACAATAAGAGTTTGAGCTAAATGCTACAATATGAGAAGAGAGATACATGAAGATGTATTTGGACAGACTCCTTTATCTTTTCAGGAATTAAAAAAAAAAAATCCCAATTAACAACAAGGGGGGGGGAAGGCAGCATATAAAGTTCTATTTGTGTAGAATAATAGTAAGTTTCTATATTTAGCAGAGTTAAGGAAACAATTACAACTCTGCCACTTGGTAAATAAACATCACATCATGGAAACTGTAAGAGAGACTCATGAGTATAGACATGAAGACACAAAGTCTTTCTTAGGAAACTTAACTTCTAACTCTGATTTCTCTTCACACAGAACCTTAAAACATAATGCTGTATCAACATCTCAACATGGCATCTGAGTGTCTCACAATTCAAATATACCATTGCATTAGAGCATTTTGTCTGCTTGTACAGACAGAGACTTGTCTCACCCACTTCAGTCATCCAAACATCACTGATTTAGGCTCTTTCTATAGCAAATGAAGATAGATGGAAGCAATCATCCTCTGGAGATGCTTATTTCTCTCTATAAATGTAGTCCTGACACTTAACTTTTGGGTGGGTAGAGTTAGGTGAGGGTAATCCAGGATTTATGCTATCTTACTGTCTCCATTTTTCTGAAAATCCAGTAAATTTAACAGAAAAGTACTTCTAAAGCACTAAAAGAAAACATAACCACCAAGTATTGTTTAAATAACTGAGCGCTGAACATACAAAGTTAATTCTAAAATTAGAACTGTTTGATCTCAGCTAATCTATGACAAGTACATTAGTATTTTTATCTGGAGACATTTTGTCTTGTTTGTGCTGGATGTAAGGAACAGGGCTACTTTTCTTCTAATATGGAAATTCGAGAAAGAAAAAGTGATTTCATCCAGAGTTCAGATTGGCTGTAATCAAAAACAATTTTATTAAACAGGAAATTGCATGGAATATTCCATTTTGAATTTATTCCAATTATTCTTTGCCAGAGATGGCTTAATGGAACAAAGAGAGACATCAGTATTAACAGTTAAAGTATGCTAGCAATTCCATAGAAAGCATGGTCTATGCCCCAAAGAGCCTGCAGTCTAGTCCTGCAAGTCACCATGACAAGGAGGTGCAAAAGGGAACTACAGTGTGATTATCAGTGTCCATCAACATCTGGATATGGTCTCAGCCCCCAAATCATTTGATCCAAACTGTCAATTACTCAAAATGGATGGTGCAACATAATCTTTGGTTTCAAACATTCAACAGAATGCCACATACAGTAATCCCACTTACTAAGTGTGACTGACAAACTGTGTGTTTAACATTACACAAAAGGTTCAACATCTGATAGGTTCTACAGGGAATTTAAATACTGTATTGCCGGATGGAAAAGAACATTTTACTTCAGGGTAGTCAACAGTCTGGTGGGAGGAAGATGGAATTTCATCCTAAGGTAAAAGGAGGTGCTTGAATCTGGACAAACGCTAGAGAGCGTAGGTTTAAAAGGAAACATGCATATGCAAATTAATAACATTTTCCATTACTGGACAGGTGGCTTGTATATAAAAGGCATCTCAAAAATACTGTCTTAACTTAACTAACAGAGAGTAAAAGTAGCCTAATCTACATTCTGGTAGACAGTAGCTTGACTGTCTCTTATTTCTAATTCCTTCCCTCTAAACTTTGTAACTGTTGTCTGCATTTGTAAGAAAAAAAAAAACAGTGTAAAGAAACTGTATTTTTCTTGATTTGCAGTAGTGGTCATTTTAGTGTAACTGGCAAATATCTCAGCAATTCACCCCTGTGCATACAGCAGTCCTTAAAAAATGAGATGCAAAGCCACTTTTGCAATGCATCATACTCCATGCAACTCTGCAGCCTATTCATAGGTTAATCAGATACAGCGCTGCTTGGTAGTATGGTCTAATTTAGAAGTTGAAATTGCAGGCATCCACGATGAATGGATGTCTCTTGAGACTAGTTTTCAAATCAAGAAAAAGTCTGTGGCCTGCATTAGGATGAAGGGAGATTCCCAAATCCTAAAGGTTTAAGTAACACCTAGAACTTATACATACTAAACCCTTAAATATCATATACTAAGTTTAGTATCACATACTAAACCCTGAGAGTCTAAGTATCACATAGTAACAGCAAAATGAAGCTCTTGCAATCTGCATTGCACGTGCCCTGTTTATGCATATGCACTCTGTAACACAACTACATACTTGTATCAGATGCCCAGACAACAGATCTAGCCAGAACCTTCTTTGAATTTACTGCCTTTATAACATACTTTTTGTCAGTTTTAGCATTAAGTTGCTCTGGTACTACACAGCTGTGCTTTGGGACCACCTGGATTCTGAAAGTACCACAAAATGTTGCAGATGCTTAGTCAGAGAAGCTTCATCTTATGAGTGCATTTTATCAGCTCTTGCACTACCAGTAAATTTCTGGATAACTGTTTTAATGTCAATATATAAAACCCTAGGCAGTCCTGGACTCAAGAGTGGGTGTGTGTGGGTGTATGTGGGTGTCCAGTTTTCACAGGGTAAAACAACCCCCCCCCCAAAAAAAAAAACCCAAACCAGCAAAAAACAGAAAGACTTATCAGTGCACAGTTTCCACTTCTCCCTCTCCTCACAGAGATGTCAAGTACACTCTAAAGGAAAAGGCTCACACTCTCAAAAGAACCCACAAAATATTCAGTGTAATCTCTTATGAGAAAATTCTTAGTAATTATGATTATACTTCATGATAACTACATTTGGAAAATATTTTAACATGACAATATTGTATTTATTCATTACCTGCTTTACTTGTAAAAACCTGAAGATTCAAAGATTTAGGTGCAACCTCTTGGTCTTGACAGTAATCATATCCAAAATTCACAAGTCTATGAGCAAATAAAAGATCACAGAGTAAATCTCTTCATTCACACTGATTCATCACAACACAAAGAACACATGAGAACAGTCACAAAGTGAAAGCAAGTTCTGCTGAAGTATTGGAAATTCAGTCCTCTATTACACTTGAGAACTCAGAGGCTTTCGAGCCTGACTCTACTACTTATGTCCGTAAAATTATATTTTAACCTGCAAGTAGGCACACCAATTTCAGCGGAAATACTGAAAAAGGAAAGGACAAAACCATGCTCATACAGAACTTGTTATACCATGACATTCTTTTTCAGTCTCATACTAGGAGTGTTTTAATGGTTTTACAGAACTTTAAAATCTACAAGTGCTGTTTTTTTCCATGCAGAACATGCAACAGAAGGTTGTAGTTGATCTGCTTTGGGTTCCCCCCCGCCATCTCCAAAAACGGATTTCATTCCTAAAGGGATTTTTCCCTGTTTTCTGCAAAAATTCTGAGGAAAAAAATATAGTAATGAAGCTCTTACAAGTGCTGGATTTTTTTCAGTATTAATTGTAACAGGATACATTGCCCAGTTAGGGCAACCTGCATGTTCAGCACCACCATACTGAGCTTTCTGCATAGCACTGAGGGAATTTGGGGACAGTTTGGGCAGGATGCAGCTCACCAATCTTCAGATACTGATACCTGAACTAGTAGCCTTGGCCTCCCTCTGTGTTTAATGAAGAGAAACAGGCCATTTTGGAATTTAAATTCAAATGAAGATAGATGAGAATGAGATGAATTATGACTGAAAATAAGAGTATCCTGACTAGATCTTCCTCAGTGAAAAGGGAGGCTTAGGGAGACAAGCTCAGATGCAGTCATGTGCACGGCAGACACCAACAGACTCCGATGAATCTTACCCCTTGAAACTGCAGGCCACCAGCAAATAGCACGCTGGAGAAGAAAAGGGGCATAGGTGGTAGGAACAATCTAGTGGTCTGGTTAACTGCCCAGTAAAACATGTAACAGCAACAAAAAATGGAGAGCTTCTCTTGACAGGAATAGGGCAGAAATTTAGAAATCACCACTATGGATTAAATACTGCACACCCATGACAGCAAAGGAGATTGAAGCAAGTTTCTTCACTTTGAACAGGTAAAGAATACTCAAGAGAAGGACAGTTTAACCTATAACTAGTTCTTCAGCCAAATCATTCTCAAAAATGACACAAAAAAAGTAGTCAAGGATTCAATTAAGTTTTACAGTTGACCCTGATGAAAGTGAGAGGAACTGGAGCTGGACAGGGTGCTTAAATTATTCTTATATTCCAGTCCCACGTATGCAACTCCAAAGATAATGTGTTTCTGACATAAATTTTACTCAGGTTGATAAAAAGTTAGACTATGCATTAAAAGCAACCAAACAAAATACACCCCCCACACAAAAACTTACTTTAATCTTGTGTCATGTACAGAAATATCCAGGTGTGATTCCAGCTGTTAACCCAAAAGCAGAATATACCTATGTTATTTAGTGAGGTCAGTATACTGTGGCTAATATTTCAGTCCAGTAAAATGTGTAACACTCACATTTCACCAGATTGAACATTTTAAAAAAGAAAAATAAAGCTTATCTGTCATCCTGTAATCCTTACAGTCTCCCCAAAACCATTAAATAGTTGCTACTTTTTTGTTTGTTTAAAAAAAAAAGGAAAAAAAAAGCCTCATTGTGGGATATTTAGCCTCTTGCATTAGAGCAAATTTCAGCCACCAGGACAAAAACCTAGTACAATTACATGCTCATGCTCACAATTACAGTCATAATTTATATGTTCCATTCCATTTCTTGCCAATGGACGCTTTTCTGCCTCACTTAAAACTGGTACAAAAGTAGTCTGTGATTTCTTTATCTGGCGATTTTGACAACCCTGCTTTTAAGTACTTGGGTATAAGATCAGTGTAACATCATGAACATCATTTACTTCTAGGTGAGCATGTGTGCAATTCCACTGAAGCTACCTTACTGTAACTCAATCTGAATATATTATTGAAAATATATATATTTGTTTTATATATATATATATATATATACACACACACACACATATATATATACATATACACACACAAAAAAATACAAAAGAAATGAAAAAACAAACCCCACTTTCTCTCTGCAAAAAGTTCCCTCCAATAATAAAAAACAAACATATCTCAGTATCAGTGCTTGGAACACAACTATATCCAACTCAAAATCATCATATAATATAATACTAATGACTTACTACTGAGTTAAAATTTTCACCAGGATAAAACTGGACACATTTTAAAGTATTCCTTGATTCCTAGAATTAAGAAGATGTGTTTTATAATTAATGAAACATAAGGCATATCATACAGACTGAGAAGTGACTAGATACTCCAGTACTCCACACACCCAACCCACTTCACTAACAAATGTGCAGCAAGGGGACAAAAGACAAATTAAAAACCACATATAAACCCCCACAATAGCACTATGACGTACTTCCTTCCTGTCCCAGATGATTATCTACCAATCATCTATAATTGCGTGGGCTCTTGCTTGAAGCCCAGCATTACATGCATCTCTCTCTCGTGCGCATACACACACGCACACACACAAATATTCTAGAAGACTAAAAAAAGTTTTCCGTAACTGTATCTTACTTCAGTCAGTTCAGAAAGGGAACCTCAGAAAGAAAACCAGGAATACGTTCTCCCTTGCAGTTTCTACTTCCTATCACTTCCTAAAGCTCATTTATTTTTGGTGGGTATGAAGACGTGAGGAAAGTTAATTTTTATTTATGCAGAATACAACAAGTGCAGATATTCCCTCAGTCAGAGAAAAAAAAAGGGGTGGGGTGGGGGGAGGGTTTGAACACTTCTAGCCCAGAGCCTGCCCTCATTTGGTGCACTCAGTACATCTGTATACAATTTATACTTTCTAGATCTGAACTCTAGAACACAGGCAATATACTCATGACAGTTTTTGGTAGATTTAGATCACTTTGAATAAAAAAGCATTTTTAAAGCAAAAAAAAAAAAAAAAAAGCCCTCACAAACCCACCTTCTTTTACAGGAAGCACCAAAACCACCAGTTCTCTTGCAATCCATAATGCACAGACAGCAGTAAGGCAAGTCTGGCTTTTGGTTTGGCTTATCTGAGGTAGTAAGACAGACTACTATAATGAAAACCAAACTCACACCATTCTTACCCCACACGCCCAGAACTTTCCTATTGTGACACAGACAAGAACCCCTAGAATGACTTTCACCTCACCTTTGGAACAATGTAGAAGAGTCTTTGTTCCATCATATCCCACTGTGCCCAAATGAGATCGTCTGCAACTCTGGCTCTTGGAAGCTGACCTGAGTTTTGAATCACCTAAAGGGAAAAGTTAAAGGACCAAGTAATAGAAGTCAAACAAGGTTTTGTAATGATGACTATGCACCGTCTGTGCTTTAAAGAGATAAGCAATGCATGGAAGAGCCTCAAATGCTAAGGTGCTTGGAATGAATATGCTACTTGTTCACCACAGACGGCCTACCTCTGCTTTGTGCAAGGTGCTTAATTTAAGGAGATCAGAAGCACAGTTTCAGGCTCCACCTACAACCAAATATTTTCTTTAATACTACCTTGATTTCAGAATTCACCACTTATGCTGCTCATAAAGCGAACAAAATAAAACAGATGGCACGCTTCACCACAGGGAAGGGCAGAGGAGTGAAATACCACAGCCAGTTCAGAGCCAGCTACATTAACCACTGAAGAAAGACGTTAACTCCAAAAGGGAGTTCTGTGCAAAGTCTCAGTCACACAGAGAGTACTGATAGCAGGGAAAGGGCTAAAGTTGTGGAAAACTTTCAGAACTGTTTAAATGAACTCTTGAAAGATGTGGGGAGATTTCATGTCAACACAAAACAAATCTGTTTGTTAGGAGGACATGATCTGATTCTTCGGTTGCACTGATATTCTTTATTCCACTACTGTAGACTACTTTATAAAACCCACCTGCTTTAAAAACAACCATACACTTCAAGAAAAAGACCTTAAAAGACTTCAAAGTGTCTGAAAATCAGGACCATAGCCTTTTCCCTTCAAACCTACAACTGTCTCCATGAAATTAAACATTGGCTTTTATGATGCAATTATTTATTTATTATATTAGATGTACACCTAACAACAATAAGCATTTTAGGTAGAACATCCACAATAAATTTGCGAAGAGGAGTTATGTGAAACACAGGAAGAAAGATCAGGGGGAAAACGTTTCCTGCTTGGGGTTTTTTTGTTTTGTTTTTGTTAGTTTTTGTTTTTAATGAAACCTATACTGGGACATACAGTATCCCCACAAGGCAAAGTTAGAAAGGTGACTTAATTCTGTGAATATTTTGAATGCTTTAAAAATAAGCATACACTGTGTTTTCTCCTAACTTCTAATAGTGTTTTTGATCTAGACACGTTTTGAGACAAAGAAAAACAATAAGTGACTTTCCTCATAGATTACATGGTACACAGGTTTTTAGAACAGCTTTGCTGTTAGTTGCGTAAGTAACCATACTGTCAATATTTTAATATATTTTGTGTTGCCCAAGTATAAAGTTACAGAAACAGTTAGCTAAAATTAAAGAAGACAGATATTTCTAACTTTTCAGTTAAAACATAAGACCTCAAAACCCAAGATTTTTCAAGTCTTACCACTTTGTGTTCTTCTTCTGCAACAACATGGATGTCAAATTGTTCAATATCTTTAAAATAAATAAAAAAATTATTTCCTTAAAAACCATACATTTATTATGTTTTGATATAGTTAATAGAACAGTCTGACCTCCCAGAGTGCTATGAGAGCACACTAGACCCAGAAAATTTGACTCAGTATACGAGGAAATCTATGTGACGTATGAATGCAGGTGCCTATTCAGGGACTTACACTCTCTTCCTTTCCTGAAACAGGGTGGCCTCAGCCACAGTGCCTAGTGGAAACAGTCCCCTTGTTCACGTCACTGCAGCATGGTCAGGAAAAGCACTAATGGAAACACTAAACCAAGCCAAGGAGCATGCTTACAATAAAAGAGCATGCACAGCTCTGTGCTAGTGCCTGAGACTACACCTTAATCATGTTTCACTTCCTAGTACAAATACAACCTCACAATCCTTGCTCAGGCAAAATTCCTAAAAGTTATTGGTAGTTTACCTATGTTCAGGGTGCAAGATTTACCTAACAGATGTTAAAAATGGCACTGATCAAAGCATTATGTGAATGGATTACTGAGATGAACTCTGCCCACCTAATTCCAAATACCTAAAAGCTGGCATCTAGTTTAGCAGAAAAGATGGGCCTCTTCAAAAAGATGGGAAGAGTGATCTTACTCTGTGGTAACAGCTAAAGACAAGAGGGATATACTACCTTTTGCAAGTGTCCACCTCTATACATTCACTCCTGAATTCATTCCTATTAGATTAGGCTGAACATTCAAAGATATATGAATCCAAGGAACTTTTGTCCTATTCTTATCCCACTTGGCATGCTGTTAAATCAGCATCTATCTGTCACAGTCAATTGACCTGCTCTGAATTTATAGAGGCAGCTACAGAAGTCTAACTTAGTTTTACTAAAAATTCAGAAGACTGACTAATGAATATATGAACTAAACAAAAAAAATGCAGTCAAAGGTGGCAATTCTGCTAACATTGAAAAAAAATCTCATAGTATACAGTTTTTGGAAGACATCCACAATATCCAGAAGAGTTCAGACCTTTCTTTTTACTGTTTTTCCCATAAAAGCCTGACAAAAATACAATCAGTGATAACCACCTTAAAGTAAAAGAATGAAAACATGCTTTCAAAATATTAACTCACATTTATCTTCTGAAGCTAGCAAGAGATGACTTTCTGTAGAAGTATGTCTGCCTTCATCTAGATAAAGAAACTATACAAAAAGTTTTAAAATAAATCAGATCTTGTTTACCAAAATAATCTAGAACATTTATCATCTAAATGTTTACTTAATTGGATATTCATATATTTTTAATAAAGCCAGGCACACTGATGAGGCTCAATTAATAACAATAGCCATTATTACAGGCTAAAAGTCACTAATCACCATAAACAGGCGTAGGTAGAGCGAAGAAAAATAAAAAAGTAGCCTTCATGTCGGAGAAATATTCTACTTCATAAACATTATATTAAGTATTACATGGGCAAATTATCTCAGTAATAACAGTTTGCAAGATAACATGAGGTATTTCTGCATTCAAACACCTTTTCACTTCAGCATAGTGGATGGAAAAGGTGTATATTTAGATTAGGTGAATAACTTACCTGTACTCGAACACAGCTATCCACAGCCTTTAGGACTCTCACGTTATTAATGGGATGAATTTCAATTAGCAAGGTTAAATATTTGGATACTGCAAAAAGAACATGTTTCATATAACTTTTTTTTAAATATACAATTTTGTTTTCTAAAGAGAAATTAAGGGACAAAAGCAAAAGTAAGGGTATAATATCTCTAACAGTATTAAAATAATCCAGTTGTAGTACCTGACTGCAGTAGCTGACTTACTCTTTCTTCCTCTGTATATTGACGGAAACTGACAGCTAATCAAGAAAAAAATACACAGTAAGTGTGCATATTTGCTATTAATCTTAGTGAACATTGTAAGAGAGCAAACATCAAAAATCTTACCAAAAACATGCATTTTAAAAGAACAACAGAAGTTCCTCTAGATATAGGACGCAGGTATAAATATAGTAGGGGAAGTGAAGAAAGATCAGTGCATCTTAGATTTTTGCTTTAATAAAAAACAAAGATGCAACTGTAATGAAGATATACTGCCACCTATACTCTGGTGATAGACCCACCGAAATATATAGATAGTTATGGGCAACATATGGATCAAAACAGACTAAAGTAGTACTAGACCCAAACATATCAAACTATTAATCACCTTTATCACAACATCAAAGAAAAAATTATTGATACAACACATATTTACCCAATAACGTCCTTTCGCTGTTGACCGAGCAACTGATTATGTGCAGATCTCTCTCAAACATATAGAGGTGCTATTGAGAAAAACATTCATGATAATAAATCATTTTTTAAACTCTATAAAGAAAACCATTTAATTACTCCTCCTTAGGAAAACACTGCTGACCAATACACCCATTTCAATTTTAAAGAAAATACTTCCAAGGCCAGAAAGCATATTCTAAATGGGTTTTATCACTTTTCCTTTTCCTCATTTGTTTGTTTGTTACTGGTTCTAAGTCTCAGATCTTGCCACTAGACCTGCACAGCAGACTTCTATGTCAATATGAGATTTCATCTATTTCATACAATTATGGACAAACCTGCAAAGAATCCTATCCTATCATGGATCCTGCCACTGAATTGCAGCGCATTCAGGTTTAGAATTGTTTCTTACAAATGGAAGCACTAAACAGACTGAGGATGTGTACCAAATAAATTTAAAAAATCATTTACTTTTTTGGACACATACTCAGTGCAAGAAGCAAGCGAAAGGAAAGAGCTTGTTAGTTGTTTTCAAATAATGTTTGCAGACATGACCCTTTACTACTCTACCCTGTCATTCAGATGTTCTGTAATGTTCTACATCTTAACACTACCAAGTGCCATTTGAATGTCTTTTAGTCCTCTCCTCTGTTTAAAACAAACAAACACTCACTAGAAACATAACATACTGCACTGCAAGGCATCAAAGTCTAGAACGGTAAAGCACCATCCTCATCAGGTAGAAGTCTGGTATTGTTCTCACCTCATTTTGTTTAGTTTGACGATCATACAATCCAATGTGGGTATTTCTCTGATTTCCCTATAGATGAAAACATGTTAACAGTGGTAATGTACATGCATACAAAGTTAAATATTGATTTATTTTTTCCTACCTCTTTCTCCCCCCTCCTCCCCCCCCCTTTTTTTTTTTTAATTGACACACATCCACACACACTTCCCTGTCCTGTCATACAGGCAGTTCGTTACCCTAATTCCAAGAAAGGGAGGCAAGAATGAGAACAAAGTGGTTTTTTTTATTTTGTTTTTTAAGAACTAACACATGGGACAAAGCTGAAATGCAGCCAATCTACTGCCCACAAGCCATGTCATAAGCCACGTGCCTCTCTTTCACTTGACTTCTAAACTATTTACTACAAGGGCAATGTGGCAAGGAAGAAATATCTCTGTACAAGTATGAAAGGGGATGTTATGCTGGTCCCCATGAAGATTTATGGCTGATATCCCAAACCTCAAAGAATCAGCAGGTCAATGCTCCGAAAGCAGAGGGCACAAATGTCAACTTGGCTCCCAGCGATCTGCCTACAGGCTGGAAAAAGGATTTCAGCTCTGCCTTAGGAAACAGCTGTTTGAAGGCTGAACATATTCACAAGCTCAAATGACACCATTAACTTGTTGCCTTTGAAAACAAAACCAGTACACACCCTCTCCAGCTGATTGATAACAACATACAATCATTGTTTGGGGCACTTCTAAGACTATACAAATCAAAACATTTCTTCTTGCCGATTTTTAAAATGCTTTAATTCTGTTCGTTTGTTTTAAACTCTGTCTGGCAGCATATACTGTATTTCAATTCAAACTGAAATCCATTCATGCACTCAAGGTACACTGAATTATTGAAACTCAACCCAGTCACATAGCCTTGTACTCAAACAGTGAGCATCACTACTTTTAACCAGAACTCGAGAGGGAAAGAAACAATCTATAGTTATTTACAAAGTTATGGTATCTTGTTCTGTGAAGTTAAAACAAAAGCTTGAGCACTGTCTTCCTCAAAGGGCTGTATCCGAGTATTTAATTATTGTTGCGGCAATGACAAGATTCTTTGACTTTTACTTTAGACAAAGAAAAGAAAATATATCCTAATATAAAGACATAGGCTTCAATCCTACTGATTTAAGGTTAAACAAATGCATTCACAAATAATCATTTGTTCCAAATGCGTCTAAAACTCTAACATTCTCTGTACTTTGCTACTGAAAAATGTGTTTTACAAGACTGGTATCAGGGCTGCATCAATATCAATATTCACATCTGTGCACATCCTAACACACTTGTTTTCTGTTTATTCCAAAGATTTTTGCATTGCTTTGCAAAACAAAAGCACTCACCCTAGGATCTGTGTATGTTAAAAAAAAAAACCCTTCCCTTATACAAACTCTCAATGTCATGAAAGACAACAGATACCTTAAAATCTACAGTACCATGCAATACTCTAAAACAAGCTTGAAATAAAGCTCATTCCCCACTTTCCCCTGATTTCAGACAGAGTGCACTTGGTTTTTTCTATTTGGCAGAAAAAGGTTGTTTTCCATTTGTGTCTATTAGGACAAAAGCCAGGAGAGCTCATTTTAGTCTACATCCCTGTTTGTGTACTATCCTCACCGATAATGTCACTGCTAAAGTTTGCTGCTACAAAAAGGAACAGTTCACAGAAATAGGTGCGTCTTGCAAAAGCAGTAGCTCATTAGTTACAAAAAGTTTATAGTAAAGGGGAGGGAAAGAGAGAGAGATTGACTGACTGATTAACTGCCTTTAGCAACTTGGTAAGATCTGCAGTTTGTTAGAAGTAGTAATTACCATAATAGTGATTTCTCCAAAGCAAGTTTAGAGAAGCAGAAGGACTAGCTGCAGACACTTGAAGCAATCTGTTTTCCCTAGATAAGCTTTTCAGTGTTATGATTTGTATTAACAGAGTAGAATAGCAAAGCACAGACAATACTTATATTTTAGGACAAGTTTTGCAACAATTATTGTCAAATTGGGGCCTAAAGCTACTTGCCATTCCCAAAGTTGCATACACCAAGACTCTTCTCCTCTCTGTATAAATACAGATGACTACTCCTCTTAAAAGAGTTTGCAGTAAACTAGGGAATAATAGAACTATACCCATACATTGTTAATGGACTGTTTCAGAAAAGGAAATGTTTGGCTTGAATCCTTGTTCTCTAAGTCAATGGTAAAGTGTTAAAACACAATCCTCTCAACACATGCTGTTCTTTTTGCTGAAGTGGCATTTTAGAAACAGCATTCTACTCTTGAGAGGGAAAAAATTCAATCCCAAAGTATTGTGTACACTGCTTTAAGGTATCCCTGTCCCAAGGTGTGACCACAGCTCACACAGACATAACCAGTTTAATAAAGTGGGGGCACCAGAAAAGGCACAGCTGTAGCCACTTAAGACCCAACCTGTTCAGGACAGTGGATAAGTGCTCAGCAGCTACAGCCTGGGCTGCCACAGGCACGATCCATCCCAATATACAGTCCAGCTGGATAAAAGCCTTGAGTGAGCTTTGCTGCAGACATACAAAAATGTTCTTATCATGCAGGCAGATAAGTGTGGATATATTGACTCCCATTGACATCAATAGCATCTAAGCAGGTACCAACACTTTCATCTGATTAGCAGAATCTTTACTTATCCAAGAAAGAAATATGTACCACACACTATGAACCTCTTCTCTCTGGAAGAAGCATCATATAGTTAATGTAACACCACCCTAAAATACATTTGTTTGTTGTGAGAACACTCTAGGAAATATCTTCCAGTTTGCCCACAGCAAGCATAAAAAGCCAAACAACCACCCACACTTCCAGTACAAGGGAAAACAAAAAAAAGTCAGCATCCTTCCCATTAGAGAATCTAGATGCTGGTTCTGCTGCAGGCTGACTCACCCAGAAGAAAAAGATCAGAAAGTTCATAGTGGTAAGAAAACAGGGGGTAAAAAAAAAAAGCAGCAGCTGCATCTACTTCAGGATGGTATTTGAAAGGTAAAAGGACCACGCAGAAGAGCTCTGCAGTTTGCTACTTCCAGTTCTCAGGCTTTGTCATCCAGCCACTCCTACCATACAGGCTGAAGAAGTCACTTTATCCCTAGAATTAGGAAGGGGAAACTACAGTAAACATTTTCAGAGACTGCCTATGTGAGCTTTAGCTCCAGATGCAGGCAACTAAATTTAGGCATTTAAAACCTCCTTACAGTCAGCAGAGGTAAGGCCAATTCAGCCAACAAGTCTAGTGAGTCGATCAGTTGTCCACCTCCCCTGCCCCACATACCTTCTCCCAAAGCAGAGGCTGTATGTGGTCATGCTCTGAATTCCACTGACTGTTTTGACCAGATCCCCACTGACTACAGTGGGAGCTTAGACACCTAGTACACACTCAGACACCTACATGCAGGAGCTAAATCTCACCTGTTGTGTCAGTTCCAAGAGACTGACCACCATACAAGGTAGTTGGGCTCACCTGTCAGAAGCCCAAAATGAGAGCAGTCACTTGAAGCTTAGTGTGAGGCTCTGTAGGTGCTGGAAAGAAGCAATATCACACCTATGCAATACTACATCTCCTGTTAGCAGCTGGATAGATGACTTTCAGGAACCATTTCTAGAGTTTTGAGCAATGCCAAAAACTTGACACATTCTTTAGCATTGTTTTTATGATTACCGTTGTTTCATACAGACTCCTCTCCCTATGTTTGTGCAAAAGAAAACATCCGCCCACAGTATATTACACCCTGATGAAAGGCCTCACCTCTTGCCATAACTCTAGAAAAGCTAGAGTGTTTTAGTACTGTTGAGTCTGAAGGCAATCCTATTCCACTGGAGTCTGCTATTTCCAATTTGCACTGTCCAAGAACCTGCAATTCAGGAGGTCCTCTAGAATCCAGCTGGGTCTACAGATTTCTCCCAGATACACAGAAGAGAACCACAGCTCATTTCATTGAGGGGAAACCTTCCCAAATCATTTGGAAATTTCTTAGAATTACAGGAGAGTCAACCAAAAAGCTCTACAACGGAGAACATAATCCTATGTTTAAAAAGGCTAGCGTCAAGACATTAAATAAGCTAAGGTTACTTCAGCATACTTGCAGTAAAGTGCAAAGCAGTTAGTTCCATATAAACAGCACGTTAAAATATCTATTGATAGGAAAGCAGTCCGCATTAACAGATAAATTCTTCATAAGCAGCACATTCTTTCACCCTGAGAACGTCTCAGGGATGTTTGACTATTGAATTAAAAAAATGGCTTCTCATTCAGGGTGAGATTCTTTCTCCAGAAAACTCAATAGCAAAAATCTTATGGACTTTAGTCAAGTCAATACCTCACTCTCCATTTCATCATTCTTATCCTGTGCCTGAAGTAGAGACAGATACTTTCCCACTGTCCAAACACCCAGGTTGTAATCAGTCAGGTTTTTCAAGTTTTAAGTCTCATTGCAAAAAAAATTAAAGTACAAGGACTCAATTAAACAGAGAGACAGATGTATTGTTATTCTCTCGTATATTTTTATTAAGTTCTGAGGCTGACTTACCTTCCAGGTATAAAGAATTTTTCCATTTCTTTCAACATTTACGACATAGAGCGCTGATGAATTCTCAGAAGTATCTGAAATGATAAGTATTAAAAGGCACAGGATTATGATTTGCGTTAGTTCATCATACAATTATGCACAATTAAAGCAAATATACTAAATACATTTTTACATATAAAGACTACTTATACATGCCAAAATTACTCCCTTTCTTGAAAGGGAGAGACTATTTCTTACACTATCATTTAATTCTGATATACCTCAAAACAAAATAGTTAAGGGGATTCAAAGCACACAGAAAAATATTTTTCTAAAACTCCTAAATCCTCATTATAACTATGATTCTAAATGGCCATTATTTTTCCTGATGAAAATGGAACGTGCTATTCTCTGTCTTCTATTTACAGAAAATAAAAATATTTGCATGTATCCGTCATACACAACACAGGACTCAAACAGTTAGGCAGTATCTCTGCACTCCAGTCCTCAGAACATTACAAAGAGGCAGAACTAGCATGATGAAAACTGTCACTTGTTCCCAGCTGCCTCTCCAGCATCACAAAGAAATGGCTGGAAATAAACTACATCTCCTGCACAGATTAGCTTTACAAAAAAACAAAATAAGAAACAAGACCCATGCAATTAAGCAGCATGCCTACAGATACCAGGAAATTAAGCAACACAAGACAAGATACAGTACAGTTTCAAACATGAAGGAAGACACGAATGAAAAAGTAGGGTTAAAAGGGAAACAGACGATCAGGAAGCTAGGATGAACATAGAAGGAGAAGAACACATCTGGATAAAGATGCACAAAATGAAAAATAAAGGGAAACACTGAGGTGGGGGGAGGAGAAAAAAAAAAAGTTGAACATCATATTTGAGATGACAAAAATGCATGCTTTCCTGATGCAGCTTTTCTGTTTTCTAATCACTGCAGCCACCAAAAGTTTGTTTATCTCAGATAGAACAGTGATTAAGGCAGGAATTTTTGTCCATAAGTTTGACAGCTGCATGCTTGGTCATAATTTTAAGATAAAGGTAACCTGTGGTTCAATAAATATGAAGAAAAAAATTCTCCACAGCTCTTGGCAATTTAGTCAAGTTTGACACTACTCTGCAGTTATCACAAAGCATTAATAGGAGGAAGAAATGTGAAACTTAGTTTCACAAAGTCAGATATTATAGGCTTGCTTGTAGAGCTTGTAGTGATAAAAACCTTTTTAAAAATATTATTAGAAGCAAATAATTCTACATTTTGTACTTTACTGTGAGAGGACAAGGGAAATTCTTATCCTACATTTAATAATGCACCACTTTCTACTGTTTTCACATCACTCAAAGTCTGCTATAGTACCACTATGTTAGGGACAGCCGCTGATGACAGAGAAAGTCTTAGATAACCATGATTCTGCTTTTCTTGTTGTGAAAAATTCATGGAATTTAGCTACCACATCAAACTTCCAAGACTAGTGCAACAGTCTCCAAACAAATTGCACTTTTCTCTTGTACAATACTTCCATAGAACAGAACTTGTCTAAAGCAAAGGGCCCACAAGAAACCTCCATGCCACTGAACTTCTCTATCGCCCGACACAGACACTCAAAAGTTTCATGTTACAGAGATGATTTTCATGTCCCTGATCACCCTCAGTGAGAATATGGAGCAAAAGAGGAACTGTACATCATCTCTGCCCTTGGAAAGTCCTGAGGTAAAACACTGGATATAGAATTACAACTTCTTCCTCTTCTCCATGGCTTAGACCTGCAGATGAAGGCCTGCAAAAAAAAAAAAATCCAACCTGCCTCCCCAGCAAGTAAGTCTGTTATCAACATAGCCAGGAGAATGCTCAGTTTGATTTCCTGAAGGCCCTTATACACAACTCATACAAAAATCAGTGGAATAAAGAGAACAAGGCTGGTTCTCTTCGCCTCCTGTCCCCCCCCCCCACCTTCATTGTAACTACTCCCAGCTCTCATGCCATGAGAAATTCTCACACACTATCTCATGCTTTCAAGTCAACAGGAAAGAAAATAATAAATAACTAACATCTGAAATCACGGACACAAAAACAGCATGAGTCCTAGAAATTACTTGCTTTCTGTGTGCATGAATATTTTTTTGAAGTTTAAATGAATCTTTACAAATTCCTACCTCCTGGCTTCATGCTCCATTAAAACCAAATCCACTAGAAGATCAACAATTTTGCAGTAGCCTAATGTATCATGTACTACACTAGGGGGGAAAAAAAGTCAATATACACAGGTAGAAATTGAAATGCAATGGAGCAATGTTAGTATTGGATCAGATGCCCCTTCCAACCTAAGTTATGCTGAGTCTATAATATCAGGTACATTGATTGTACAAAGAGTCTGTGTTACATTTTAAAAGCTTATAATGATTGCCCCTTTCCTACACACAATGGTCAGCAGCATTTCAATATCTTTATGGCATAAATCCCAGATGAAATGATTATGTGTGCAGAATTTCAGAATTTTATCTCCAGATACTTCAGTGGAGACTACACCATCCAACAGCTATTCAGTAAACTATCCAGTGTGTGTGAAATAATTTTAACAATGGATTTTGTAACTAATGAACTGGTAAAGAACTTTATTCACCAAAAGAGCTTATACTTTCTTTCTGATTTACATCCAACCAAGTCCTTATGAAACTATCTGATAGTAGCCTTTTAACGTGGGAAGCAAGTTAAATATTTGAGTTAATTAAAAGAAGTAAAAGGACTTGTGGCTTCAAGCTCATCACATGGTGCATCAACCACCATCTATTTCTACTAAAGTAATGCTTATTACATTATCTGCTTCTATTTTTCTAGACTAAGGTTTTCACCAGTTTTTGAAAAGCAGAACCAAGCCACCTGCCTTGCTGATGAATGAGAAAAAACAAAAGCAAAAAGACAAAACAAAAAACCACTGGGCCAAAAATACATTGGGGTAATTCTTTTTTTCCAACCACTACATCAAGTGCAAGTTAAGCCAGCTATCCCACACTGGTGCGGCATCTAGTGCTTCTTCTAATTTCAGTTAGCATTCGTGTAGACGAAACTGGGGCCTTTTTTTTTTCTCTCTCTCTCTCTCTCTCAGAAAGGGGAGTAGCGTGGGAGAGGAAAATATGCTAAAAGCCTTTTTGAAAAGAAAAATGCGACCTATGTGCGAAAAGGCGGCGGAAGAAGAAACAAGCTGCGAAAGGCGCGGCGCTCCGCAGCGCTCCCGGCGCGCGAGCTGCTCCGTGCAGCCCCCGGCGCGCGTGACCGCACCTGCGCGCGGGGCAGGGGGCGTTGAACGCCCCCGCCCCCCCGCCCCGCCGGCAGGCGCCGCCCAGCGACCAGGCCCCGGGGCCTCGTGCCCCGCCCGCCCGCCTGCAGCAGAAGGCAGCGGCGGGCCCAGCGGGGAAGGGGCGGCCGGGGGGACCCTCTCTGGCGCGGCCTGCCGGCGCTGCGCCACCCGGCACGGCGTTACCTAGAGCCGCGGCCCAGCCCCGCGCCGCCAGCCACGGGACCACGTCCCTCTGCAGGTCAAACTCGGCTACCAGGCGAAGCAGCATGGCGCCCGCCGCCCGGCCCCGGCCCGCAGAAGCGCCCGCCGCGGCCCCGCGCCACCCCGCCGCGCTCCGGCCGCGGAGAGGAGCCTGCGTTCCCCACCCCGCCGCACCGGCTGCCGCGAGGGGCAGCCGCCACGCGCCCGCCCCCGTCGCGCCGCCTCGCTGCCCATTGGGCGCGGCGGGTGTCAATCAGCCGGCGGCGGCGCGGAGTGGCCGGGCGCGCCCTCGCCTCCTCCGCAGGCCGCGGCATGCCCGGGCTGGGCGGGCTCGCGGCGCGTCCGTTAGTCCCGGGGGCGGTAACCGCCGCGCGTCTGCTTCTTCACGTCCCCGTCGCCGCAGAGCGGGGCCGTTCGCCCGCGGCTCCCTGGGCCCGGTGGGCTCCCGGGGGCTGCCTCGGGTTCGCGGCGCCGGGCTGTGTGCAGACACTTCCCTGTGTCCTCGCTTTGGGGTCCAGGTGGGCTCCAGGGCCCTGGTTTGCCCACCGGAGCTGCCGAGGTGAAGCGGATGCTCCTGAGCACGCTGGAAGCAATATTTACCCTTATTAAAAGCTTTGCTCAGAGAGTGACTCGGACTGTCTCATGCAGTCGCCCCTGGGGTCAAGCTTCAGTCACCCAGTAGCCATTGAATAATGGCCCAAATCATCTGTCATCATTCTCACGTTCAGTCAATGCCTAGAAGTGTTAGCTGTCTTCCAGAATTTCCGAAAGACTCACTCTTTTCCCTAATTGCACTTTCCATGACTGTTGAGTAGATTGAGTCTCCCTGTCCAAACCGCTTTGGCAGGCCACCCCTGAACTCAGGAGGACCTCTCAGACCAGGCCTGGCCTCATGCTGCTTTTTAGCTGTCTCTGCCTTCCAATAGCAAGGGGATAGCTCTTGGTGTGCTCTCTGATTTTTTATATTTTTTAGCTGTTGTAAAATGCTTGTAGCATTGGTCGATCCCAATCTATGGCTAGCTATAGCCTGCCTATAATTCCCATTTCCCTTATGACATGTGGTGCGTGATGTCAGCCAGGTAACAGTAGCATAGAAGTGGATCGGCTATATTAGCATACACCAAACTAGATGCACTCCAGGGACAGAACAGCTCGAGGCAGTTCTAAGAGGTAATATGGTACCAAGTTTTTTGCCTTCATCACTAAGCTTAGGAGCGATCAAAGACCTGATCAGAATCAGGTCACAAGGTCATACGTCTGCACAGCATGGATGTGAGGCAAGTTTGTAATCAAAATGCAAAGCAGATCTATGCTCTCCCTCAGGCTCAGTATTGTCAGCTCTTACAATTTTATCACAAGTTTCATAATCAGCATTCTTAAAGCTCCTTGGAGCAAGTGATTATGCAAGAATTTCAGCTTATGTTTTCACTGTTGTGAAATAAAGCTTGAAGATGGGAGTGGAATATTTGTTTCAGACTCAGAAGTAGAAAACAGAGATAAGGTCCCAAATGGATCCATTTTTTAGGAGGTGAGGTAGGGCTTATTCATAGTTGTGAATATTTGGGGTTGACACAACTAGAGGCAGGCAGAGGAAGGAAACTAAGCCAAAGAAATGGCTGATTCTCCAACTATGTGCAAAAAGGGAAATTTTCACATGGAAAAGACCTCCTGTGCCCAGAGCTGTAGAGTGCAGTTAAGGCCAGGATGAGGCCAACTGGCAGAATCTAACATTCACCTACCCTAAAGTAAAACAAAAAGAAATGTGGAATGGGAAGAGTCTACCATTAACAGCAGTCACTCCAAATACTGAAGGAAAAGAAGGAAAATAAAATATTGCTGCCCAGTTAGATGGTCCTGCATTTTGGAAAGGGATTCAACTTGTCACTGATCTTTTGTTTCAAAATTGACCATGGCTCTTATTACAGAGCCTCTTTTTCTTAAAAAAGAGTCCACATAATTGATGGATGAACTAGCTAAGGTGTACAGACTGAGAATCGTGATGCTGCTGTTCTTCTGAACTATCTTACACAGTATGTGAAAGGCTTTTCAGACAGTAGGAGCTGTATAGAGTTAAACAGAATAACTGCTGTGTTTGCCATAGAACTTAAGGTGGTTAACATGATTAAAGGAAATGGAAAATGTTCTTATATGGTGCGAGCTAGTGAGTAGCTGTGCAGCAAATGGGTTTTGAGGAGATGCCTATACTCATGGTGTGTGCATAGGATCCATTCCACAGTCCTTATTCAGGAAAACTGCTCTGAGAGTTTGTACAAGTAAAGACTTCACAATCAAGTACGTAGCAGGAAGAGCCTTTCTTGTTGAGGAAGCAGCTAACAACAAATTTCCCCTATGACTGTATTTTCACTGCAAAGGTCTCTACTCTTCATGATTTTTATGAAGAACATATTTGTATTATCTACCTAAAGTTAATAAATATGCTTTCCTGACACTCCTAGGATAGAGTGGGACCTAACCTCCATTGCATCATCCTGGGAACTTGGAAGCTTCTCTGATGTAAGTCCCTGAAGCCAAGGCAAGAGAAACTCTCTCAGAAGTTTCCCAGGCTGGTGTCTTTTCAGTGAGGAGAAGAAGGAAATAGTAGCTTGATAGATGAAGAGACTGGAGAAATAGAGGGAGAGATGAGGTGATACAATATATGATTATCACGGTTCAAAGATGTGGAAACATGAAAGTAGCAACTGAGTAGAGGTGGGGAAGACAGGACCAACAGGAGCTGAAGGAATTAATAGGCGCAAGTAGCCAGAATAGAAGGGAATGAGGAAGAGGGGATCTGGAAAGACAAAAGAAAGATTTATAACCTGTGTGGAACTGAAGTCAGTCTTCCCAGAATTAAAGTCAGGATTTCCAAGTTTCTGTGTTGTCCAGAAAATGATTGGAAATCTACTATTTTCCATATAAAAGACAAAATATTACCTCTGCCAGTTTATTCAGTTCAAGAAGTAAAGTAGTCTTTGTGACTCTTCAAGGTCCAACACTGCTGATGACCCTTGAGAGGTGCATGAGAATGCCATATGATCCCGTGGAGTAATTGTCTGTGTTTGTGTTCTTCCTAAAAAAATCATTTTTATATTATTATATATTAGAATGACACTAAAATCACTTTTGGTTCAGATAACAGTCTCATTTGTTATATCTTTCGTTTCTAAAACCATCATTTCTAATCCAACCTATGAACAAAATAAAAAGGGAATCTTAAGGAACAACCACTGTAAACTTCAAGACTGAATTATATTTCAAAGAGAACTAAATAAGGTTGTATAAAATATGTTTCTTCTGGCAGTTTCTTATTTTTGAGTGCTTGATGCTGTCATTTTAACTTACATTTATGATGTGTGTTAGAAATACATATACCTGCATTCAGCTGACAAAAATATATTTGAGAGAAAGCAAATTGTTTGCCTGCTTATTTGTCTGTTTATCTAATACAGAGGAAATATTTCCAATCAAATAAATGAGTTTTGTAAATGCAGAAAGTGTTTCAGTTTCTGAATTGATTAACCTTCACAATCAGAACTTTCTAAATATCATAGGAAACATCAGAAAATGCTGACAATTGATGTTAAAAAACTTAAAATGAAACTCAGAGTGCCTGCTTACTAACATGTACAAATTACCTCATCTTTCAAGAAACAAAGGCAGTTGCAGATTTAGATTTGTACAGTCTTCCTACATATTGGGGGGAGGGTGGGCAGAGGGGGCACAGAGGAAGCAAACTAAGGTGAAAATTTGCAAATAAGGAAAAACAGGACGCCCAAGGTAGTCTGCCCTCATCTCCAGTTTCCCTAACACCACCACAAAGACATAGCATTGCTTGAAGCTCTAGAAACTCCATTTCAGTATTTGTTCTTTATGTTGTCATGTAGAAAACTTAATCCATTCCTGCTCTTTCTCCTCAAGATAACACTGTCTCAGTGTTTGCTGCAGTAGCTGTCATCTGAATAGTGCCTGACAGTTTTAACTGGGATGGAGTTTCTTCCTTCTCTTCCTGTTTTTCCATTGTTTTTTCCTGATTTTATTTTCTTGCGTCCACCTTCAATGTTCAATGTTGAGATCCATTTCCTTCAAGAACATAAAAAGGTACTAAATATAGATTTAAAGCTCCTTATAAAATCTCATGATTCCCTGAGCTGATAGTCTGGCTGTACGCGTTACAGGCAATATTTACAGGCCCAATGATCCAGGTTGAATTCCTAGAAGCATGACACATTCCACAGAAACCACAAAACTGACTTATTCAGTGTGCTTCAAGTAATACCTCAGTAAAGTATGTAATAAAACCTCAATCCAGATACTTAAAATTAAAGGTTTGATGCAAAAGCCATAAGCGTCTAAAGAAAAACTCACATTTTCCTCATCAGGCTTTGAATTAAGGCAGAGGGCCTGATGTATTCTTGATACTGTATATCAGCTTTGCTAGATGGAGAGCAAAGCTTTTGGTTTAAAAAAAAGATACATATTCTTATCTTTGTCTAGTGAAATTATTGTTGTAATCCAGTTATTTCTTATCGTTTTTGACATTTGCTTCCTTTTTGCCTGCACTGTGAAACCAAATTGTGAATTTCACTTTCTTTTTATAGTGAGTTTCCCGTTCTGATTACTGTGCTAAGTTAGCTCGGGGTGCTGAAGCCGTGGGACTGAAGCTGTGTGTAGGCACTGGAGTTGATCCTGATGGAGCAAACTGCAGGATGGTGATGTGAAACTAAAGCTCTTAGAAAAAATTGACAAATTACATTTTTCTTTCTTTTCTTTCTTTTTTTTTTTTTCAGGACTCTGTTCCTGCCTTATTATTGGAAGGATCCCGCAGTCATTTTTGGCTGGAGTGGATCTTGAACTTAGTCTGGGTTGATAGGCATATCAGCAGAAGGGGACAGTGGCCCTACTGATCCTATTGTAACCAGCATTGGGATTTTCTACCACTAATAAAAATTCTTGTGCTAATTGCATGTGCCTTTCATCATTTTACAAAAAGTTCATGTTGCTGATATTAAAAATTATGCCATTTAACAAGTGTGGGGCTGATGAGGCTTTGACCCCCATTTTAGCATTAACTGATGTAACATACCTTTCGGCTTTATAAAAAGAACACAGTTTTGTTCATGTCTATCAACTAGGCTTGTAAATGAGGAGTATAAAACATACATAGAGCTGTAAATCACCCACGTGTTCTGTACCAGGAAATTATACATAAGACTTCTTATCTTAGTGACAACCACCAGAATGAATATCTGAAATAATTAATTAAACTTATGACAGCCTGGCATACGGTTCATAACTTCTTTTGAAAGTACTGTTTACTAAGGCCAACTTCTATTCCTGCCATTCTAAAACAGAGGATTTATTGTGATCTTGTCTAGACAGTTGTTTCTTTGAAGAACATTTTCAGCCACTCAAGGTTCACGAATAAACACAAAATATATAAATACATTCTTTTCCTCAATGAGATGGTCGATATGTTTATTAAATCCTCTAAAAAATGCAAATAAGTTAAACTACAAATCAGTAATATGGTGGTAAAAATAAAGGTTGTGCTACAAGGGTGATAGAGAAAAATATCTTTATTTCAAGGTGTGAGAATAAAATTTCATTCAATATCTTTAATCACAAAATATCTATATAAATCAAGGTAGTTTCACTGAAGTCAGTCAGCATTCTGTTAAAGGTTCTGGTGCCTCATGGATGTGTTTTTCTATACTTTATTAATAATTAATCATAGGAAATAGTCTTTTAATTACTAACAAAAAAATTATATCTTGCTATTCATGCCCATGCTGAACAGTGCCTTATTCTTTAAATAGTTTCATTGAAGTCCATTACGTGGTCAAGTCAATAACATTGTTCAAGTCAATGAGTCAAGTCAACTGCTAAAAGAACTAAGGTATTCCTCAAAATGAGGGAGGGAACAGAATAGGACCTAAAGAAATCTGTGACTGTATTCCAAGTGGCCTTTTTATTTCTGCCAGTTCTCTCTCCATGGTCCAGTCTCTGAGAGTCCTTTGTTCTTTTCGCCGAATAACCCCTACTAGCGTTGATGAAAGCTCTGTGAACACACATTGTCTCTACAGCTGTTGAAGGAACTATTTGCTCTGTGTTTATTCTTCCAGCTACGGTCTCATTAAGACTAGTCAGTACAGTTTAGTGTTTAGAAACTTGCTCTTTTTTCCTTTGTGATCTTTTAGTTTTGACTTCATTTTTCTTGTAAGAGGATGATATCAGTACTCTGAAGCAGATTCACTACTATTTTAGATATAATAATGTATTTTATCAGCAGATCAGTTTCAATTTACTTCACTTTTTATGTGTGTTTATATTAATATCCTTGTAGTTTTTAATTTAAAAATAATATAAAATACAAGAATACTTAGACAAATGCTTGCTACCAAAATGCAAGGCTACAACACAGTATGGAGTGGAGACGGGGGCAGGACAGGATGAACACATCAGTTGAATTGCATCTCATTGAAGTTCAGCCATCTTAAAAATAGGCTTTTAGTGTGAGCTCTTTGTCTAGGCTCCTTCTAGTTAATGAAGAAAGGTAAGAACTTCAGAGGGCAATTGATTCAACATGTTTTAGGCACTGATTTTTTAGGCTGCATTAAATCCAATGCAAGGTGAATGCTGGGCCTGAGTCCTCTCCCTTCTGCAGTCCTGCCTGTCGGGAAAGTGCAGATGGAGGCCTGAGAGAAGTGGGACTGTCCCTTTTGCTCCCTGCCTGCACTTCCGTCACATGAAGCATAATGTGAAAGTGGAGCCAGCGGGTGTGGTTTGATGAGCAGCTGATCTAACCGCTTGTGGCTGTAGGAAGGATGGTCCCAGGCTTCCCTCCCTCCTCTTTCTTTTCTCCTTGCCATCCTCCCCAGATCATCTTGCTTCTTCGTTTGTCAGCTTTGCTGCACATCTGACACCTCTGCAACCCAGCTCTCCTTACTAACCTGCTAAAATCTATTTACTTTTTTAAGAGTCTCATTTTCTGCCAGGTTAGTAAGGTGAACCAAGTCACACAAGGCTTTAGCCAGTGCCATAGCCATTGCAAAGAGAAGTAGCAGTAGCGTGCAGCTGGGAGCAGTGAGGGGAGCAGAGGGAGAGAGGAAGATCTGCCGTAATGGAAGCAGTGAACTGTTATTCCGTCACAGCCCATTCAGTGCCTTTGGCTATAGTTTGACAAACACTTCACTAAGTGGTTGAAAGAAGTGTTCAGTCATTTTTGCCCACCATTGCTCCTGTCTGTTGTCCAGTCACCACTAGCATAGTTTCCAGATCAGAGATCTGATCCAGCTGAAAAATAACTTTGAGGGGAGAAAGGAGAAGGTAGCAGGGCTTGTTTTCAGCTCCCCATCAATTTTACCAAGCACTTGTGCCAACAGGAATGAGGAGATTCTAGGAAGGTGGGAAGAAGCCAGTAGCGCTGGCCAAAGGGCCCTGGGGAAACCACTTCTGTCAGTGGTGGTGCTCATTTAGGCCAGTTTAAAGTTTCTTCCAAGCTACAGCCTGAGCATGGGGTTATTTGTCCCTGGAGGCATCCGCTTCTCTCAGCTTACTATAAAAGGAGTCTAGGTATTAGCTCTTGGCTGATATGTTAGGTGAATAAATCCCATTCTTAGAATCATTTGCCTGATTTCCTGTTTCCTTTGGAATCAATAGAAACTACGAGTTTTTAGTACCTCATTTGTATGTCATAACAACCAATCCTTTGATAAAGTACATTTTAAATACATTCAAATTCTACTTTCAAAATTTGATTACATTTCCCTGGCATATCCTAAAAATATCTTTTATTTATTATATGTGTTAGTTCCAAACAAATGTCCCATTAATAAGCAGAGAGGGTCGGGTAGGTGTACTTCATTAGTCACGCAGTGGTTTCTTTTTCCAAAATACTTTCAGAATTCAATCTGACCTCTTCTAACAATGAACTATTTATAGGATTCGTAAGGGCCTTATCCTCCAGCCCTGACTCAGCCAAAACTCACCATTGACCTTGACCTCCAGCAGTCTATTCTTATAGCCTTACTCATGTGAGGCGCTTTTATTCACTGACCTGACTTGGGAAATGTATTCTCATGAGTCTGGTTTTGTAGGCTTGGTTCCCAGCTCAGTGGGACTTAGTAAATGTCACAGAATCAAGTCATAAGGATGCATGTATTATTTTTACAATGTTATGAATACAAAACCAAGGGAAAAATATACAGCTAAGTTCTGCTTTCAGTACCACAATGATAAACTGAGTGTAATTACATTAGGTTTATATAGCTACAGATGAAAGCATTGAATTCTCCTTATTTTGGAAGAGCATGCATAGATTTTCAGAAGAAAGCAGTTACTAAGTTCTAAATCATAACAATTATTACTAAAGAAAGTAAAATTTTTTTTTGTCAACAAAGCAATTAACTTTTTTAGTGGAATACTGTCAGGTAATTGCACTAGTTTGATAAGACAATGGCAAATTATATTCTTTGATGTCTTAATGAGATTATTCTCACCTGTTGGGAACAACCGAATCTTCTGAAGAGTTTGAAAGTTAATTTTAATTGTGGACATGCATAAAAGCGTATAGATATAACTGTTTAAAAGTACTGTATAATCATGAATTAACCTGTCAATCAAAAATAGCATTGTTGGAATATTAGTATCATACTGAGTTAGCTCGGTTATCTAGCTACTCTGCTATCTTAGCTATGGGTACTATTAGATGTTACATAAGAAGATGCAAGGAATGCCTAGTATGCAGAAAAAACCCTTGATCTATTACTTTCACTTATTAGTGAGCATTGCGGTCCCTCATAATTTTCTATTTTTCACTCTGATATATGCTGAAATTCTTCTAGAAGCTAATGTCTTGTCATAATTGGAGCAAGATGTTTTGTCTATGTCAAAAAATACTCTCATCAATCTACTATCTTTCATCTTGTTTGAATGACTCTTTCTATTATAAAAGCTTATAAATAGATATACTTGATATAACTTTTTTCCAACATAAATTATTTTACAGATCTTTTTTCATTTCCTTTCATATTGTCTCCTTTGAAAATGGAAGAGTCCAGCTTTTTAGGAGCTCTTGTAAGTTCCCAGTACTGTTTGCGTTCACATCTGCACAACTTCTTTGTATCTCCCTATATTTTATTGTCCTCATGATAAGTGTATATTTATTACATATTTGAATGACATATCATCAGTAAATTATATGGTGGTCTTTTGTAGCTTCTGTATTTTATTTGTTCTTTTGAATACCAGTGTGCAATGAACAGGTGTCTTCAGTTATGTGTCTGCTATGATGCCTAGGCCTTTTTCTTGAGAAGTTACCATAAAGGTAGAATCAGTTATGTTTATGAGTAGTTGAAGGAATTCCTTCCAGTTGGCATTGTCCTGAATTTATCAACATGTAGTTTCATCTGTCTGTATGGCTTGTTGGCCTAGTTTTACCAGCCTTTGGAACTTTTTGTGTTCTTTTATAATTTTAATTAACTTTGTAAACATTTTTGGTAATCTGCAAATGTTGCCAATTTATCTCATGCTTTTCCAGGTATTCTAAAGTATAAATAGATACTTCTCCAAAACCAAGTTCTTGCATTTCATTCTACCGTAGTTGCCTTCCTTTGTGTACTTAGCGGGATGTACTCGATCACTGTGATAGGAGTGCAACTTCATCAAGATTTAGACGTACATAATTTAGCATCCTTCTCCCTCTTGTTTCTTTTTCAGGTTTCTCCACACCTTCAGTGTGATTGCCACAACTCACTTTTAGAAAGAAATCTTGGAGACACATACGTCTTTCCTTACTTCTGAAGACCCACAAATAATAGGGCACAGGCAGAAAGGAGTAGCTCCTTACCAGCCATGCTGAAAGCTGAGGCTCAGCTTTTTTTCTCTCCCAAGACCAGGCCATGGCCACAGTGGAAAGCAGACCATGTCTATCCTAACTATCCCATAACTGTCATCAGAGGGGACAGGGGGCACTTTGTTACAGGGCCCCAGGACAATTCTCGTCAGCTAATGTCTAGCGAGTTCCATACCCACGAGCAGTACCTGAAGGACACTTGCTTACTTATCAGGCTCCACATATATAAACACTACTCTTAGGTCTGGGTTCAGCTCTTGTATCCATTCCAGCTCCTTCATGTAGTCCTCAGGCCTAATGACAAAGGCCATCATGCCTAGTGCCTTAGAAGCATATGGCCTGGACTCTCACCAAGAGCCCTTTTTCCTTTCTGGGCCACTGGCTCCTCATTCCACCACAAATGGCACCTGTCTCAAACCAAGGAATGCTACAGCTCGGCTGGATTCTGCCCCTTTCCACATCACTACTTCATTTCTTCAGTTGCTCTTGTCATGACAGAAATACAGAAATAATAAATGTATTTAAACTGCATATGGGTGTTTCAGTGCCTTTCTAGCCTATCTCTACATGTGGTGAATTCCAAAATCTTCTGAGAAAGGTGCAAGAAGCCCTGCAGTCATCCAATACAGATATTCTGCACTTGTCTTGGATGTTAGGTTTCATCTTGATCTCTAATAGTCAGAGATTTATTTATGGCTCAAAGTCTAATATTTAATATTACATAATATTCAGATTAATTAGAACTCTGCATATTCTTGTAATTCATAAAAATGTTTAATTCCTTTTTAAATTTGGCCTCAATGATTTTTTTATCAGTGAGATCCACAGTCTAGTTATGTAGTACATAGAGTACATGAGAAAAGTAAGAAAGAGAATTATTTAAGAAACTGCCATCATTTAATTATTTTGAATTAAATTCAAACTCCTGCTCCATCTTCCCTGTAGCACTCTTTAAATCTTCTGTGCTCTTTTCTAAGGTAAACACAATTAATCCTTTAAACTTGTCTTCGGACAAGATGCTTTCCATGCTCTGGATCATTCTTATAGCTTTTTCTGAATCTCTTTTAAAGAGGGTCTTTGTCAAGCTTTCTTTAAGAAACAGAAATAAACTATATGCATTTATTCTATTTCATCATCACACTCAGGTGCTAAGAAGCATGGTTTTCCTTTACATAGGCAGAGCTGTTTTTCATATCATGCTCATCTAGACCTTTTATAAGTCTGTCATTAGATAATGTGTCAGCCACGCTACCTTGTAATAAAGGTCCTAGGATTCTTCTTTAGTGTTAGTTTTATAGATAACCTACAAACTTCTGATACTGTTAGATGATTAGATGATTTAAATGAGAAAGTTTGTGTTTTAGCACATGAGCTGTTTCATTCTTTTGTGTATGATTGGATATATCCTGCCTGTTTCTGATTTTGAGTCTATCAGTTTGCATCAGCATATATGCTATTTACTCTGTAATTCTTATGCTGTTGTCTTATTGTTATTGCATGGAAAATACGATTTTTAACAAATTTTCTTTGCTGGAAAAAAGCTAAGTGGGGGTGATTGTTTTGCATAAAACTTCAGATCAACTATATTAGGTCACATCAGAGGTCCATCTAACTAGCATCTTTTCTCTGACAGTGGCCAGTAATGGATGAAAGGGAAAGCATGTATAAAAACAAATAAGATGGTATTTCCTTCAGTTGTAGCTCTTCCAGATTATAAAAATCAGGGGTCAAGACACATCTGTAACCTCTTTATTCTTTTGGCATCCAAAAAATCCTGTGACAATTAGTTTCACTGTTTAGCAAATGTGGAAAAAATACTTCCCTGTATTTAATTCTGCTGTTTGATTATTCAGCTTGATGTACTCTAGTTTTTATGTTAAGAAAAAATAATGCATAATCATTCTCTAGCCAGGATTTTATAAACATTTATTATGTTTTCCTTCCCTATGATCTTTCTTCTAAGCTGAGGAGTGTATTTAACATCTCTTCATATAGAATCACATCTCTTCATATAGAATCTATGTGCTACCTCTTATCACTATTATTACACTTCTCTGTGTTTTTCTGTGACTACATATTATATTTGAAATGGGATACAGAGCCTTTTTTCTTTGTAATTGTTGCTTTTATTTCACTGGGTGTCTCATGGATCCATAATTTGTATCTTTAACATTGTAATATGATTTCCTGTAATGTGTCTTATGTCCTTGGTTATTTGCTTGCCAAATTCTCTCCTAGGTCTCCTAATTTCCATTTCCCCCTTTAGTTTCTGTAAGTATCTTTTATCAAGGCGTGTAAATGAGTGGTTTGATTTTCACACAAAACCCATCTAATGTTTATTGTCAGCTGTGGTTCACACATTGCTTTTTGTTCATTGCTGTGTTCGTGTCAGGGCTGACTTTAGGCATAGGGTGGCAGGCTGGCCGGGACACCAAAATCGCTGTAGACCCTACTTGTTATCATCTACTCTGAAGGCCTCGGACTATCAAGATGAACTGACTCCCAGCCCCAACAACATGACACCCCTACCTGCCATGCCCAATTTCTTCCCTGCTTCGAGCCCAGGAGAAGGATCCTGCCCACCCAGCACAGCAGCGCCGCCCAGCTGTAGCAGGTTTTGCATGTTCACCCGTGTCGCCTAGAGACAGGTACAGGGTGGTGCTGGGCACACAAGCAGTGGGACCATGGATGCCTGGTTTGGGGAACAAGAATCCTCGTTCGTATTGATGTTCTGAATCATTCAAGGGTCTCAAATTAGATGGTCTGAACGGCTTTTTGGACTGAGAGAGCCTGAAGAGACTAGCTAATGACTTACAAGTTCCATATTGTGCTGAGTGAATGCTTCTCCACGATTTTATTTGAACTCCACAAAGAATAGTCTTGAGTGGTGTTCTCTGGCTGGAAAAAAACATCAAAAATGTAAATATGGCTTAGAAAAGCAGTGAATTATTCAGAACTAAAAGCACTGAAGAATTCCTTAATTCTGACGATGGGATTATCACATGACTTCACTCTCAAGTGGAGTTACAGTTTAAGTAACTTAAGGACACGTAGCTATTTTACTTCATTGTATTTCTACTATATCTAACCTGAACTATGAATATTCTGGGCTTAAAAAACTTTTCTATGTGTTAGTTACCACATCTTTATTCTTTATTCTACACTTTAATTACTGGTACATACTCTCAGTGCTAACTATATCTTTTCTATTTAGACATCAGTGACATCACTGGCATTCCTTCTTCCAAGAAATCAAGATATGGTAGTTAAAAAAAAAGTGATAATTTTCAAAACCTATCTATCACTATTAGTCTCCTTTTCTCAAAAATAGTACATCTGGCTGTCAAATATTAAGGTCAGTTTTATAAGTCATTTTAAATATTGATACATCTGAAATTGCCTGAACTAAAGCCAGTGAAGTTAGTGGAAAAGTGGAAAGTAATATAGCTTACTGCTGATCTGCTTTTCATTATATCTGGAAAGTTTGGAAGTTGTTTAATATATGGAAAGTTTGTAAAACAGGGACCTTTCTTAAAATCTAGCTGGACTTAGAAAATTTGCTATTGTCTCCACAAAGCAACCTGTTGAGGTAATTGCCAGGGTCACCAAGGAAGCTTGGCAGCATCCTGCAGAGCCACACTTCCACCTCACTGATGGTGCTTTGCTCATGCATTTGAGAAATGATTTGAGAATAAGCATATGGATATCTAGCCAGTTGCACATTTTGCGCCCTTCGAAGTTCTCAGACGAGTAAGAAGCTAAATCATGAACAGTACATTTCAAACCCATAAAACCCATAGAGATGGGATCCCCACAGCATCGTGTCCCCCCCACCGTAGAGAGAAGAGAGATGTATTTGCAAAGATCCTTTCAATGCTTCCATTTTAGATGCACAAGTCAGTAATGCTGCAACTTCTCCAGCACACCTACATAGGCTCTTTGAGCATGCACTGTAGTTCTTACTTGTAGACAACCAGTGGGAGTACATATGTTTCTTTGGACTGCAAACACTGTAAAAGTGGTTCTACTTGTGCCTCTCAGCTTTTTCAGTCCTGCAGCCCTACTGTTAGGATTGCTCTCTGAGCAGTAATGGTTGCCACAGGCAAGGGAAGCTTTCTGAAACATGGTGTTGTTCCTGGAATGCCAGTTTTGACAGGGTAGGCTGGCCCTTTAACACGAAATGCCACTAATTCACTTTTAAGGCCTGGATGCACATAATTTGGAATAAATATGTGACTACTTTGGAGAGTGGAATGAGAGTCATCCCTATGATTTAAGGGGATCAGTACAAGGCTGGAAGTCTTTGTCTTCTCCAGCGGAGGCTACAAAGGAAATTTTCAAAACATAGCCAGAGGTAGATGAAAACAACCAAGTTGTTGAGAATTACCTAAGAAACTAAACTTGTGAAAGAGTTTAGCCAATGGAGGAAAAAGAGAAAGAGTTGTTCTCTCACAGGTGCTTTTTCAATGTCAGTCCTGTAATACAAAGTCATGAAGTCATGTGTAGTAATGATGAACTGAACTAGCAAGCTGATTGCACCCAAGAGCTGGGCTTGCTGCTGTACTAAATTGGACTTAATATTCTGCAAAGCTTGAATTATCTTCATAAATGCGGGGTAAACAGGCTATCTTATTCTTAAAGGGTTGTTGGGGTTGGACTAGATGGAAATACAAACATTGCTGAAGCAGAAAAGGAATTGTAGTTGGCCCTGCAAGATAAAGCAGCCAATGTTAGCACAAATGTGCACATATAAAGCAGGTACCATTTTTCCTTGAAACAGGATATCTTTGAAATGTACTTAACAAATAGATACATTAAGGTCCATAAGGAACACATGATGGTGCATCTTCTATTTTTATTTCCCCAACAGTGAAGGCAATGTCTTAGTAACTTAATCGGCTTATTGGTCTCAGACTGTCCCAGATGCTAGATTCATATTTAAACTGTTGTTATCTCACAAGCATATCGCTGAAGCTAGTAGGAGTTACATTTTATAGCGTACATTTTAAGCAGTGTAATCAGATCTTTGGTTAGGCTTCCACCTTTCCCAGCCCTCCGGACTACAGGATAAGTGCAGAGGGAATTAGAGGCAGGTAGAGATTAAAATCTTGGAAATGCAACTAATAAATATAAAAGCTGGGAAAAAATTCAGTGCAACATAAAAATAAATCTGCATGATTACTGTAGCATCTTTAAACTTTCTTTTTTAATTGAAATGGTTCCAGAATTAAAGTCACTTAGGGCTTGTTTCCAGGACAGGCTGACTGGAAAATGTTTCAGTTTCAATGAACCAGTGTTTGGTTTAGTCTAAAACTGGTAAGACGTGAAAAACTTCAACAAAACCTCACTTAAATATAGTAATGTCCAATTTTGGTAATGTAACATGTATAAACAAGATGTCCATCAATTTAGTTGGCAATTTTGAAAGATTTCCACTAAATACCCTGCAATCTTCTGAAGCATTTGGAAACCACAAATACTATGCAGTTATTTTGTCTGCTATTTAGAGAATAAATGTAGCTTGCTTTCTACTGTTATTTTATGCTAGTATTTTTTATTGCTGCTCCACTCTGGTTGGTGTAGTAAAGCCTCTGCTCAGAGCTTGGCCAGAGTCTTTTATCCTGTTGGCCAGTCTTTGCGCCTTTGCCCTGCACTGGTGATTTACTGCTGTGAAATAAGAACATCATTTGGTTTTGGTATGGACCAGAACGTAATGCAATGTTTGTAACATTTGCATTGCATTTACATATTTCAGATTATACTTATGGGAAAACTATAGGTGTACATTTGAAAATCAGCTATTAGCTATCCAGAGACTAGCTAGAAAGGCAATTTTACTGGTGGGAATAAAATCAGGAGATTTAAGAGGAACATTAGTCAAGCTGACTTGCTGCATTTTTTTTCTTTCCTTTAATGCATTAATGCATTAGAATGACTGAAACGAACTTTGCAGACTTTTCAAACACAGCATTTTAATTTGAGTTTCTAATTTTACAATACTAGATGGCCAAGATTGTATTCAACTCAGAGGCTGGATTTTTACAGGCAAATGTAATTTGTACCACCAAAAATCCATGTGAAAACTTAGGTTACTAATTTGCAAAAACTGAAGAAAGCAAAAGACAAGTTTCTACACATCAAAGGAGTAACACCTGCAAAAGATTTGGTTCAGAGGCTGGGTTTGGCTAACCAAAGGATTTACCCTCTCTGAAGGGGTGATGCAGACAGATGACGGCAGTAGGGCAGCACTTTTCCTGTTCTGTTCATTTTAACTAGTTTTTTTACCAGAACCGCAAGCAGTCAGCCATAAGAGTGGACAAAACAGAAATGTGTTGATCTAATGTTTATACAGTAAAAAAACCAAGCCTTTCAGCCTTTCTCTCCCACTTTGTCAATTCTTCTAAAGCCTTGCAAAGACAGGGTAACGTGCAATGTGTTTAATTTACAATAAAATGTTCCCAGAGAAAATTCTAAGGGCATAAGCCACATTTCTGAAAATTGCAACGACTTGAATGACCTCTTGTTCTGACAACTGCAATTTTAAGCCTCTGCTTCTCAGATCTGTAATCAAGATAGGGAAGAAGAAACAGTGCTGTGGGTAACACAGACACGACTGGATTGCATCAGAACATGGAATTTGCTTTTTTGGCTGACCTAATATAATATGCAATTTGGGGATAAAAAGTATTAAGAAAACTGTAAGTACATTTCCTTTCTCTTGAATTTATTCAACTGTATAATGGTTTTAAGCTAGTCATTTGCTTTCAGGATGGTTTGTACTGCACCAGCCTAGAACCCTTGCAATCAAATCCCTTATAGCACTGTAGTACTGAGAAGCTAAATGGGATTTCAGGAGGTCGAATGGACCATCCACCTGCACTGAGGCCTAGGCCGTCTTCATTAAAAGTGGGTCTGTTCTTAAAACCTCCAGGTTCTTAAACCCTTCCTTGTCTACAGCCTCCCTAGCTTACCTATTCCAGGGGTTAACGATCCTTTAAGTTGGAAAGCATTTTCCTAACGTCTATGCTAAACCTCCCTTGCTAGAAATTACACCAGTTATGCTTGGTTTTATTTTCATGGCCATGGCTCTTCATTTAAGGAGAGATTGTTTCATAAAAAAAAATTAAACTAATTAAATGTATTTTTATATGATAAAATGCAGTAATTCTGGTAGGATGAGGATTTGCTGTATCAAACCTAGTTAGCAGTCTGTAGGCTCAATGTCCTTTCTCTGTGACAGTCTACAAATGTTGCTTTGAAATAACAGAAACCTCCCTTTTACTGCACGAATGTGTGCCTATATCTACAGGCACTGGTGCAGCAATAAACAAATCCTGTAACATCTTGCCCTGCTCTAAATTTGCACGCTTGTAGGGCCAGCATAGTAAGGACCCTGGATGTCAGCAAATATCTGTGTTCGGAGAATTTGGCTCCGATTTAAATATTATCCCGCGTACACGGTAGCCCTTTGCGCAGGATTCACCTAAAAATGAGCTAGAGCAGTCAAGCTTGCATTGCTTAAGACTGTGGAAACCTGTAAGACCATACGAGGGGCTTCGTAGGTCAGGGCAGAATGTGATTCAGTCTCTTAACCTCTTTCAAATATCCATAAACACTAAAGCCAAATTACATTATCAGGTAAATCCAGGGGAACTGAGTTCTGCTGAGTTAATCCTGAGTAAAACTGCTGCCCATAAAGACCAGTTTGACCTCAATGTGTATGACAGGATTAATCAATTTAAAATGTTTATGGTATTTCAGAAATACAAAATGGTGTGTAAGTGGTAAATATTGATTTTTATTTTTTTTACAGATACATCTCTGCATAGTCTGGCTTCTAGTTGTTAGGAGTTCTTGACTGGATCAAGAACTGGCAAAAAGTGTTTCCTTCACCAAGACCAAGATCTCCTCTCATCATGAACTACAAACAGCGGAGCTGAACAGTGGTTTTAATCATGCTGCTTTTCATCCTGGCTCCGTAGTCTGAACCTAGTGCAGGCATCCAGGATCATCAAAGCTAGGGAACAGCTCAGCAGAAATAGGACTAACTCTGAGAAATACCAGGCACATTTCAGCAGGTCCCTCTGCACCGGTCCCCCTGCTGGCTTTGGCTCAGGTTTATCAGGCATGCAGGCTGCACAGTGGATTTGTGGCCTGCAGAGGGGCATTTATGGGGCTCACCTAACAAATTCAGACTGTCCAGAACTTCAGTGCTCATTGAACATGAGGAATTTTTTTCACTCCATACTTATGGGAAATCCCCACTGTGAACCATTTATTCTCAACAGTAAACCAGATTCAGCCCATCTTATTCAATTTGCAAAAAGACCGGGGATCTCCAAAGTGTGAGTATTCCTGTCTGCCTTTAGGGCTCATGACAATGACAATGACACCTTTATACCACATCTGTACCAATACCATTTAACTGTTTAAATGCTGGCCAGACTGTACCCTCGGTCTTCCTACAAATCATCCTCTGGCATTAATTGGGATGTGGACAGCACAGGTGTAAAGTGCAGGATTGAAAGCTCGGTGTTCCCTTAGCCTTTCTGCAGCTCCAGAGATCCCTGCTCAGATGCAACATAGCATTCCCAACTGTGAACTGGTGCTGTTACCTTTCCTGAAGGGCTATCACCCAGGCAACACAGTTTTATTCACTGGTTATAAGCGTGATACAAGCCTAAGTATTCTATTTAAAATTCAGTGGGATTTTTCCAGAAAATTCAAAGTAAGTACATGTTTCCATGTGGGTCATAAGAAAAGAAACACAGCAAAAATGGAAATAGCTCCACATCTTGCATTTAATACTATAATGAAAAAACTGGGTACTCAGTTTCCCAGTATAACTTCTCAGTGCTGATATTCAGGCAAACAAGCTACTGCTTAGAGTGCTAATGCGTCTTTTGCTGTGACTTGTAAGACATGTTTCAATGTTTTATGATATTCTTTTGTACATGAAATAGCAATCTATTGCCTGCATAAGATTACGTTTTCAAATGCAGTCCTTTCAATTTATGCGCTACTGTTCTTGCAACTTGAATTGCATATAAAAATTAGTATGAAATTTTGCATTGTAAATCGGCTTTTAATGTGCAAATTATAGTGCATACATGAAAGTTATGAGTCAAAACATTGGGAAAATAGACATGTAAAATCCATTTTTAGAAAAAATGAACTGATAAGGAGTTATGTGGAATATGCAAAAATGCGTAAGAAAAGGAGAAAGGGTAGATAAAATGCCATCCTTGACATTTTCGTCACTGCTCATTTACATTTTTCTGCAAGTGAAATCTATTACAAGTCTAATAAAATGCCAGATCTGCCTTTTTTCCCCCCTTACTTTTAAGCAGCATTTTTAATGGTTTAAGTTAGAAATTTGCTATCTAGTGAAGAATTGGTCTTCTGTAGTCCTAACTTTAAGCTGTTCATTTCAAGGAAGGTTTTCCAGAGAAAAGACTTTGGAATTTTGCTCTTCTAGAATATGGCATAGAATTCATGGAAAAATTCATACTGATTGAAATGGGCTTTGCTTTTCAAAACAAGGTAGCAATGAGGTGATATAGCTTTATTTTGTGCTCACTGCAGTCAGTAGGAAATCTTCTACTGATATTAACAGAACAGGATCAACCTCACAGGGAACATTATAACAAGCAGTAAGCATTTTTTGCAGCAGAGTCTCAATTGCAAACATTTCTTTGGATCAAATATAGGCACCAAATAATCTAAATGCATTAGATCTCTTTGGAATTGAAAAGACATTCAAGTGGGTTTTGAATTAGTTTCAAAGGGCCTTCAAGCCCATCTCTACAGCTAATCTTTTCTTTGGAGCTCTGAAAATGCATTGTATTATTTTTTTCATTAAAGTTCTCTTGACTTACTGTGCATACAATACAAAAAATTAAAAGATATTTTAATAACAGTTACACCTGTCTGAATGATAATCATATATTAATAATCTCCTTAATTACTTTTATAATTGATAGAGGCTAAGGAAATGAAGCCTTCCAGGTGCTGTTTTAAAACATAGAAAGGCCATGTGAGTAAATTGGTAGAAACTGTACAGAATAATAGAATAAGCAAACACTGGCTAAGACTATATATTGAAGAAGAATCAACACAACTTTTGTAGGCGAAGTGATATCTCACAAATTTATTAGAGATGTTTGGAGGTCAAATTGGCAAGAGTCATCCAGTACTTACAGTATACTTATGTTTTCAAAAAGATTTTTAAAAGTTGCAGTCTCTCACCAAAGTCTTTGAAAGAAATGGATATATCAGAATAAAAGAGAAAGTTCTGTTCAGAGTTCTTGGCTTCACAGTGCAGGATGTTAGGAGCAGTCTCTTGAAAGTATCTGTACCAAGACATATCCATAAACTATTCACAAATAATCTTGGAAAGACAGAGAAGATCCAGGTGATAAAGTCTGAAAATGGTGTGGAACTAGTTTAGGCAGTCAAGTCTAAAGATGATAGCAGAAAACTGCAAATACTGAGTGGCTAGAATAGCTTCCACAGTAAGAAAGACAAAGTAGATTAGGACTCATCAGCTTACAAAAGAAAATTTAAGGAGGGATTTGAGAGAGAGCTCTAAACTCATGAATGTCATGGGGACTTCATCACTTTCCATGATACAAGGAATTAGAAGGAATCAAATGAATTCCTATCAGGAAAGTTTTAAAATGAACAGAAGAGTGTACTTTTTCGTTTTACATATAACTACAGTGTGGAACTCAATACCACAGGCTGTTTTGGACATGCAAAATACAGTTTCAAGAACAGGAGGTGACACGGAGATTGTTTGGTAGCTATTGTACGGGGTGGTCACTGTACAGACTCTGGCTCAGGATCTCCCTCAGCTGCTCTTGTGCTTAGGCCTGTGGAGGACCACAGATGTCCACCAAAGAGGTGTCATCTCTTATATCCTTTCCTTCAGCATCTGCTGCTGGCCACTTTTAGAGACAGGCTACTACAGGGGTCCATGGACCCAGATGGATCCTGATCTGACCCACTGTGGCAGTTCCTACAAAAAATGTAATATTTTCTTCATTGAAATTTTAAAAAGAAACACAATTTTTATAATTAAATTTAATATGTGTTGCTAAAATTCACTCTTTGACCTCTGAGTGCACCAAGTACCAGTACAAAAAGTAAAAGGCATAAAACTAGATAAATTGTTAGTGTTAGGAATTCTTAGTGAAGATTGATCATTAACTGACCGTTATGTTGAGAGGCCGTTAGCTATAGTACTGCCTACCTGTTGAATTTGAGGAAAGAAGGAAATGGGGAAGGAGTTTCATGTATGTTGCTAGTAGTTACATGCACATTAACGTATATCAGGTGCATTCAACAGACCTATACTTTCTATATTTAAACTGAATTCCTAATAAATCCTTAGAATTTGATCCTGTTTCCACTCACATTGTTGGAAAAACTCCTTTTCTATTGAACTGTTTCTCTGAGCAGCAAAATTGACCTGAAAGTATTCTCTCTACCTATCACAAACAATTGTTTAAAAATATATAAAGTAAGAAGTACTGACTTTTTAAAGCTAGAGTCATGCTTCTTTCTTATTCAGCTGCAGCAGACACGTAAGAAGGGTGGATCAGCTGCTAGTGAGTAGAATCGACATTCAGTAGCCACCTGTCATAATCCATTGTGAAGGATAAACTCAAAGGGTGACAAGAAAAAAATAACTGAAAATGGATTACCTTAAACCTTCCTGAGAGGTAGTTTCTGTGAAAAAGAATTGAGGGCACTGGTAGGTCAAAATGGGGTTTGCATTGGAGATGTGTATGATGAGCACTGTATACAAGAAGATAACACAGGGAGTGAAAGGATAAAACACTCAGCATTCACAAGCCATAATGCACCCCCACTAAATTATAAAGTAATAACAACATTCAAAAGGAATTGCCTTACATTCAGAAACCCATGTTTTTGAAACAGCAGTTTCACAGTTTCTCATGCAGAAGCTGAAAGTGTTTTAAAATGTTAAAGCTTCACATGTATTTTTTGCAAAGGTGGAGTATGATTTTTACAAAGTTGATTTTGTTTCTACCTTTGCAAATTATTGCTGGTGATGGAATAAAAGCGCGTGTCAGAATCCCCTAATGTTAATGTCCTTAAGCCTATTCAGTCTTTGTTTTCTTGTGGCCATACCACAAACAACAGATTCAGAATTCAGCAGCTATTGAAATACTGTAAATGAACAAGTGCCCAAATTGGTGCTGACTAGATTCCTGCAGAGCTCTCGAAAGCTGCCTGCTCCCCTTTCCACGGCGGTGGCCTGGATGAGCACTGACGCTGGCTACCTCCATTCCTCTCCAGAAAGCGTACGGCACAAGAGGGCTGAGCAGGGCTGCTTATCTCCTCTCACAGAAATACTGACTGCTATGAAAGGCCACAAATATCTGCTCCCGCACTGCCATAGCAGGCTGCGGGCTGCACAGGAGCCTATCTCAGAAACAGGATTGCACTCGCTGCTGAGGGTGCCAGTAATCAACATGTATTGTCATTTGGGGCATTTTTAGGCTTAAAATATGACTCCTTATAAAATATGAATTGGGCCATTCATTACTGGTGAATTTCATTTGCTTAAGCCTTTAAAAACTGAAATGAGAGGAATCTACAATAAATGTGTGCACCCAGGTATAACACTTCCTTCTAGAGAAGCCAAGCACTTGAGACAAGTGGAGGCTCCAGTTTCTTGGCAAATGACTGCATATACTGAGCTAACTGCTAAAAGCAGACTGTATCCTGGAAAGCCTAATAATTCCTGAATTTGTACAAAACAGGAGAAAACACTACAGGTTTATAAGGAGCTTCATAAGCAGCGCTTGGAGCAGCCTTGTGGTGAGAATGGAGCAAACTGAGGACACGGATGCTGATGTAGAAGAATTCTGCTCACGCAGAAAAAGAATTATTTTCCATTGTCACTGGATGTCAGAAAGTTTATCCATGGTCATTCAGTAACTTTCCACTCTTTGCTGTGAGATTCATGGAAATCATGAAGCCTGTACCAGAACTTTGAAGAAGTGAGACATGATGACAGGGATTGCCAGGATAACAGTCTGGACAAGCTCTGCGTAAGTGAAGCATGTAACAGACTCCAAGAAAATATTCCTGAGGAAGCTCTAGTTTCTTTGCTGCCAGGTTTTCGGTGTGAAATCTTAAAAGATGGAAAAATATAAATCGTAATATAATGTAAGCCTGGAAGGGAATTTTGATGAGCAGGCCTCACTTTCTCTGTTTCAGAGTATGAGAAGATGTAAAAGAGGGAAAAACAGGGAGGAACAAGAGCAAAATACACTTACTATAATCTACAAATGATTCATCAGAAATAGATACAAACAATGCAATGTTTTTTTAAAGAAACAAAAAAATCCTCAATGTCTGGTAGAAAACAGGCAGACAACGTCAATTCTTAGAGACAATAGAAATAAATAGCAGAATTCACTTGTCTTGAAAGAAGCAAACATAGCTGTTCCAAGCAAAATGCACAGACTCTGTAAAAATCCCACAGATCTCATGTGGCATGGTGCCAGCCAAAACACAGGCAAGTGAAAAAATACAAAACAATTCCAATACCAGGCAGAAACCCCCGCCAAATGTTTTTTTTTCACTGTGCAGAGAATATTAAGAATACTTATAATTAGAACAAGCCCATGCTAATTTGTAAGGCAGCTAGCAGAGCATTCGGCAACAGTTATCTGAACACAGAGGTGACCAGGACCTGCTGATAGTTGACTCTTGCGCTTATCTCAGCTAAGTAGTTTGTTAGTCAGCAAGGAAATGAATCACAAGAAGACAGCAATGGCATCTATGATGAATTTATTTCAGAGAGCAGAACACATTAAATATCTCAGGAATTTCAAATATTTGAAAGGTATAGGCTTTTCTAGACATATGTGCCGCCTGTATTATTCAGAGGTCAATGGACTTTGAAAACTGTGTTGAAATAGCAAAGCAAACACTAACCAAGGCAAATGAAGATGATTAAGACCCTACCTTGGTTTACCTCATTACAGAGCCACACCTCTACAACCAAGGACCTCAGTCACACATATAGTATAGGCAAGAAAGATCATTTTGGCAAAAATGCAGACATTTGAGGGTGTTCTCGTTAACTCAGCCACCTCTCATTATGAAAGTGCAACTTGTGATGACAAAATGACAAGGGAAAAGAAGAACAACTGTGTCTCAGACCTTTAGAGCCTATTGCCAAGCAGAGAGAAGAAGAAACTCATTTGCAAACAATGAAAACAAAACCACCAAATGATATAAAACCTGTCTTTCAAGTCAGAGATGCCACGTTCACTCCAGATGAAAGAGAATATTCCAAGTAGGACTACCATCTATCTGTTTTCTCCTGAATATGTCTTCTTTCCCACTTAGAAATTGTCTGGCATGATATAGAAGAATTATGTATTTATCTAAGATTTTGAGGTATGCAGCAGCCCATTCCTGTTGAATCTGATGGTTTTCCAGTGACTATGAGCGTGCATAGTTGTGAGTGTAGGCTTGACATAGATTTGGCGATCCTGGACTTTCACAGCCCATTGGACATGTGGCTCCAGTAGGTTTGATGTTTTTTCCAAAAAGTGTGGCTGTGCATGTGGATCATGGTTACAGTATACAGGAACAAAAGGGATGGCACTGGCCAGAAATTCCAGGCTCCTTCTGAAGATCCATCACAGAGCACTTACACTGTGGACAGCTGGGAAACACTACACTGATAGGGCATAGCCCTAATCAAACCTAAATAACAGTACAGGTAAGATCAGAGGTTTGTCTAGCCCTGCACCTTTTTCTCAACAGTGACCACCACTGAGTGACCAGGAAAGATTATAAGTAGCCTCTAGAGAGCCTTCCAAAATATTTTCTGAGCATCTAGTGATCAGTCATTCTAGGGCTTCCTAAACCAGAGGCCGTGTTTTGGTATTAAATAGCCGTTGGTGTCCTTTTCTTCCATGAGTTTATCAAATTCCTTTTTGAATCCAGGTACATTTTTAACATCTGCAGTGTTCTGTCACAAGGAATTCTACAGGTTCATTATGCGATGAGTGAAAACAAATCTTGTATTTGTTTGGAGACTAGCACCTTCTGGTTTCATTTGATGTCCTCTAGGACAGAGGTATTGGAAGACAGTGACTGGAAGACACAGTTACTTCCTGTTCACATTGTCCAGGACACTCCTGATTTTGCTGATCTCTAGCATATCTGTTCTTAGTTCTTTTCCCATCTGAAAGCCTTCATCTATTCAATTGTTCTTCATATTGTCGTCATTTGCTATCTTTAACCATCCTTGCTGCCCTTATCTCTATCTTTTACAGTACAACTATATCTTTCCTCAGATGAGTGAAGAACTATAAACACTGTTGAAGATGTGGATGCCTCAAGTATTTGTACAGCAGCAAAAGGGCATTTTCTCTTTTGTTCTTGATTCCTTTTCTACTGATTTCTAGCACTGTGTTTGTGTTCACTTTACATTTATCTACAGTGATTTTTTGTTGCCTCATCACTAAATGGCAGGTGATTCTTCTGTCTTTGCAACAAGCTACAGTCTGTATCACTCTGACTAATTCAGTGACATCAGCAAACGTTTTCACCCCTATTGCACACTTTTTTCTGATCACTTGTGATCCGTGTTGAGCAACACAGACTTCAGCACGGATAAACGTGGGCCTCCACTTGTGATCTTTCTCTGCTGTGAAAACCAGCTATTTGTTCCTCTCCCTTTTTCCTATCTTCTGAAAATTTCTTCCTGTCTGATTAGCTTCCTCAGGAGCCTCTAGCAATGCAACTTTTTGAATGCCTTTTGGAAACCCAGGCAGATGGTATCAAACAGATCTGTGTTGCCATGTTTTATTGATTTTGTCGGAGAACTTTGGTAGACTTGTGAAGCATGACTTCCCTTTACAAAAGCCATGCTGGCTCTTCCCCATTGCACCATATTTCTCCTGATGTCTAATAATTCTATTCTTTATTATAGTTTCTTCCCATTTATCCAGTAGAGGTAACCAAGGTTGTTAGTCTGGAGTTTCAAAGATCTGTCCCACAGTCCTGCTTAAAAATTGGCATCAGGATAATAAGCAATAAGTTTAGCAATGGCTTCTCTGAACCGTTTTTTCTGGCATATGCATTAAATTCATGCATGGTTAGGCAGCTGGTGCTCTGCGCCTTTAACGTGTGCGCAGGAAGCGGCTCCAAGATGCTGCTGCCCGACCGCAGCAGGGGCTGAACAGCACTGCTGGAGCAGAGGGCTTGAGAAGCCTCTTCAGAGACTCCTGCCGCGTGTATCGTCTCCTGTGCTGACCGCCATTTCTGTGAGCAGGCTAAAAGAAGAGCATTCACGTTTCAATCAGAATGAACCAAAGCTAAAAAAGAGCTCAGGCAGCAGCTAGGCTTGAGCTTAAACATAGATCAGGCTTTTCAGGATCTTTGAATTTGGCTGAGCATATTAGAAGACTACGTATTTTGTTCCACAAATTTTACAATACTGTCATCCGTTACTTCACTGGATTTGTATAGCTGAAGGGAAGGACAAGATTAAAAGCAGGTTGAACCCAGGAGGCAACACACCTAGCTTCTTTAGCGTTCTGTTTCAGTAGCTGGTGTGTACCTGAAAGTAGTCAGGACTTTCAGATTTTTGTATTCAGTATTCAAAGCATTCAGCTATGATATTGCCTATTCATTGCTTCTGCCAGATAGATTCTGGAAAAAAACATTTGGTTTATTATGCCATAGGCTCTTGGGTTCATGTTTGTTTGGGAGAAAAGTAATGTACTCCAAAGAGATTCTAATGGATTCTGCAGGTATTTCCAGTAATATAGCCTGTATGTGCAGACAAGAGATTTGACCTGCTTTTCAGTTATCTTATTCTGAGGGATTTTATCTTATTCTGAGAGACTTTCTGGCTGCTTAGTGGGTATATCCCTCCAAAGTACTGCCATCATAATCATTTGGATAAATATCAACTGTCCAAGCAGTGTGTCTATGACAGGGCATGTGCTGTAGCATCAGAAAACATTGATGGAATATATTTGCCTCTTATTTTTTTATACATTGCTTGTGAATATTGCTATCATCAAGTACGAGTACTCAAGTGTGTTCTCCCTCATGCACACGGCAACGTTTTCAAATCGGCTTTGTTGTTTCTTTGACATATGACAAGATGCCTTCTGTGATGAAAGGCAGGACTTGCTTTGGTGCTCTGCCCACAGGCTTATGCTGTCTTTCTCATTCTGGGTATTAATAATTTCCATCCAGTTACATTCTTTCACACATAGTGCTTTGGAAGAGCTCAGTATATGCTCTAGTACTCTATGATAATTTATATCTTGCTTATTTAGTATGTGAAATTATATTAATAGAGGACAGAAATCCATTCTCAATTTGTAAACACAAAGTCCCAGGACAGTATAGCCATCCAGATGGCAGTTAGTGTGAATTTTGTATTTGGATTGAGATGGTTAATATTGATGTGAAAACAACAAAAAAAAAAACATGTTGGCAGAAAACTCCCCACTGACTAGGCATCTGGCAATGCAGCAGGTATCTCATTTATTCCACCAAATACAGAGAACTTGTTGCACTTAGAAAATATAACCAAGTGTAATGATTTCTGACTCAAATCAAGTATATTTTCTTTTGTGCTGAATGGAAATAAAAATGTGTTCCCTACCTGCAGACTGTATAAATTGGTACAACAACCGGTAAGGAAAAGCAGTGAATTGTTGTTTTAAAGTTAAATTATTTAACAAGAACATGTATATACAATCAGCTCTGAATACTGCAATGAAGTTATGTTAATGCTGAAGTCTTAATAACACTTTCAAGACTGCATATTCAAAAATGACAGCCAAAAAATGCATGCGCAAAGCAGAGTTTTATGACTGATTTGTTTGTGCAATTCCTACATTTTCATATATAAGAGCTAAATAAAAGGAGGAAAAGATATTATTTTAAAAGAGCCTCAGGTTATTTTTCTTCAATGAGTGATGCTGCAATTTAACAGCTGCCCTCATTCTCTATGCAAATTTCCTTTTATCACGACTGAATCAATTTTTTCTTCCTCTTTCTGTATTAGTTGATAAATTTATACCTTTTAGTATCCCTTTTAGTTTGCTATGAAACTAAGAAGCCCAAAGTCTCTGTACTCAGAATATGGAACAAAATTTAACTAACTGCTGAACATTGCATAGGTCATGCAAATATTTTTGATTCTCCAGATTCTTTTGTTCCATCAAAGTTAATACAACAAGGGTGCAATACAGATGCCAGCAGAGAGAAATCAGCTTATTAAAAATATTCCATCATAATAGTCCTTTTAGAGAAGCCAAAACTTTATGTCAAAAATGTTTTAAATGGTCACAAAAATGTGTGCCCAGCTTCAATACCAATATTTTTTCTTTAAAAAGAAAAACAAAAAAAAGGAGATAAATCTAACCTTAATAAACTGTTTTGATGAGATACTGTTTAACATGACTAGTTACGGTAAGGAGATGGGGATTAGTGCAAGAAATGAAAGGTAAAAATGAAACTGTCTAAAGGGAAAAAAAAAAAGAGGTCCTTACAAGATGATCTTCTGGGGTGCTGGTTACAGGTGGCATTTCTCAATAATCAGTCTTGGGCACAGTATCATTTGATAGTTTTATTCATCACCTTCATTAATGGCCAAAAATAAGAATATGACAATGAAATATTTGACGGCAGAAAGTTGGATGCATTCTCAAATCAATAATTAGTGTATCAAGAAGGAAGAAAGACAGACCTTGAAGACACAAGTCGTAGAAACAGGGTGAAAGTCAGAGCGAACTCCATCACAGTGCAGTGCAATGTTATGAAGGCAGAGCAGGATTCATTTTCTCTACATTAGCTGTCTAGAAATGCTTTAGACAGCTAAATCTTTCTGTTAGCCCATCTCATCTCTGTATGTGGTGCATATAGAGTTACAAATGGTAACTACAGTACAAATAGCCCAGTCCAGTACTGTGCCTGCGTGGGCCTTTGACACACGCTCTACATTTACATCTTGTAATCATCTTGCCATCTTCTAGGTGGTGTAAAAATCCTGAGTCATCTAGGCTTGCACATGACAAAGAATGTGCACCATCTGTAATATACTGCGACTCCTCTTCCTCATGGCAGCCGTCTGTTCTGCCCATGGCATTGGGAAGTCCTTAGTGAGTCTCTAGTGAGCCAGGCCCACAACCAGTCCCTCAAGGCAGCTTCACAACCATGACTCCTGAACTGTGATTTTCAGCTTGTGGCCAGTCTGTCACTTAGCATTTTTCATTACACAGCCTCCAGGGTTTTAAGAAAGTTCTCAAGGAGAAAATACCATGCAACTTATTTATTTACATATCCAGCTTTCACAGTGGACCTGAGGTGCCAAGAAATCCACTGAATTCCACCAGAATGCCATTGAATCATATGGACCATTTTCTGAAGAACTAGCCTTGCTTGAAAGTTGGGTCAGTGGACTTTCTTGGTTGCTAGGTCCTATATCAATGTTTCAAAGCCCCTGGCAATGTCACTGCCTTGATTAGCTGTTAATGGAGTATGCAATGAATTCTGCACTGTTATTCCTATTGCAATACATGGTGTATGGTAGGAACGGTGATGGCTGCCCAGTAGAGTAGTTCCCTTTCCTCCTGTAGCCATTCCTTCCTGCTGTTCTCAGGTGTCAAGAACAGGTCCTGTAGGTGCCATGCTGGTTTGCTCATACTTGCTCTTAAGCAATCAGTCTTTAACCAAAAGCTTCCTCCTCTGTTTTCTTCTTTTCTCTGGAAATTGCACCTATTCATTGTGTCTTTTACCCTTCATCCCTGGCGAGCAGACTCAGACCTTAGTGCTGTTTTTCAATAAAATATGATCTGGAACTTTGCACAGTTCTAATCATCCTTATTCAAGAAAGATTGGTTCAACTTAAAGAATTAATTCAGTTCTCCAGATGTAGAGAAGGTCTGTTAGGAATGATTAGGAACTTGGTGTAAGAGGAGAGTAAAATTGTAGCTTTTCCAATATAGTAAAACAAAGACTAAGATGAATGGGAGGAAGAGATACTTGGCACAGGAAAAAAAATATCCTTGAAAAACAGAGGCTGGAAATAAGGAAGGCCTCCTAACATTATAGCAGTGGTCTTCCAGTGCAACCAGTGGAGGCAAACATTATGATTTATTTTGAGATGACACTAGACAGTTTTATTAATAGAATTACGTACTGTGTTTGCACATGGTGGGAGGAGCTTGGACTTGGTGACTTTTGCTGTTCTGTTCCAGTTCTTATCCTATGTTCATCTATTCCAAAATTTGAGGGACATTTGTGCCTAACTTCAGCCTCATTGATTTCAGCTCTACTTGAGGCAATCATGCTTTTTTTGCTTGTCACTAGTAGTTCACCATGCTTCCAGCCCGTTGTATGGCATCTGGCATATCTGATGGAGACAGCAAAGCAACAAAAGCTAAATGAATTGCCAACTTTTTTCCTATATTTTCATTAGGAACATTATATGCATTGAAGTGCAATGTTTAGAACAGCATTGCAAATAGATTTCTGCAGAAGGGAAACTTCATTAATGGTTTGTCTCTAATGTGTATTTCTCATGTCACTTAAATAAATTCTGAAGAATTGTTCCTTTCCTGAAAGACTTTCCTTTTGATATAAGCATGGTCAAAAATCAGAGACTTCATAAGGAACATATGACTCTGGGGATGTCCTGGCTGAAGTGCACCCAACGGTCTTGCGGGTAATAGCAATAGTGTAATTCCTCACAGAAAAAACAGCTATACCTTGTCACTCCTACAGAGATTGTTTTAGACTCCTTATTCATCTCAGAATGAGATGCCTAATCATTTCCAGATTTCACAGTCAATATATTTATTTATTCCTGTGACAAAGTTGTCTTTTAGCTTAAGTGGAACTTCTTTTTCATTTTTTTAACCCCCTGATACATTTATAGAGTAGTCATGTCTTTTCTCAGCCGTCACCTCCAAGCCCTCTTAGTTTTCTCTGGGAAGAGAGACCTCCATTCTCCTTAACATGCTAGCAGCCCCACTGGACATGACTGAAATCTTGTTAGAGAAATACTGATAAACCAACACTCGGACTTTTTTTATTTGAATTTTTCTCTCTATCAGCTCTTGAAAAGTTTAAGCCTGAAATTGAGAGAACTGGCTTTCTCACCTCTATTCAACCTGTTTATTTTTAGCTGAGTATTACTGAATATGGAATCAGTCCAGTTTACATCCTGGTTCTATTTCCTGTTTACATGAACCAGTCTGGTGTCACCATCGTATTTCTGGACCGCTCTGGAAGCCTGCGTGCAGCCTTCCTTCCACTTCTGAAGAGAGCTGCGTTACACAATACAACTATTGTTGTGGTCTCAAATAAAGAAATATGAATATCATGTTGTTTTTATGCTGCGTTGTTAAATGGGCACAAAGTGTTATACGCCAGATATAATAGTAAACGTCTCATTGAAATATGTGGGAAAACTCGCTTTGGAGAGTCAAGTCAGAACTGTAGCCGTATTTGAAGTTATTGTAAAAAAAGCCTTGATCCCTTAGAGGATGGCTCACTACAATACAATTTCCATGGGGTGTTGGGGGTTGGATTGTGCGTTTTGGGTTTTTTTCCCCCTGTCTGGTTTTGTTTCCCAAACTAAGGGGTTCACTGTGTCCCTTAAGAGACTATTAAAAAATAAAAAACCCTATCAAATAATTGAGAATCTGAACTGCCCATTATGAGTAGCAATGCTCATAACAACAGGCATTTCAGATGAGGGACTCTTAGGCAGCTCAGTTTCACCAGTGTATCTAATGCATTAGTAGCAGCAGTCTCTGTCCTTGTTATTGTTATTTTAGTAGAATTTTCTGAATAAAATAGAATATTACACGTGTCCAGAAAATGTTAATGACAGTTAAAAGAACAGTCTCTAATCTTTTTGGTTGGCCCAGATTTCATCTAAAAAAAACTTAGTAAAAGCAGGTTTTAAAGAACTGGAAATATTTTGGTTCATATCCATTAATGTAAAAATAGAGGCAAACATAAGCCTGAGGTTTATTTAAGAATAATACAAGTATTGCTGCACTAATGGATAAGAACCTTAAAATAAGACTGATAATAAACAGATTTATTATTTCGCTCTTGAGATTGATATACAAACAGTAGACAATAAAAATGATGCAAAGCACATTCGGTTTTTATAAATCTTTCAGTTTTATTGACATAAGATTTTAGAACTAAGATTTTGGGGTTCTTTTTAAAGGGGCACTGCAAACTATTTATTCAAATAACTGGTTTCAAAATCAAATTTTGAAATGTGAATATTCAGACTATTTCCTGGTGTCTTTTAAACATGCTGGCCATTTTTTCACGCTTTTCCTGATACTTGTAGGCAAAGATTTGAGAGCACCTACGATGCCCTGTGTACAGGCTTGCCTTCTGCTGCGTGCGTTTCCGTTGCAGAGGTGCTGCTGCGGGGCCTGGGGAATACCCTTCACCGAAGCTTTGTTACAGGCAGGCAAATGAGGTTCCCTCCGCGCAGTCCACAATAGCTCTGCAGCTGCCCTTCGACTCGCAGCAAAATAGGCTCTGCCAAGTGTACGGTGGAGTCCAGGGACAGCAGTATTTCCATTTGGGAACTCATAGGTCCAATTTTAAACGTTTCAAAACACACAGAGAGATAGAAAATAGCACCCGATTTCTTCTCTTATTTCCAGCAGTTGGAATCACATATCCCACTGATATCGGCGTTCCTCTGGTAGAGTGAAACACGTGAAAATAACAATCATCAGGCCTATCTGTGGTTTACAATGAAACTGTCAAAAAGTAGCTATCAAAAGGCCACAGAGTGATCTATTTGGGGGCTGTGTGCTATTTATTTTAATACTGTTAAAATCTTGCAGAAGATATTCCTTGTATTCTGAAAATCTTTTTTTTTTTTTTACATCCACAAAAATCAATCAAAATATCTCAGTCAATAGAATATATCTTTAATTAAAATAAATCTCTTAAAAGTTAAACAGAAAAATTCTTAAGTCTGGGCAATGTTTCACAGCTATTTTCATTTTTAGCGCTGGTCCTGGTCAATGATCATTTTGATGATTATCATGCATGTGCTTATTTTAGTTTCCGTTGCATGTTAGTAACATCTAAAAATCATGTTAGACCTAAAGCTTGTTAAAATAGATATAGCAGCAGGAGCAAAGTTTCTTCTCTGCACAGAAAGTGTGCACGTGTGTGTGTGTGTGTGTGTGTGCACGTGAGGCATTACAGTTAGGAATCCAAATTATGACTGACCTTTTTCTCATGAAACTCAGTAAATATAATCTAAAATATTTATTAACTATATAGGAAGTATCACATTTAAAGTGTTTTAGTAATATTATGCAATGAATCCCAGAAGACCCAAAGAAGAAATGATAAGTAAATAAATAAAAAAATGAGAAGAAAGCCATACCACATTAAATTGTAATAAAAGTCTTCTCAGTGGTGGTTATAGAAGAGTAGTCTATCTTTGCCTAACTGAAAGTAATAGAGGCAAACGTCAAGAAATTCAAGGGTCACATGGCACTTAATTAGTATGAATGGAACATATACAGGCACTGATCGGGACTTTATGACTCATTTAAGATTAAATTAGTTTTAGATTTAAATCAGGGATTCAATTTATTCGTTATATACAAAGGATACGATGTATCTTCTTGAAATTTAAAGTCCATAAGCCTCGCCTACAAAATGAGTATTTTGAGAATTCACAAGGATTCCTGTTTGTTAGTTTGTTACTTATAACCTAAGTGCTCAAATTGTAACTTATGATCTGACACAAAGCCTGATATGATTATTTTTATCCTGTTCAGAAACAAAAGTGACTAAACACAAATATGTTTTGAGCATCACAGTATACAGAAGTACTTGATGCTGATATTCCTAAATGTTTCATTCGACTATTTCAACCAGTATGAAACATTTTGACATTTGTGGAGAGACACATTGTATTTCAGCTTGTCAGATCAAAGTCAAATGTTTCATTTGGACTTAGTTTTACATTTATGTGTACCCTTGAGCTGTTGAACAGCTTCCTGGCAATTACACTCCATGTGCTAGTTCTTTCATATGCTGGGTCCTTATCCCAAATTGTACTGTCTTCAGTGGTAAAGACGTTTCTGCATCTGTAAGTATAACAGTGCATTGTTTTTGTCAGAAAGCAGGAAAACTGGCAAAATTGTTTCATGTGGAAAATTTAACTTTTGCAGAAACAGCATTTTCCATTGAAACCCCACATTTTTAGAAAATTTCCAACCAACTGTACTTTAAATACATTTCAAAAGTGTATTTTAAACTCTATGAATGTTAGCATATAATTTTTATCCTAAATGATCTTGATTACAAAAATACTTTTCAGACGCTCAGTATAGATAAAATGTGTTGGGATTTCACGTGCAGAACATATTCATCATAATGCAATTTTAATTACAGTAATAGTAATAATTACACACCACTGTTACTAATATAATGTTACTCCAAACAGCTAGCTAAAATCTGAGCATTTGTAGGTTATTGCAAAGGGGAGGAGAAATTAGTGATGAAGTCAGCTATTACTGTAATGTAATCCTGACAGTTTACAAGGAACATACAAAGCCTTGTTTTGCTGGGCAAAGGAGGAATCAAACAGAAGATGATGCCCTTACTCAGAGCTCTAAGGCTCTTTCAGCCTCCCCAGCAGCTCAAAAGCTCTCTTTGATTTCTTTAGGGAACAGAGTTTTGGGTAGATCTGTGCTATTTTTTGAGCATGGCTCCAAGCCCACACCAGAGCCCAAACTGACACTGCAGCTGAACAGTTCTGAGGCGAGACTATGCCCCATCACAATCTTCAGGCAAACTCTGAAGCTTGGTAAGCTGGGAAGTTTGGGACCCTGCTACTTCTTCCTACACCCATCCATTGGTTGGGCACAAGAATACTGTGTGTGCCAGGAAACACATTTACCAGTTAACACATACTTACCTTGTGGGGACATAAGAAGCTATCTTTGAACAGGAAAATTGTCTGTCCTCCTTCCTTGCAGCAGCCGAAGTTGTGGGGGGGAGGCAAAATGAGATTAATAGAAAAGCTGCAGGTGAGCTACTCAGTTCTCTTCAAGGACCATACTTGCATGGACTGTTAAGACACAACCACAATGTACTTCTACAGATTTTGGTTGCAGCTTCCTGTTCTATCTGTAGGGTGAGTTAATTCACCCTATGTCTCACTCTCTTTTTCCGCCTCTCTCCTACTGTTACACAAATACACACTCATGCACACATGCTAGATTGGTCAGATGTCTGGGTTTAGCCCAGACGGTTTGAGTTTCAGATCAAAAGTCTGGGTTAAAGCCCTCCTTCTGCTGCTGAAAGTTTAGGTTTCTGTGTTCATAGTGAAAAGATGAGACAGCCCAGTGCAACATTTGCAGGGCTGAGGGAAGTAAAACTAGTGCTATTGAGTCTGTGCTCAGGAATATCTGGCAACTCTAACACGTACACATGCATATACAAACAATGCTAAGTAAAGTTCTCCACCCAGGTATTTCAAATTTCTTTGTTTTGCATATGCCTTTGTTTTGGCTGGTGACACAGGCCTGGTTTGGGGGGGAATTTTTTTTTTCTGAGATTGTATATTCTTCTTATCAGGTAACTCAAATGAAAGGTCATTGTTACACTTGCTAGTTTAAAACAGTTTATTGCAATACAACAACAGATTATGAACAAGTCCAGATTGATAACTTGTCTATTTTTAATGTGGGGCAATAATGACATAAGAACCAAATGCAACAAATCATGACCTTTCTTTCTCTGCTAATCAAGTCCTCTGTAACTCTATCATGTGAATGAGTGAGTTGAGTGAGGAAGACCATACCATATTCAAGACTTTTCATCAATGTTTAGTCCCAGCTATCATTTTTTTAACAGTTACATGCTTTCTGGCCTGTTGAACAGGTTTGCCAGGCAACTACTGAGCAAACTAAGCAACTTTCCTGAAGCAGAAGGAAATCAAGCAAGATGGTATGAAAAGATTTTATGAAGAATCATCACGTTACTATCACTGTTGTTACTTCCATATTGCTGTTTTGGTCGTATCCTCACTGGTCTTTCAAAGTCACATCTATTCTTCTTGGCGATCACTTTGTGCCCTTTCTATCTATGGCTATATATATATATATATATTCTATATTTCCCCTTAATGCTGCTTTCAGGTAGGAAGAAAAGAGAAGGAGAAGAAGAGAAGGAAAAGAGATTAAAGGAAGAAAAGCAGGCATCCTTGTGGCTCTTCAGGGCTGATTATCTTATGGAGACTGGAGGAAAGGACATGAAAGGGGGACTGGGCTCTCACAGTTGATGTGTTTGTGTTGGATATTCACGCTACTTTTGTGCAGTGGAGTTGAGGCTTCAATGCACGGGGAAGTTTTTCAAAACTCAATACCTCAGCACAGCACTGGATCTCTCTCCCAGTTCCTTGATGTGTCCTTCTGTCCTCCGTACATTAGCCTCCATGAACATCAGCTGTTAAAAAACAAGCCCTTTGTAAGAGGCTGAAGTATCTGGCAAATCATGCAAGAACACAAACCCTCTCAATTTACCAGCCTGCCCCTCTGCCACAGATGATTGCTTCTGTAGCAGAGGCAGCAGAAAGAAATGTGTGTCCATGCGGCGGCAGCTACTTAGTTCATAGTCCTAAACCTTAACATATAGTGAAAGGAAGTTTTGAGCTAAGTTGATGGACAGTGATTTGGGCTGAGGGCAGGAACATGCCATTTTGCTAACTCTGCTACAAAGGTGATAATCCTTGGCAGTTGTCGAAGATGGCAATATCTTAGACCACAACAGGAAGGCCAAGTTTTATGTAGCTTTGTTTCAGCAGCAAAGCCAGCTTAACGGCATCATCTGAGAGGAAAAAAAACCCACACTTTTTGTACCAGGTTGTATTTCAGCTGAATCAGTTCCCTGACCTGGTTTAACGGATGGTCTCACAAACTGTTTTGCTTGCACAACCGTGAGGACAACATACTACAGTGAGTGGGAATAAGTTGTAGAAACTGGGTGATTTGGTAGGAGTACCTTAACTGGGCTAGGCTGTTAGCATGGAACTTTATCATTAGTCTGTGTTACTAAATTTTATTGGATTAGCTACATGAATAATGTCTCTGTAGTTCTTTACCAACAAAATTATGCTTAAAAACATTACTAAGCACATTTATTATGTTACAATGCTATATATACACATAAAATTATTTTGTTTTCCTGAAGCAGAAATTATAAATGTAATCAGGGAACCAAACATGGGCGATATCTTAATGAGTTTAATCAATTTATCTTATCAAAAGGAAAGAATACAGGTGTATTTGTGTGTACAGCAGGAGAAAATATCTGCTTTTTTTGACACATTTACTTTGAAACCTTTATTGAGAAGTATTTTCAGCTAATATGGGACTGCTTCACTCTGATGTTTAAATTTTTCCCTTTTGATTTTATTGAAGTCCAGTACAAAGGCAGAACAAACATTTTAAACGTGATGTTATTAATCATAATAATATTACAATAAATTAACTTCTTAAAGTAAAAGGGCAAAAATAACACTCCTTTGTCTTACTGTCTCTAAACGTTTTGACATTACCAAAACATCCAACGTTACCTAAGAAAGCAAAAAATTATTTTCAAGTAAAAGCGACTGACACCCCTGAAGGCATTTCCCTTGCACCAACACAGCATTTTCTGGAGGAAAGAAAACAGCCCTCTTCCTGCCACAACTTTTTTAACCAGATCTAGACTCCTTGCAATCCTCTGAATGCGACGACAAAGGTTCCCGAGTGCCACCGAAAAACGCACGCTCCGGACCCCCAGCGCCTTACAAGCACCCAGGGGCAGCGCTGCCGGCAGCCGCGTCTCGCCGCACGTCTGTAAAAACAGAAAACGCGAAAAACGGCCCCGGCGCGGGGCCCGCGGCCTCTACCCCGCCGCCCGCCATCTTCCGCCACCCCCGTTTACCGCAGCGGCGCCGGCCGCTCGGCCTCCGGGAGCCCTGCGTCCCGCCTCGGCCTCCTTCCGCGGCTCGAGGCCTCCCGCCGGCCCTTTCAGCGGCACCCTCGGTAAGAGGGCAACAACGCAAAACCCGCCCCGGCGCCCTGCCTTCCCGGCCGGGGGCCCGAGCGGGCGCCGCCGCCCCGCCGCGACTACAGGTCCCGGCATGCCGCGCGGCGCCGGCCGCAGCCCCGCAGCCTGGGAGCTGTAGGCGCCCCGCAGCCCCGCTATTGTACTCGAGCCAAAGGAAGCCGCGCGGCGCTCCGCTCGGGCCCCCCCCCCCCGCTTTCCCAGTGGTCCCTTCCAGAGCCCCATTCGGCGCCCTTCGGAAGGTCCCATCCGTGGGAAACAGGAGAGGCCGGCGGAACCGGGCGACTCGAAAAGCTGAAAGCGGCTCTGCTCGCGGGACGGGGCTAGGCGGTGATTAGCGTGCGCAGCCACCAATGCAGCGGGGGATGCGGCGCGAGGAGCCAATAGTCGCGGAGCGGGGGCGGGAGTAGGAAACGCCGGTGGAGCGGGTGGTGCGCCTGCGCGGGGGGCGGGGCTTTCGTCGTGTCGCTGTGTCGGTGGCGGCGCCCGGGGCGGGGCGGGCCGGGCTGAGCCGGGCGCAGGGAGGGAGGATGGAGCAGGCGGCCGCGCGGCCGTGAGCGGGGTGGGGAGCCG